>NW_022196036.1:1113828-1583503 GCF_008641045.1 Pistacia vera
GAAAGAGGTGGAAACTACGCTTAGGAACGCCATCGTCATTAGGAACATTTCTGTCTACAATGAGTCTTTCTCCTTTTCTCCCCCTTCGACGATGCAGGGCTGCCTTTATTGGAATCTCAACTCTTTACCACTTCTCAAAACGATGCACTTACATTTTCTCTTGGATTTACCACCGTTTGAGAAGGTAATTTTCCCTGAACTTTGCGCCTCCAGCTTACTGATTGCGGTTGCCATCTGCCTCTATCGATTCTCCAAACTTTGAACACTGGCCCTGTCTCCTGTTGAAACTGGAAAGTATTAGTGGCAAGAGACTTAACAATATCTTCTAAAGACATAACAGAATTAGAAGTTTGGCCGGTTGTTGTCTAGGGGAATATGGCTGCTTATACTGCTGGTAATTTGGGCGATTTTGAGGGTAGGGCTGATTCACTTGTTGATTCCCATAGCCAAGATTGGGGTTATCCCCATCCAGGGTTTATATGTGCTTGAATAGGGATCATACTCCTTTGCAGTTGTCCAGGAAACCACCTGTTGCATCACTTGCTCAACGGCTCTTGAAGAGTGGGCACATATCAGTTGGATGCCCTACTACCGAAAAAATTCCACAAGCCTTCACTGTTTCCATGTTACCTACAGCCATTTGATGAACAAGAGAAGTTAGACTCGAGATTGTTGTTTTAGGGAAGAAATATGTACCTCATTATCACGCCTAGATGGAAGGTCAAGCCTACTGCCAAACTATTGAGAATTGGCACCATATTTGCAATCAAGTTTTCGCGGCCTCAGGAGTCTTATCGACAAAGCTCCCACTTGCAGCATCAGTCATGCTCCTATCAGTGTATGTAAGGCCCTCATAGAAGTACTGGATCAGTAACTGTCACTAATCTGATGATGGGGCAGTTGCACACAATTTCTTAAAGCGTTCCCAGTATTCATGTAAGGACTCTCCGTTATGCTGCCTTACACCACAAATTTCTTTCCGAATGTTTGCTGCCCTCGCAGGCGGAAATATTTCTCCAGAAATAATCTCTTCATCTCGTTCCATGTGGTTATAGTTCCGGAGGGTAAATAAAGAGCCAATCCTTAGCTGCATCCTTCAAAGAAAACGGGAAAGCTCTAATTTAATTTGCTCCTCGGTCACCCCCGTGGGTTTCATACTCGTACAAACCACATGAAGCTCCTTTAAATGCTTGTGAGGATCTTCACCTGCAAGGCCATGAAAAGTGGGCAAGAGATATATTAGTCCAGTTTTAATTCAAAGTAATAGCCGATCTAAATAGGAAACGTTATACATAAAGGTGTTGATTCAAATCAGGGGCAGCAAGCTCTTTCAAAGTTCAATTTCCAGCCATGACGTCCTCCTCTTCTAAATCAGAATTGATTTCCTCAGAATCTATCCGAGCTTTCTTCCTTAACCTACGCAAAGTGCTCTCAATTTCCGATCGAATGTTTAATCACCAAGATGAGAGGACCTGGTCATACACACAAAAAACCTCATAAAGAATTAGAATAAATGACAAAAAATGAAAACTAACTAGAAATAAAAAAAATGGCCAGAAACACAAAAAAAAATGCCAAAACCTATCAAAACGTTGTTTTCTGGCCTTAAGAGGGTGGGGCTAGAATTTCTAGTTTGCTCAGAATTTTGTTTCTTCGAAACGAGTACTCGCAACACTCCTAATTCAACCAAAATTCTTCTTGTGAACAGTAACACTGTTCATCCGAAACAGTACTACTGTTCACAGTTTTTTTTTTTTTCGCTTTTCTGGAAAAAAAAAAAAAAAACAGCAAAGAATGAACAAGAAATCACAAAAAACAAAAATAAATCAACTAGAATCAATACCGGCAACGGCGCCAAAATCTGGTTGCTGTGTAGGCAACCAAGATTAAAAACCTTCCTAACCTAACTACTGAACTGTAAATAGGGTAAGCAAGGTCGATCCCACGAAGAGTGTCTAGCCGAATTTTCGATAATGTGAATAAGGCTGGGGGGTTTTGAGTAAAACAGAAAACAATCTTAGCCAAAAACAAAACAAAAAACAATTCAATTCGAAATCAATTAAATAACGAAACTTGGTCTCAGTCAACATCCACCATTTGAATCTTACAACTGATCATTGATGCAAAATTAAATCAATTCGTACCTGAATATTCACGTTGGAACTATTTTCCTATCCTCCTTAGTGTATTAATTAGGAAACAAGCGATCTTAATTAATCTTACCATTAAACAACCCTAGACAAGCGCTAAAGATTTAATCTAATGGCAGCCTAAGAACTAGAGAGAATCGATGAAGCTAAACAACACAAACTCAAGCGGTTGCATTTAATTTAGTCGAGTGTTCCTCTTAAGATTACTAATTCCTGAACGCCAGCCAATTTTAATAAACCTCTAATGCTTCACAAGTTAGAGGGATCAAACAATTACGGATTTGATATCTAACTTAGCAGTAGATTGTAACAAATAATAACCTAGTAGGCCTCCTAGCAATTAAATGAAACAATCATGAAAATAAGCATAGAAGAACATCCAATACTCAAAGCATAAAATTGAACACTAAAATAAAACGGATTAGATCTCACATTTATTGATTCCGAGGCCTCCGTTTCCTTCAACCAAGTTATAAAATTTAGCCTCTCATGGCCATCACAAAATTTCCAAAGGAAAAGTTACAGAGAAGACCAGAGAGAGGCGTGCGTGATATGTGTGTAATCCCTAATCTGATCTCTCTCCCCAAATATCCAATTCGAATTTGAATTCTACTAAATCTAAATCTCCTAAAAAATATTCTAAAATCCACAAAATAACCTTTATCATCCTAATCTGAGTAATTGAAAATAAAATAAAGTCTTAATACAAAATAGGAAAATGGTGTGTCCAGTTGTAATTTTCGTGCAATAGGTCTTCAAATCTTCCAATAAAAATCTGCCTATTTGAATTGCATGACAAGGCAGAATGTTCCAGAACGTCCAGTGCAGATGTGTCAACTTCAAGCTCGATTAAAACCTTGATGCAGCGAGTATCTCTCCAAACTCAAAACATTAAAGTTGTAGATATCTTTCTTAGCGTTCCACAGCATTTCGAATCATCTCAATCGGAGCTTGGATGAGAGAGTTATGCCCAAATTACGAAACGACGTCGAAACTGTCCGAATTCACTTAATTAATTCCGTTTTGCAATTAACGCCTCCATTTGCATCCTAAATCAAAATAGAATAATAATGAGTCTATTTAGGCAGCAAATATGTATAAAAGACTAGACATTAAGGGAAGTAAATATGATATTTTGCATTCTCATCAAAAGCTTATGTCAAGAAATTGACTTTGAACAAGCTGGACCCAAAATCCTACAAATGTATATTTGTGGGGTATCCTAAAGAGACCAAAGGATACTATTTCTACCACCCAGAAGAGTGCAAAATTTTTGTTGCTCATAATGGTGTCTTCCTAGAAAAGGATTTTTTTCTAAGAAGTACTAGTGGGAGAAAAGTAGATCTCAATGAAATTCTAGAGCTACAAGATATACTAGATGAAGGACGGGAAGATGTGCCACAAGCAATGGTTGAACATCAGGAGCAGGTTACTCCACAACTTGTTGATCAAAGTGAACCACCTCAAGTAGCATAGGAGCTACGTAGATCTGGGAGAGTACGCCTTGAGCCTGAGAAATATGGTTATCTCATGACTCAACATGGTGACGTACTTGTCTACCAAGACGATGAACCCAGAACCTACGAAGACGCTATATCGGATCCATTGAAACCATGAAATCTGAGATGGGCTTCATGTACCAGAACCAAGTATGGTCTCTGGTGGAACCACCTGAAGGGATAAAACCCATAGGGTGTAATGGGTCTTCAAGAAGAAGACTGACATGGATGGCAAGGTGCACACTTATAAAACACGAATGGTTGCCAAAGGTTTCAAACAAATTCATGGTATTGACTATGAGGAAACCTTTTTGCTGGTTGCCATGATTAAATCCGTCTGGATTATGCTTGCGATTGCTACATATCATGATTATGAGATTTGGCAAATGGATGTCAAAACGGCTTTCCTGAACGGAAACCTTGAAGAGGATGTGTATATAACACAACCCAATGGTTTCGTTCTTGATGGGCAAGCTGAGAAGGTATGCAAGTTGTAGAGATCCATTTATGGACTCAAGCAAGCTTCAAGGAGCTGGAACATTCGTTTTGATAAAGTCATAAAAGAATTCGGTTTTATCAAGAACGAAGATGAGCCCTGTGTTTACAAGAAAGTGAGTGGGAGCGCAGTGGCATTCCTAGTGTTGTATGTCAATGACATATTTCTGATCGGGAATGATAAACCAAACTTGCAGTCGGTAAAGACTTGGTTATCCAAGTGCTTCTCCATGAAAAACTTAGGAGAAGTAGCCTACATCCTCGAAATAAAGATCTACCGAGATAGATCACGTAGGTTGCTTGGCCTAAGTCAGAGTACATACATTGACAAAGTACTGAAGAGATTCAGTATGGAAGAATCCAAGAAAGGATTTCTTCCGATGTCACATGGTGTCTGTCTTTCTAAGAATATGTGTCCTAAAACACATGATGAGAGAGATAGAATGAAGAGGATCTTATATGCGTCAGCAATTGGATCCATCATGTATGCCATGTTTTGTACTCGAATTGATGTCTTATATGCGTTAAGCACTTGTAGTAGATATCAATCGGATCCAGGTGAGTGCACTAGATAGTTGTCAAAAATATCCTTAAGTACCTGAAGAGGACTAAGGACATGTTCTTGGTTTATGGAGAGGAAGATGAGCTCACTATAAGAGGATACAGTGATGCTAGTTTCCAAACGGATAAAGATGATTACCGATTGTAATCAGGGTTTGTATTTTATCTCAATGGGGGTACAGTAAGCTGGAAGAGTTTCAAGCAAAGCACTGTAGCGGACTCTACAATGGAGGCTGAGTATATTACATTATCTGATGCGGCTAAGGAGGCAGTCTGGATTAAGAAGTTTGTCATCGAACTTGGTGTGGTTTCCATGATTGTTGATCCGATAGATGTCTATTGTGATAACAATAGAGCAATTGCTCAAGCAAACGAACCACGGTCTCACTAGAAGTCCAGACACATACTTAGATGTTTTCATCTCATCAGAGAAATGGTTGAGAGGAAAGATGTACAGATCAGTAAAGTGCATACTGATGACAATCTCGCCGATCCACTAACGAAGCCTCTGTTGCAGTAGAAGTATGAAAAACACTTAAGGTCATTCGGTATTGAATACATGAATGATTGGCTATAGTGCAAGTGGGAGATGGTTAGAGTAGTGCCCTAAAACCAATCAATTATTGTAATATTGACTTTGTAATAAATGTTTATTTATCAATAAAAGGCATATTCTTCTATATTGTGTATGTAATGATATATGTCCTTAAGATGGAAGAACCATGATGAGGGTATCAAGCGTTTCAAATCTTGACAGTGAGAACCCTATGATCACATATGGTGGCCATTCTAGAAATGTCCGTATCCCCAGTATTATTCTAACCAAGGACATAGATAATACGGTAAGGCTATCATAGTGTTGAACGACCATGTCAAAAGGCAGTGATTGATCTCACTTGTCAAGGTTGTTTGTCGACAACCTAGTGCAATGCATGGGTGCTTGCTAGAGGCAAGTTCACTGGATAGATCCACTAGAGGATTCCATATGGATGGTAACCCTAGTGTCTATGGAATAAATCCTTTAACGGATGGTGGTGCATGTGATCCTTAGACTTGAGATCACCAGAGCGCCTTGTGCACCAATTGGTGTAGTTTGACACTAGCCCAACGTAGTTCTATTCAAAGCTATCAATACGGTAGTGATTGACTACATTGAGAAGTGTATCGAGACTATGGTGGATCGATAAAGGATTCATCACTCCTAGGTACTAGGGCTGCAAAAAAAAACCAAAAACCAAACTAAACCAAGAAATCGGACCGAAACCGGTCTGAAAAACTGGTTAACCAGTTAAACGGTTTCGGTTTCGGTTTTAAAAAATGGCTAAACCGGTTTTTTGGTTTGGTTTACGGTTTATATCATTTTCATAACCGGTTTTCCTATAATCCTATTAATATAATAATACTATTTTAAAAAATCCTTATTATCTAAAATCCTAAATACCTAAATCTAATATTACTTTGAAAAGTTTGAATATTGAATCCCTAACTTCACACTCGACAATACTCCTCTCATCCTCTCAAACTTGCCGGCTGCCACTGCCCTCTCCACTCTTCATTGTCTCCAAGACTCTAGTCGCCACTGCCTTCTCCACTTTCCTGTTGATTTCGCTTCCAAGTCTTTCTTCTTCTTCTTCTTCTTCATTACTCGTCTCTCTTCCTCCTGTCCTCTCCTCTCAAACTCGTCCGCCGCCACTACCCTCTCCACTCTCCAAGACTTCAGTCGCCGCCGCTGCCCTCTCCACTCTCCAACAACTGAAGCTTTTGGTGGTCAGGTCAGTAGGAATAGGATATTACAATGCATGTAAATGTAAACTATTTTTGTTGAGAAGAGAGATAGTCTGAAGAAAATGATCTCATGATTTTTGTAGTAGAATCTTTGGGTTTTCTTGTGTTACTAAAGCCGTCCAGAGGTTTCTCATTTGTGTTTTCAATGCCCTTGAGAGTTTTGTTCAATTCCTCACCTTTCTCATTTTGTGTCCCACGTTACTGTGATAACTGATATGAAATGGAGTTTTTACTTTTTATAATTGTTTTGTCTCTTTCATTGGTGTTTTATGTATTAAAGATGAACACTTAACATCCAGTGAAGAAATATTATTGTGTTTAAATGCGAAGACAATAACATTTATTTTGACATTGTTGGATTACAAACTTACAGAGTTACAGTTATCGTTACAGGAATGAACTCTGATAACTAATTATAAGTATCTAATACTTTTAATGCTTTTATTAAGTAATTTTGTTTCTATTTTTTAAATTTCTTTTGCCATGCTCTTAACTTAATTTTGTATGAGTTAAAAATAAGAGTTGTTTTGAAGCTAGCTGGATCCCAATTCGTTTGTCATCTATTAATGAAACTTGTGACTTATTGCTTGTTGCTTGTTTGGTGACACGGCTTCAGCCTTCAGCCTTCAGTTGGGCATGATTTATTATCTTTCAATCTAGCAACTTCTTGTAGTCTTATTCTTAGTGAAAAGTCAATTTGGGCATGAGTTAAAACTGCTCAAGTGAGTTAATGAAGTAATTTTGTTTCAATTTTTTTAATTTTCAATCTAGCAACATGAGTTAAAACTGCCCAAGTGAAAAGTCACTATTCTTAGTGACTCAATTAACCAAAATAAAACAATAAGAATTTCAATTGGGCATGATTTATTATCCATCAAATATCAATAAGAGTTATAAATGTAAATGGCGGCTGTCTGTATTATTTTCTTGTTGAGAAGCATAAGAATTTCAATTAGGCATGATTTATTATCTTTCAACCTAGCAACTTCTTATAGTCTTCCTACCAGCAGATATTGATATGTTTTTTCATAAGTCTCATAATGGAACTATGTTATGCAAATTTATGCATATTTTCTCAAGATTCAGGGCCAAAATTAAATGGTAAACCATTTGAGGTATCCTTGAAACCATAATAGCAACTAGCAAGTGTAATTTCTCAGTTTATTGTAGAGTTATCATGTAAAATGGATGATCATAATTATATAACTGTAAAATAAGTGATGCCCATGTTATCATTTTTTTTTTTTGGAGATTCATTCTTTTATTCTTTATAAATTATCATTAAATTCTTTTTGAATTTTGCAGATGTCGTCGACTGGTGACAATACTCGTGCTTGTCAGACGTCAAGTGACATTCATTCACCGAGTTCGACACCTGCAAATGTGGCTACAAATCCAACTATTTGCACGGCACCAGTGCCACGTCCAACCCAAAAACATGGGACTTCTATTACTCAAAGGAAGAACACTTCGGAAATGTGGGATCACTTCACCAAGATTGATTTTGAGAATAAGGATGATGCCACTGCATCATGTAATTACTGTGGGAATGTTCTAGCTTGTCCAAGTAAGAGCGGTACAAGTTGTCTACGTAACCATTTAAGTAGGTGTAAAAAGTATCCCTTGAATGTGGTGGACAAAAAGCAAAAGACATTAGTGTTTCAACAAGCACAATAAGCACATGATCAGTCGAGTAGCGCTCCACATTCTTCACTTTTGACTTGGAAATTTGACCAGGTGCGGTTAGACGGGCTTTAGCTAAAATGGTCATTGTTGATGAGTTACCTTTTAGGTTTGTTGAGCGTGAGGGGTTTCGGGAGTTTATGAGTATGGCTCAGCCAAGGTTTCAAATTCCTAGCAGAACAATAGTTGCTTTAGATTGTATTAAAATATATAATGAAGATTGCCAAAAGATGAAGAAGTTCTTTGCTAAGTTTTCACAAAGAGTTTCTCTCACCACTGATACATGGACAAGTTGTCAGAACCTCAATTATATGTGTCTGACGGTTCACTTCATCGATGAAAACTGGGTTTTACAAAAAAGGATTATAAACTTCTGCCCTATTATCAGTCATAAAGTTTTAGCGATTGGCAAGGCAGTGGACAAGTGTTTGCTTGAGTGGGGTATTTCTAAAGTTTTCACAATCACTGTTGATAATGCAAGCTCTAATGATGTTGGAATAAGTTATCTAAAGACTTGGTTGGGAAGTTGGAAGGGGAGTGTCTTGGATGGTGGCTTCTCCACATGAGATTTTGTGCTCATATATTGAGTTTAGTTGTAAAAGAGGGATTAAAAGATATGGAGGACTCCATATTCCGAATTCGTTCGGCAGTGAGGTCTTCTCCGGCAAGGTTACAGAAATTTAAGGAGTGTGTGACAAAAGAAAAAATTGAAAGTAATGCTCAGTTGGTTCTCGATGTTGAAACAAGGTGGAATTACACATACTTGATGTTAGAGGTGGCAGTAAAATTTCAAAAAGCTTTTGAGTTATTGGAAATAGAGGATAGTAAGTATTCAAATGAGCTTAGTAGTGGGGAAAGGTTTAGGGGTTTGCCTACATGCATTGATTGGGAGTATGCACGATACTTCTTACCTTTTTTGGAAGTCTTTTATGATGCAACTCTACGTGTCTCTGGCTCACTTTATGTCACTAGTAATGCTTACATGCGGGACATTTTTGGCATTGGATTGAAGATTTCAAAATGGTGTACAAATGTAGATCTTGGGTTACGTACTATGGCTCTAAGGATGAAGGGAAAATATGATAAATATTGGTCAAATATTGATAATATCAACCTCATGTTATTCATTGCAGAGGTACTAGAACCGAGACACAAGTTAGAATATGTGAATTGGGTTATTAATGAGTCTTTTGATACGGTTCTTGCTGATAGGTTGAAGACAAAAGTGAAGGAAGTTTTGGTGGCTTTATTTGAGCAATATAGTTGGTTTAAGGTGGTCCCTAGTGCGCCACCAAGTGAGCAGACTCGAGTTGCAATGGAGATCTTGATGATGAGGAGTTTATGAAGGTTATGTATCAAGAGAAACAGGCTAGAAAACACATTGTGAATCACAAAACAAAGTTGGGCAAATATTTAAGGGATGATTGTGAAGATGACAACACGAGTTTTGATATCTTGCAATGGTGGAAGTTAAATTCAACAAAATATGGAGCTCTGTCTATGATAGCACAAGATGTATTGGCTATGCCTGTCTCTACCATTGCATCTGAGTCAGCTTTCAATACAGGGGGATGTGTATTGGATTCATTTCGTAGCTCCCTCACTCCCAAGATGGTGGAGGCTCTTATTTGTACACAGGATTGGGTTTGGCCTTCGCGTGTACCATTCATCATAGAGGAGAGCTTGGACGAAATATCAAAACTTGACATGGGTAAAATTGTTCCTTAACTTTTAATTTTTTGGTTATTTATTTGTTATTTTTGTTAAATACATTTTGCAAATATAACCTATCTAATGTGCTTGTCCAATTATTTGTAGAAATTGCGTGTTTCAGATTGGAAAGCACAAGTCATTGAACGACAACCCAATATATGAGGTATATTACTTTTGATTTTTTGTCTTCTATGTCAATGGGCGATATACTTTCCGGATTTATGAAGAAGTTGATTTCAGTTGCCTTTGTTGTTGATGGTGAAGGGGGCCTAATTTAAGGAATAGAAACTAATTTCATATCTCTTCCCCATGCTTCACGATTATTTTTTCATTATAATGTTGCTAGGATATCATTTAATAATTGTTGCAATCAATCCTTTTGCATATTCTATTATGATATTTGGCCTTAATACATAATACCAATCCATTTAAATTATTAGTTTTTGAAAGGTAATAGAGAGAGTAAATGTAAGTTTTCCATTCCTCTTGCAAGTGACTTAGCGATTGCACTTGGCCAATTGAAGAATGCTTAAGCCTTAAAGTGGAGGGGAGATGCCAGTTTACAACTTTCACTTGTTATTTCTTAATCACTTTTATACTTGGCCATTAAAATTTAAAGGAACACTTTATATTTTATGATAATGTAATTGGTGATTATTAGTTACTATGCTTGGATTATAAGAATTCAGTAGCATTAATTGGTGATTAATTGGTCAAATTGTTGTGGATCTTTTGGTTTTTTGGTTTCTTGAAATTTTGTCATCCAAAAATGGGAAATTTTTTTATCATAAAATATAAAAAAAAGGCAAAAAAAGATTTATTAATAAAACCGGTTAACCAGATTGCAAACTAAAAATCCGGATCGGTTTGCAAACCGGTTTATGCCAAAATCTGGACCGGTTTTGGTTTGCAATATGGCTTGAACCGGAAAACCGGTTTGGTTACAAAAAGCACATATCTGGTTCAGTTAACCGATTTTTTGCAGCCCTACTAGGTACGGGAGAAGTTATCTCACTGGGTAATTCAGTAAATGACAATGACACTAAATCTGTGGCCACAGTGGGATTGAGTTGATACTCAATCCAATTTAATATTCTTGTCATTGGTCTAGTAACTGAAGACAAACATATCGAGGATATCTGAGGTTGACACTATTTCTGTACCTTAGTCTGGATGAGATGACAGTTGATGAAATGATTTGATTGCATGGTAACCATACCGTTGACAAGCTACGGTTTCGCTGAATCCAAATCTATTGGGTGGCCATGATGCCTTGCTAGGGGCCAATCTTGGTCTGTGTGTAGTGAGACGATTAATTGATGTTAATTGCGATACTACACACTGCCGATATGATGAGGTGCCTACGGGTCACAAACTTAGAAGATAATTTAAGAATCAATTTGTGAGAAGGGTAATTTCGTCTTTTAGGACGAAAGGGTATTTTGGTAATCTCGCAATGCAATTAAATTTGCTGAGGTTATTGCCTGTATTTAATTTTAATATTAAAATTAAATTAGTGAGATTATATTTAAATATATCTATGTATATATTTAAATGAATTATTATTATTAATTGAATGTTAATATATTATTATATATTAATTTATTTTAATTATAATAATAATTTATTAATTAAAATACCATAAATGGTGTGTTTGGCTGCAAGGGTGAACTAGGGTTAGAGTCTATGGTTATTCCTAAGTGGAATAGGGCTTTAATTGTTGCACTATATAAGTGCAACTTAAAATTAAAACATATAGGAATTATTCATTCAATTAAAACTCTAGCCACCCTATCTCTCTTTCTCTCAAGAAGAAAATTTTTCTTGTTCTTCTTTCTTGATTCTTGAAGCCCTTCATTGTTCTAGCAAAATAATCAAGGGTTCTGCAGATTATCTTCATGTGGACTTCCGTGAGTGTGATCCTACTTTGGATCGATTGGTGAAAAATCACGTAAACAGTAGATGGTGAACAGTACCCGTGAATAGTATTGCTATCTGAAATCAGAGATATTCGAAGAAGCCTCTAAACGTACGTAAGTATTCTAATCCTTGAATGGATTTACTTTATACAGATTTTGTTTATAAACATGTAAACGGTATAATCTATACTCGGATCTTGGCAAAGAAAGGTAATTGATTTACCGATTGAATTTTTATTTTTCCGCTGCGTATGGTACATCAATTACTTACAGTTAGAATTGGTGGAAACAAGACAGATAGGAATTTAATTTGATATATTATACGATGAATTTGGATAAATGTAGATCCGCTGCCGAACCATTCATTTTGTCATCACACACATTTCAGTTTCCCCTGTTTCTCGGTTTCCACTGAACAAACAGTAGTAAATTGGCCATAACTTGCTCAAGAAAAATCCAATTGATGAGAGGTTTGAATATTTTGAAACTATACAGACAGGTATTTAATTTGATATATTATACAGTAAATTTGGACTGCTGTAGACCCGCTGCCGAACCATTCATTTTATGATCACACATATTCAGTTTCCGCTATCTCTTAGTTTCACTGAACAATCAGTAATAAATGGGTCATAACTTGCTCAAAAAAATCCAATTTATGAGTGGTTTGAATAGTTGGAAACTAGATAGATAAGACTTTAATTTTATATATTATATGCTGAATTTGGATAACCATAGACTCTTCCAATTATGGTCGAACCACACTTAAAAGAAATGACAAGTTATTTAAAACAATGTATAATATTATTAATTTTTCTACTTCAGTCCAAAATCCCACTACCAAACCGTGAATTTGACTATAGAATGGTAATAAGCCAAATGCCAAGCCATATTTTATCCATAATTGTAATAGACCAATGATTCCTTGAGTTCAAAATCTCACTGCCGAACACTTAATCTTACTATAGAAATGAATCTAAGGATGACGAATATAGGAATAATTGAAATTTTTAGGTTCGATCATGATTGTATTGTAGAATTCTGATAGATCAAGGTATCCTTGAGTTAAACATCTCACTATTGAACCATTAATTTGACTATACTTGTGCTACAAAAGTGTAATAACTAAGTCGTTGAACCATAATTTATCCAAAATTGTAATAGCACAAGGTCTCCTTGAATTCAAAACCTCACTCCCGGACCATAACTTTTTCTACTATTGAATTATAATAAGCCAGATGCCGAACGATAAATTTGACTATATAATTTTAATAAGCCATCTGCTGAACCATAATTTATTCGTAATTGTAATAGATCAAAGGTCTTCTTGAGTAAAAATCTCAATGCTAATGAATTGTACTAAACCAGATGCTGAACCAAAAATTCGACTATAAAATTGTGAGACCCAGTTGCCGAACCATAAGTTATCCATAATTGCAATAGATCAAGGTTTGTGTTAGTTCTATTTCTCTTTGCCGAACTGTTAATTTTACTATAACATGGTAATAAGTCAGATGTCGAACCATGATTGATCCATAATTGTACTAGATCAAGATCTCATTTAGTTCACAATCTCATTGCCCAGCAACAATTGTTTTTTTTTCGTTAAGAAATCTACCAATCATCGTTACTATTACCTATTAAACAAATATGCTGAACAATTTTTAATTGTAATAAGGTAGGTGCTGAACCATAATTCAAAATGAAAATTAAAATGATTCTTACTATCTAATAATGACATCTCATATTGTTTTTATCTTTAACAAATCCACCAATCACCGTTAATATTACCCATTCAAAAAACATGCTAAACAATTGTTAATTGTAGTAAACAAGTTGCCGAACTATATCTTAAACGAAAATAAAAAATGGTTCTTACTAATAGAATACATTAAGTACTTAAGAAATATAAAATTACATGAAAATGACATTGGATATTGTTATTATCTTTAAGAAATCCATTGATCTATTACAATTTACTTTCACGTTGTCCGAAGAGTTTTTTTTTTTTTTTTTTTTTACATTCTTAAATTGATGTATTATTAACTACTTAATAAATATAATATTGCATTTCGTTACATGTGGCTTAATATAATTGGTGTTTGTCATTAATATAATGTTGTATAGTAAGTGTTTCAAATACAAGCAATAAACATACTTGCATGATGCATGACACAAGGTAGTATGCATTTGTTGCAGGGGAACTGAAAAATCTAAAGAAAAATAAAAAAGAACCCCCCAACTACATCATCCAAACCTACTTGACACAATGAAAAACCAATTTACACATCTCCTTAAATAAATTTCACTTCAAGTTATTGATTGCTCAATATTAAACTGACTACTTGATTCTCTATATGCTACTTTATTTTTCTTTCAATTTTAATCTTTACCAAAACCAGTAACCCGCATAATATTACCTATGGAAAAAATATATTTAACAATTGTTATGGCCGAATATAAGTGGGTTTTTTCCATTACCATAAAGCTGTTTACCATAAGATGATTTCTTTCTTTTTCATTCAAATCAACGTTCAACGTATAATTAGTTTACTCTAATTTCACGATTATAATGTAATTTGAGAATACTGAAAGATTTGAGGATGGTTCATTTATCCAATGAAGGGATAAATTAAACATAATATTTGAAATGTTTATGAATAACAATTTTAATTATTAATTAATACATAAACAATAATAAAAAATACCCCTCTAGTTAAAGAAAGAATTAGACATGCTCTCCTATCTTTATATATACAACTAATTCTAAGTTTTGCAGGAATTATCTTAAAAATTAGTTTATTATTCTACCTCAAACACTTTTAGTGCATGAGTGGGTAGGTGTAGTAAGCATATAAATAATATTTGTTGAAGTTTTTCTATAATCATAAGTGTTGATGCATAGATTTACACCAACCAGAGGTACGTGATTGACAATGTTAGAATCACATACGATCTGTACCTGATCTCGGTGGATCGGCAATGAAACAATATGATGACGAATAAGCTAGAACTAATTTGGAACACAAAGAACAAAAAAAGACTTTTAAAATGGTTCGGCTACTCATAATGCAAGGTCTACGTCCACTGTTATGTTATTTAATGTAATTATATTTACAAAGAGTTAGTAGTTTGACTTTTGTGGCTTGTTTTTCATCCATAGAAACAAATTACAATTGGGTTTATGTAGTGCTAGTTAGATGGTTGAGTTGGAGATAAACTTAAATTCGATTTAACGGGGAATTGCGCAATCATCGGCCTTGATTATGAGATCCATATCGCGAGATATTTGCATACCAAATATGGATTTTCCTCTCTGGATTTCCCGCACAACAATAAGAAAATAAAAATAATCTTTTTTTTTTTTTTTTTTTAACATGAAAACCATTAAAAAAATATCTAGAGAATATTTGGTTTTTTTTCAATCTTTTACTAAAATTTATAATGTAATTCGTCCTTGTAAATTAAATCAAAAGAAAAAATAGAATTGGTTTGGTTGACTTATTTTTGTGTAGAAAACTCTACTTTAACTAACAACCAATATTGATATCAAGAAAACTATATTATAGGTCTTCCTTTATAAATATTGTGTTTTTTATTTGTCATTTTTTACACCTTAAAATCAAAAGTTGAGTTTTTTTCATTTCTTTTTCATCCCTATGTCAATCATATTTGTTATTGTATAGATTCCCATATTCTTTTAGCTCTATTATATATCAATCATAGTTGCCCTTGATTTTTCATTTTTCCAAATAAACTATATATACTTGTGTTGATGCAAGATTTACACCAACTAGAGTGATCCGATTGACCTTGGTGGAATTAGAATCGATGTGTGCGTGATTAAAGATAACCAACAATCGAATATAAAATGTATGTAATAATGTAAAGAACAATGAACAATTTTTAAAGTTTTCGGCCAGTTTGAATCTTGAGCCTACGTCCACTGTATTTCTTATTACTTAGAGAGCTTACAAGAAATATTGTAATATTCCTAGAACAATTTGCTTACCCCTCTTCCAGTGTTGGAGGGGGTTTATATACAAGTTTGTAAACAAGGAAAGAGAGAAATTATCGGAATTGCAATCACATTCGAATTGTAATTCCAATATTCTCGTGATTGTGCGCTAAGATCACGCTATTACTGCTATTGATTTGATCTCTTCCGAAACATCTGGTATCTGAGCTTATCTGTGATCTATCGAACAATTGCTAGAGTTGGTTGTGACTAGCTTATGCTGGTTCAAGCTGTATTTTGACGAGCTTATGCTGGGTCAGACAAGTGTTGAGCCGAACTGATTCTAGGTCAAACTATATTCTCACGGTTTTTTGACATCTCTGAGCTTAATGGAAAAATCACACACAACATCTGCCCCCTAGTGTTCAGTGCTCATTTCAAGCTTTGAAGACTAATTGCCCGCTTTGACATTTAGCTCGGACCTCTTCAGTTGCGCGCTAATCGTAGGTTTAATCGAGCCTCATCAGTTAGCCTTAGCTTCAATCGACGTTATCAACACTTAAGCTTTTTTGCTATGATATCCGTAATAAACTTAGAATTTAAAATGAGGGGCATGCAAGTAATTTCCATGCGGTCGGGTCACATTAAATGCAGTCGACTTTTGCAGTTACTTTTTGTCGCACATGGTGACTATAACTGTCCATGCGCGAAGTCAAGGAAACGTGTTATAACAGTTATGATTGTAGAATTTTGATGGTTGATTGCCCTTTAAGGGTGATTGACACGTGGACACGTTGAGCGGTCAAGATAGCTTGACGAATGGAGGTCTAAGATTTGTCGCAGATCAACGGTCGAGGTCGAATCTCTCCTTTTCTTCTCCCATGCTCATGACTATAAAAATAGGCATTTTCATCAGAATTGTACAGTTACAAATATTTTCATACCATAAAGTTAGTTGCTCTTTATTCTCCATCATTGCTTCTTCAGACCTACGGTGACCTTTCGATGACTTCTCACTATATTTCACACTCTAGTAAGGATCCTGTTCTCATTCTCCCTTATTTAAGCTTTATTTGTTGTTGAGGGTGGCCATTGTTGTGGCCATGCTAGCTTTTTTAGGGTTTTTTAGTAGACCCACTAGTTTTGGTTTTATGAGGGTTTAAGAAGGTGGCCGCCGAAATCTTGATAGCTCGCTTGTATGTCTTGGTCAATGCAAGCTATCCTGGATGCTTGAACTGAAAGCAAGTTTGGATAGGTCACTAATATTTCAAGCTATGACACTTGGTCACTTCTGTTTCAGGTATCCAGAGGCGTGCTTCCACCATGTCTTCGTCCAGTAGCCATAGCATAGATCACCTTTTTGACTCCGCGACAACTTTAGTTGTTCATGGGAGAGGAGTCCTAGAAGATGCTTATGAGGATTTTATTGTAAAAAGCTCGAACAGCAACGTCATGGGCTCTTCGAACAATACTTTTGCCGAGCTTCCCCACCAAAAAGTTCACCAGCTCCCAAACCTAGGAAGGAACCAAGCTCCTCAATTGGAGACAAAGATCTTGAGTGCATAAAAGATATTTATGCGACTCAACTTTCGTTGAGGACTTCGAGAGATATCTCCTGGAAAAATCCCCCCAGAGGTTGGGCAGCGATTTCGGACACCCTTCTAAGGTGTGGGTGTAATAACTCCATTCTACTCAAATACTCATAAAACATGTTCATAATAAAATACATATAAAGTAATATAAAAGGTTGGGCCCAAATTTTTTTTTATTAGATATATACATTCTTTAACTACAAAAAGTTGTCTCATGTACAAAACAACAAAACAAGGTGGACAGTGTAGCCATTTCCCTTCGCTTGCTGACGCCCATCTGACCGTGTCCTCACCTAGATCCTGCAAAACATGAAAAGCAATGGGGTGAGCACAACTAATGCTCAGTAAGTAAATCCTCTACGCATCTATCCCCGTGACTCTTACTCTCTCTAATTATTTCCTTACAATCCTCATTTACTCTCTCTTTATACTTCTCACTACTCTCTCTTTCTCATAACTCTTTTTACTAACTCTCTTTAGTAGTCACGGCCTCATCTTACCGGAGACACGGCTAGGACTCGCTCCCACTCTACGTGACTTCTACTCATACTAGCCGATCAGACTCGGTTATGCATGGATTCGGAACCCTTGGCCATGTGAGTGTATAATCTCTCTCTCTCGGGTACTTGGGTATAGCCTTCATCTGCATGCACTCTCACGGGCTACACCACTTCTCTCTCTCATACTCATGCCGCTCTCTCAATGCGGCGTACATGCGGGAAACTCTGCCCATTACTCACGGGTTCCCCATCGCATAACCTACTCTTTTCTCTTTTCTCTTCGTTCTCTAGTGCTCATTCTCTCTTTCTCTCTCTTTACTCTCAAAGTAGCTTATACTTACATTCTCTACTATGTTCAAGCTACTTCTTAAGTGCATAAACAATGGGTATGGACAACTCATGCTCACTAATGCACTTATGAAATACCAAATGCAATATTGCATTAAAACAGTCATTCTGCACAGGTCTCACTAAAAAGGGCATAACTTGCGTTATACACATCATATTGCTACGATTTTGGTCTCGTTTTAAAGCTTAAACACAGGGCTACAACTTTTATGTTTTGGCCTTAGCCCAGTTCAAACCGTAAAATGCCCAAACATTACTTAGAAAGTCACGGCAGTGACAGGGCAGATTTCACCTAGGCATTTCATCAAGCAACTCATGTGCATAAAAACACAATACAAAAATTACTACTATACTTCATTCTCTAGCAAACCAAAATGGGAAAAAACACAATCAAATACTCATAATACCTAACAAGAAAAGCACTTCCAAATAGGTTCACACAACATCTCTCAAACTTCATCTCAAATTCCATTTCTCATCACACATCAAAAACACTTCTCATAATACATATTCATCTCAACTCAATTCTCAACAACATAACATACATATACAAGCATACATCTCTATTCAATCTCTACATCTCTACTCAAAACTTAGCAAACTCAAGTTGGTAGGATTTACTTACCTTGTGAAAAAGTGACTTCTCTAGCACTTTTCCTTTCCTTTGTTGTCTTGTCTTCTCTCTTCAACTTAAAACAACAACTAGAACAATAATAACAATATAAGACTTCAATCTAACCATAAGCAAAACTCACATCTAAAGCAAGAATCCTTACCTTAGGATGCTTTAGATGGAATCTCTACTCAAACTTACTCCAAAGCTCTCTTAAATCCCTTAGAAATCTTAGGAAAATTGAATGGAAGATTGAGAGAAATTAGAGAATGGATATGGAGGTGGAAATGAATGAATAAAGGGTTTCTCTACACTTTAACTCTTTTTAGCTCATATTATAAGCATCATTTCCCATTTTGCCCTTGCTCCTCCTTGGAAATTCCATCCATATCCTTTGATTCTTTACAAGTACACCCTTATTATCAACACATTCTCTACTTAATTTCTTTACATTTTACTCCCCACTATTCCTACTAATTAGGGGTAGAATGGTCATTATGCCCCAAAGGAAGAATTCTCTAGAAAATTCAAGAAACTTTTTATTAGGCTCGTCGCCGCGGCGAAGAACTTTCTGTCGCCTCGGCGAAACAGGGCAGAACCTTCCCGTGGGTGTAACTCCTCCTCGCCGCGGCGAAGCTTCTTCTTCGCCCCGGCGAAGATTGGATTTCCAAACTTCACCAAAACTCAACCTATTTCAAGACAACCATTCAACCAACTCAACATACAAACTCAATTATACGGAAACAGTAAACTTTTAACTAATACAGCAAATCTTAAGTACGTACCTCAAGCGGGGCGTTATAGTGGGATGTTCGTCCCCCCTTACTATTTTATTGTCGATGTACTAAAAAGGTTCGACATTGCTCCCCTCCAACTAATGGGGAACTCATACATAATAATTGTAGGAATGTACATGGCATACCAGATAGCTAAATTAGGCGAGCTATTGGTGGACTAGCTTGTCCATCTGTATAGGTTAAAGAAAAGCCACGATCAAACGTACTACCTCTCTAAAGTAACCTGAATGGTTTGGTCGGAGTCTTGAAGAAGGTTGGGAATTGAGACTCCCAATATTTCTTCTATGAAGCCGAGGAGACAGGCACTTTTGCCTTAGAAGCTAGTAAGAATTCTAATCTTTGTCCAAATCAAAAGGGTTTTCTAGTCGGGCAAGCGAACTAACCCTACACTTTCTTCGTTTTGCAGTAAACATTGAGCAAAACTTCATCTCTGAAGCGAGC
This sequence comes from Pistacia vera, assembly GCF_008641045.1. Lineage (NCBI taxonomy): Eukaryota > Viridiplantae > Streptophyta > Magnoliopsida > Sapindales > Anacardiaceae > Pistacia > Pistacia vera. The sequence continues at coordinate 1,133,883 of NW_022196036.1, forward strand.
CCAGAGCGGCTTCAATGTTTTAGCAGGCTTTCCTATAGGGAGCACGACTTTACTCAGCTCATCATGCTTTCCTGCTTGGTAGTGTATAGTTTCTGCAATAGTTTAGCAAAATTTTATACAATCTTTCAGAAAGATGAAGTGTCCGATAACCCGAACATTTTACCTACATTTTGATAGGCCACTAACAGCTCTATTTTCTTTGTAAATATATGGACTGATAAGCTGAAAAACCTAAAGAAGAAGGCGCCAGTTCGTGGGACTACCAAGAAACTGCCAATGATCCTGACGAAGAAATAACCCACGAGTCCTATTGGGGCGGCTGAGCCTGGTTCCTCACGGCCGCCTCTTAAGCAAACTAACGAAAAGCTTGGGAAGGGCCTAAGTGCAAAGAAGCCCATAACTGCTTCTAAGGCAGTTGGGAAAAAATGTACTCCCGAGCTCCCCAAGGGGTTGACGAAGAAGTACTCCGAGCCAATGGAAGGCTCGGGGAAGAAAAAGGTGATTGAGTAGCAGGAAGGCTCAGGGAAAAAGAAATCAACTAAGCAGTAGGGAGGCTTGGGAAACAGAAGTCGACCAAGCAGTTGGAGGGCTTGAGAAAGAAAATTGTCGAGCTTACTGGTAGCCCGAAGAAAATCTTGGTCAAGAGCACGACCAAGAAGAAGTTTGTTCTGGTGGCTGGGGTCACCATTCCTATTGGAAATAGGAGAGCTTGCCCCTGTGATGTGGTAAAGGGAAAACGGATGAGGCAGTTGAGGCTGATCTTGATGAGCGGATTGGCGGGCTTCCCGAACATATAGGCATTGAACCCTCAGTAGTTAGTGAGGCCGTTTCGGAGTGGACTTACCAGATGCTCAAGGCTGCCTCTCCTCATGATTAGCTTGCTTGCCTTTGTAGCTATGTCACCAAGGTATTGTTAGTTCGCCTTTCTCACATTGTTTTTGAGGTCTTCCCCCTTCCCCCTTCCTTTTTGCTAATTGCTTTTTCCTTTTCAGGCTAGCACGATGACTAAGCTCATTTTTTAAGAGAGCTATCTAACCTTGGAGGGAAATCACCTAGGTTGGCAGGAAGTAGTGAAGCTAAAAAATGATGCCTTGTTGAGGGCCAAGGTGGCGGAGGAAGAGAGAGAGTTACTGCGAGCCGAGCTTGAGCAACTTAAGGAAAGGCAGGCCGAGGCCCTCACGATCAAAGAGAGAGAGTTTCTCGACAATCTCTCAAGGAGCAAGGTTGCTCAGCAAAAAACTGAGATGGATCTTCAAAAGGCCGAGAGAGACCTGGCACAGCAACAAGATGCCAACAATAAGCTGGCCTCCCAGCTTGCCATGCTTAAAAAGCTGCGTCGGACTGGGAAGCCAAGTACTCGGACGCTTTGGGCCAACTCTTCCAAGAGAGGGAGGACTACAAAGAAGCTGATGTAAAGGCTATTAACCTAAAAAAAGAGGTTAAGGAAATGAAGTTGGAGGTCAAAAGCTACGCTTAGGAGACGTCAGTTTACTTGGTCCAGCAGTTATGGGAGGCTCATCCCTTGCTTGACTTCTCCTTTCTTCTCGTCATCTATTGGAAAGAAATTGAGAGGATGAAGGTTAAAGCGGAGGGCTTGGAGTTTGTTTACTTAGATAGCTATAAGTCTAACGAGAGCGAGGATGAAGAATGAGGTAATGAAGAGGAAGAGGTCATAGTCAAACAAGAGGTCGAGGACCTGACCCTGCTAGCCTTGCTTTCGACTGATGTCGATGACCTTCCCTCGGGTGAGCCATCAAAAGACTTTCCTCAAGCTCTTGCTCACCAAGATGCCCTTAAAGCTCCAATTGAAGATGCTCCGACTCCTTCAATATAGACTTAATTTTGGTTTTTTTTTTTTTTTTTTTTTTTAAGTTTAGCTTTGTAACTAAATGTGGGCTGATCACTGGAAATTTTACTTTTCCCATTTTTTGTCAAGCAATAGTTTTATTCCTAAAGAGTCATTTTAACTGTTCTAAACAAACTTAGCATAAAAAAATCAAATTTGGTCCAAGTTATGCGTAGTTCGCTTCTTTAGAAGCTTTTTGAACAAACAAGAAAATTTTTCTTGCAACAACGCCAAGTTTGGGCTAGTTGCCTATCTTGCGTTTTGGCCGCCGATTTGTGAAAGAGTGTTTTTTGAATTTTAACTTTGTCACATCAGGGAATGTCTCCCTTGATGAGTTGAATTGTGGTGTGGCTTACAAAGCTAAGCTACCTTTTTTTGGAACTCTTGACTCTGAGTTTTTTAGATGTTATCGCTCAAGTCGCGATTTTGAAATAGCAGATAAATAATAATGAACAAAAAGAAAGTATTGAATAGTACCTTTTTAATTATAATTGAAATTTGGCCATAAGAGACCTTACATTTGATTTTGAAGAGAAGGAGAAAGAATAAAATTGAAACCCGAGCTGCTTATAGGTAGTATCTTCACAAATGCTCGACATTCCATGCTCACAATACAGCTTCACCATTGAGGTGTTCCTGGTAAAAAGTTCCTGGTGCGAACTTTTCAAAGATCCTAAAAGGACCTTCCAATTGGGGCCCGTGCCCCCAAGTTTGGATTCGGTGTACTCGAGACAACCTTTCTGAGAACTAGGTCACCCACCCCAAAGTCTTGGTTTTTGACTTTGGAATTGAAGTATCTTTTAGCTCACTATTGATAAGAAGCAACCCTTAACAGAGACTTAGCTTGGTGTTCTTCGATCAAATCCAACCTCAAACGAAGAAGATCTTCGTTTGTTTCCTTATCAAAGACCTCTCTCCAAAACAAACTAATCCCAACTTCAACCGAGGCCATTGCCTCGCATCTGTAAGAAAGTGAGAATGGGGTTTCTCCTATCGAGCTTCTAGCCATCGTTTTGTATGACCATAGGGCTTTAGGCAATTCATCTACCCTTTTCCTTTAAGAGAGTTGAGCTTCTTCTTGATGGTGTGCTTGATCACCTTATTGATGGCTTCTATTTGTCCGTTAGCTTAGGGCTGATAAACAGCGGACAAGCTTTTCTTGATGCCGAGCTTTTCACAAAACAACTTGAAATCTTTGTAATCAAATTGTTTCTTGTTGTCCGTTATGATTGTATGAGGGATTCCGAATCTACAAATGATGTTTTTGTAGATGAAATCCTTATTGCTATCGCTAAATAATCATGATCTCACCAATGATCCAAACAAATACTTAGTTGATTCAATTTGATCTAAGAAATCAATCAAAGATAGGACGTACAGATTTGCAGAATACCTACTAACCCCACTGTTGAAGTTTCTATTGCAGCAGAAGCATGATAGGCATCTAGCGTCATTTCGTATTAAATACATGAATGACTGGTTATAGTGCAAATGAGAGATTGTTAGAGTAGGTGCCCTAGAGCCAATCAATTATTGCAGTATTGACTATTTGTAATCAAGTTTTATTATCAATAAAGGCATTTATCTACATCATGTGATGATTATATTCATATAAGAAAATGATATATGTCCTTATGATGTTAGAACTGTGACGAGGGTATCGAGTGTTTCAAATCTTGATAGTGTGCAATCTCTCACTATACAAGTATTCACTGATTATCATATGGAGAGAATCTAGAGAATTGCTAGCTTAAAAAGGGTGTTTGTCTAAAATTTTTATCCTTAATCCAATTATAAAATACTATTACACAATGACCATTTCTCACATATATAAAAATAATAAGAATTATTTTCTAATGAATCGGAAAGCGTGAAGATGTTTTCTAAATATTATTATTACCAAAAATACATATATAACTCCACATTAATTCCTTCACTCAGACAGTGTGTGCAACCCTCTCGTCAACTTGACGTCTCTCGACCGCTACAATATAATACCTGCAAAAATAAAGAAAGCAACGGGGTGAGCTATAAATACTTAGTAAGTAAATCAAACCTAATTGTGCTCTTACTCCACCGTCCCCGTTTTCACTATACTGCTTCTAAATTTCTGCTTGCTCTCTCTCTTTATTCTCAGGCGCACTACTTAGCAGTCTTCTATTTTTTCTCAAATCTTTCTAGTGCTGTGCCATTCTCTATCATTTTATTTTTCCTCTCTACTAGATTACATCATTCTATTTCCTTCTCTACCCAACGAATCGTTAAGTTTCCTTGTTATTTGTCATGTTTCTAATTTCTATTCTCTTCTAGCATGTATCTAATTTATGTTCTTTTCTCGTATATCTCTAATTTCTTTTCTATTCTCATAGGCTTCTATTTTCTTTTCTTCTCCATTCTCATGGACTTCTATTTTCTTTTCTTGGCTAGTTAGACACGTAATGATAAGATAAACTCTTTAATCTATGCATAAATGCATAAAATGCAATGCACATAAAATGTCTGATGCATATGCAAATGGTCATGTTTGTATTCTTTCTGAAAATTCTTCTCTAAATCTTTCTAAAATTCTTTTCTTTTCTTTCTAAAATTCTTTTCTTTTTTCTATTGGCCAATCGGACTAGGCTGAGGCATGGATTTGGAACCCTGGCCATGTGAGCGTATTCTAAAATTCTTTCTGGGTATAATCCTTATCCACATGCACTTCTAGTGGACTATACAATTCTGTTTTCTATTTTGAGGCCGCTCACTGATGGCGGCGTGCATCTGGGAAACTTCTGCGTCTCTGTCGCCACTAACTAACTCAGCGAATGCTCACAGGTTCCCCATCACAACAGCCCTCTGAAAACATGCTCTATAAATATGAAAAATAACTAGCGAAACATTTTCCAATAATTTTAAAATTCTAAAATACATGCTATGCTATGTCATGTATTTATATGTTGTCTATGCATGATCCCAAATACGTGTTTGACTCTGGCATGTATTCTATTAATTCTAAGGCTTTTATTTCTATACTTTTCTAGAAAGCCCAAAGTTCTATTCTAGTAACACGCTTAACTTAAACATTTTTCATTTTATTCATTATTTCTGAATTCTATGCATCGTGTGTACGTATGCGATTCTATGATTTCTATATAATTATGTAATTCTTCAATTCTATCATGCTATGTAAAATGTACACGTACACAATTGCATTATCTCTCACAACTTCTACTCTTCTATAATTCTATTAGTGAGATATTAAAACGGCACAATTCAACCAGGGAATGAATTCTACATTTTGGGCAATCTAATTTCTTCTATAAAAATCTATGCCACAACTTAGGTATTAAGTCCACTAACTTGTCTAATTATGCTACTAGATTTTCTGAAATTTATATATATCACATATCCATGTCATTAAACTACTCTTTAATATTTTCTAATGTTGCAGACATGCCATGTACAACTTTCTAAATACAAATTTTAATGCCATAAATTTGCATTCTCTTAACATGACCATCAACTTCAATTGTTATACATGCCCTTCTTTCTTCTGTTCTTTTGGCTACATTCTATAAATTAATCTATATTGCCATATTAATCATTGTAAATACAATCTAACATGTGGCACAACATATATACTTTGGCTAAATTCTAATTTCTTTCTAACATTCTTAACTAAACTTTTGGCCAATACAAAATATTCTCAAGATCTTCTAGCATAATTCTACGGCTTGTAATATAAAATAAGGCACGAAAACTATACTCATACCAATCAATTTCTAAAATGGTTATGTATTTAATACATAAACCAAACTTCTATTTCTTTGATGTTTCTTTTGATATCTATACTTGGGAAAGCTTTTCTATTCTTTATACAATAAAATCACTTATTACATATTGTTTGTAACTAATCTCAAAACAAGAAACAACAATATACTCATTTGGTCAAGCCATTATTTGGATGATCTTTCTAATTTTAAGCATACAAGTTTGACAACTTATTGTGTCATATTGTAATACTATAATATAATCACCCATGTTTTACTATCATCACCCATCTTTTACTATCATCAATACTACACTATTGCAACAATTTAATATGCAATTCTTGCCATCGCTTATCTAAAGTCATAGGTTTCAAAACTCATAATTCAATGACTAAATACAATATGCCATTCAAACTAATGCTAAAAGTTCAAGCAACTTGGACCATGCACTAAAGGCCATTCATTTCATTGAACTAACATAACCAAATGTTATTCTAAATTTTGGCATAACAAAATTCACTCTTAAACACTTAACTTATACTTGGTCAAGTCTAAGACAACCTTTTAACATCAATTCTTTCCTTTCTCAAACAATATCTTCAACAATATTTAACAAATTTATGCATGCATTTCTTTTTGAATTTTCATCAAACAATTTACATGCACAAACAAATACTTGGTTGGCCACACTTCCACATCTCTCCAAATACCTCAAAATTGGGGCAAAACTCACCAAAAACTCAACTCCTAATCTGGCCAAAATCATGATTCCAACATCCCATCAACACTTCTTCCATATTTCATCTATAATTCACCAAATCATCACATACACATGAACTACTCTACATGGCTGAACTTTTACACATCATTCAAGCATTTAAATGGCCAACAATTCTCACCATACATCATGAAATAATCAACAATTACAATTATGGCTCAAAACAAGGCTTAAGTTTGATTCACTTACCTTTTTCTTGCAAGAATCCTTTTCTTTGCTTCCTTTGGTAACTTTCTGCATTGATTCATGCTAAAACACAAAAATTCATGCGAACTCATACTTATAAAACACAAATCACAAACTTTTGCTAAAATTCTTACCTTAGAAAGCCATAAAATGAACATATATTCACTTAGGCATGAATTCTCATGTAATTCTCTTGGAAGACTTTGAAGAAATGGAGGAGAAATGGGGGAAGAAGGTGGCTGGCCTTTTTGGTGTGCAAATGGTTAGGGTTTTGTCAATTGAAGTCTTATAATTAAATATATATATTCCCATTTTGCCCTTGCATTTTTATGATAATTTCAATTATTTCGTACGTGCATTTACTGATATACCCTCACTTTCAATGGATTTAATACATGTTCTTAGTCATTTTCACTTCCCGTCATAAACTTTAATTATGAGTGAAAATACCATTTTACCTTTATTCTTTAATTTCTTCCTATTACTTTATAAACACGTATTTATCTCGGCATCACATCACTTCTATTGTCCATAACCTTTCTACCACTCTATTCTCATGGCTAGCACACTTAATTCATTATATTTATTTCATCCCCGAAATTCAAGTACTTATCTTGGGAACATATTCTTTCATCTCTTGCTTTACCCATCGCGTAGGCTTCTCTACTTTGTGATTCTTTCAGAGGACTATCATTAGTGGAATATTATGACCTCGGATTTTTATTATCTTTTGTCCAGTATTTGCACCGGTTGCTCTGTATACACTTGATTCTCTTCTAATTTCCACTTCATTGTCCTCGATACATATGAAAGATCACTCACTAACTTGCCAAGCTACACGACATGGGATACATCAAGTATCATATCTGTACTTAATGGTACAATAAATCTACAGGTTCCCTTGTCCATTCTTTGAGATATCGTAATTGGGCTTAAATTCCTTAGAATAATTCTCTTATCTATGCAGAATCTTAAGGCATATTTATGGGGGTAATTCTTAACAAAAACTCTGTTACCCACTTGGAATTCCACATTTGTTCTTTAAGTCTGCATAACTCTTCTGCCTTTCTGGGGCTTAACATACCATTTCCTTGGGTATATCGGATATCCTGATTATCCTTTTGGTATATATTCGGGCTAACCATTCTTATCTACTTCTATGGTCACTCATAGAGTAATAATGTATATCTCTTCTACACTCGCCAAATTATTATCTTGTGTCATCACTTGTCAACTAATTATTCCTCTAAATTCTTGGCACCACTTCAATTTATCCATATGAAGCCACGAGAATTTGATTCTTTCCTCGTCATCTTATACACATCTGGAGTGATCCATTATTATTATTATTATTATTTTCCACTAAATAAGATTGGTGCACCTTGGGGAGACTGGCTGGGTTAGAGGAAACCCTTCCTTAGAAAATTATTAGAAATACTCCTTCAATTTCTAGAGTTCTACTGGGGCCACTTAGTACGGAACCTTAGGAATTGGTGTTATCCCAGGTGCCAGTTTACTGCTAAACTCTATCTCTCTCTCTGGGAATCAACCTCGATAACTTATCCGGGAACATATCTGAAAACTCCCGGACTACTAACACATCTTTGATCTCTAGATTGGGAACCACCCTGCTATGCACCATCTGGGCAAAAATACTCCATACATCTTTTTCTCAATTGCTTTCTGGCCCTTATATTACTAATCATCACACTAACTAATAGCCCTTTCTAAAATTGAACTTATCACAGTCATCTAAATTGAATCTCACTCTTATCTAATGATACTCATTCTCTACTTCATGTCTCCCTAGGAAATTTCTACTCAAAATAATCTTCTTGATCGGGGATATTTAATATAACTAGATTACTTACCTCTCCCCGTTTTAACAACTTTATCTGGATCAGTTAACTAACCATGGTTCTCTAGAACCCCATGGATCTGTAACTAATGTCAGTGGCTATTGATAAAAGAAGAAGAAGAAGACTGTAGGTTTTCGGTTTTGATTAGTTTCAATTTAATATGTGTAATGTTTAAGTGTAACCAATACGCAACATTTTACTATATACAACTGTTATAAAACGCTGCGTTTACTGATGGCTGCATATATAAAAAGACAGCCTTCCTCCTCTTTGTAGTTCAGTTAGTTACAGAGAAAATAACAGATTCCATTGTGTAGAATTCACACGTTTCTTGCTCTATTTTTCTGCATTTTTCTTTCTAGATTGTTCTCTTCATATCTGTATCTTTTCATGGTATCAGAGCCCAAGACTAACGTCTAAGGTTGATCTTTGCTCAAACTTTTCTGCAATTTTTTTTTTCTCTTCAAACGAAGGAAAAATATGGAAACTGGACTAGCTACTATTACAAGTCCAAGCACATTGCCTACCTTACCTTCGATCTCCGTTGAAACTTCAAGAAAGAAACTACACTTTCTGAAAATCTCAAATCTGGCCAGCCTTGAGCTCACATGGATTGGATGTCTTTGTTAGTGGAGAAAAAGTATGTCCACCAATGTTCTTAATTGTTACATCTGAAGAAACAGGAGAGAAGGTAAAGAAACCAAACCCTAACTATTTTGATTGGAAAAAGGTTCATCAGTTTTTAGTAAGCTGGCTTCTTTCAACGATTTCTGAATCTATGTTTAGACATGATGCTAAGTGTAGTACAACCTATGAAATTTGGAATGTTTTAGAGTTGCATTTCCAATCGGTATCTAAGGCTAGAACACCGCACTTAAGAAACTCACTGCAGACAACTAAAAAGGGTTCATGTAGTATTAGTGAATATGTGTTAAAGATGAAAGAACTAGGAGATGAGTTGAATGCTGGTGGCGTAAGTCTGAGTGATGAGGAACTGTTGCTATATATATTAGATGGTTTGGGACCGAAGTATGATGCTGTTGTTGCAAATCTCACCTCTAATAGTAGCATTATCACTATACAAGAGGCTCAATCTTGTTACACAAACATGAAATAAGATTGGAGAGGCAACATAGTGCTTATAATCACTTGCATGATCAACTAGCTTCGGCTCTTCTAGTTTCTAAACAAACTGCATATCATAGTTATACCGATGTTAATGCTGTCTCATAGAACAAAGGAGTCAAGCCAGGTGCCAATATGGACTCTTCAGGGAGTTATTTGATACCTTAATTATCTCAGCCTACTGGTAGTCTAGTAAATTCTGGGAATAATTCTAGACCAGTCTTTCCTTTTGGCTACCCTTCACAATGTGTTCCAAATAGTTCTCATGGTTCATTTACTGCTCATAACTCTCCTAGAATGTACATGTTCAATCCTTATATGATGCATAGCTGAGGCTGAGGAAGGGGTCAATTTAGACCTAAACTGATCTGTCAGGTTTGTGGCAAAGGAGGACACTCTACAATCAGTTGCTATCATAGATTTGACCAGGATTTTCAAGGATTCCAAGGCTTTAATGACTTTAATTTTTCTCCTCAAGGATCCTCTACCTCTGTTACATCATAAACACATAATCCTGGCCAAACAAATGAAGCAGTACAGGCTATGCTGGTCGCTCAAATGATATTAAGACACTTTATGCAGCAGACTGATCCTGGTTGGATTCATTCCTCTAATCCAAATGGCTTAGGTTCTAGTGGTGGAAATCAACAGTTTATTGTCAATCCTACATAAAAACAGTTTGCTCAAGCTACTTACTCTAATGGCTCTTCCTCTAATAGTGTGAATTAGTAGTATGCTTTTAATACTAATCAAAATCAATGCAACACAGTTGGAATGTCTTTAGGCAGCACACCTGCAGAGGAAACTCATATAATCTCCACTAGTCCAGTTGCTACTCCTCAAATAGTTGCTGATCAGACTTGGTATGTGGACTTAGGAGCCACAAATCATATCATTGGTGATCCAAGCAATCTGATCCCCAAGACTAACTATCCAGGAGGCATAACAGTTCAAGTAGGAAATGGTCAGAATATCCCTATCACACATACAGGTGAGTCCTTGTTAACTTCAAACTCTTCACATAGAGTTTTGTATCTTAAAAACATGTTATGTGTGCTGCATATTGCCAAGAATTTATTGAGTATCTCTCAAATAACTAGAGATAATAGAGTTATAGTGGAGTTCTATTCTGACAAGTGTTTTGTTAAGGATAAATTTACCAAGGAAATATTGCTGGAAGGTAATTTGAAAGATGGGCTCTACCAGCTTCAAACCTCCCGGCCATTTGTAAAGTCATCTACCCTCACATCTGGAAATAAAGTGCAGCATGCAATCTGTCATGTTGTTGAATCTACTAATAATCACTCCAAGAATAGTAGCAAGTTGTCCTTTGATGTGTCTAATAATGATTCAATAGAGGAGAATAATCCTAGCTCAAGTGTGTCCAAAAGTAGCAAGGTTAGCAGCACCCTTCAACCTGGAAATCTTAGCAGGTTCAGTAGCAACAATATTAGTAGTGCTACTCAATCTGAAAATCTTACAAATCTTTGGCATGCCAGGCTAGGACATCCACAAGAGAAAACTTTGCAATTTGTGTTGAATAAAGTCCATTTAAACGGCTTTATTGCTAATAAAACATTTTGTGAGGCCTGTCAATTTGGGAAGATGTATCAAGCTACTTTCCTTATTTCTAATTTTCAAACTCATTGTGCTCTTGAACTAGTATATTCAGATCTATGGGGGCCTACTCCAGTATGTTCATTTGAGGGATTTAGATATTACATGTTGTTTACAGATGACTATAGCCAGTATATATGGATTTATTCTCTCAAAGTTAAATCTGAAGCTCTTAAAATTTTTATTTAGTTCCATGTCTTTGCTGAGAAACAATTAGGTGCTAAACTAAGGTGCTTACAAACTGATTGGGGAGGTGAATTAAGACCTTTTACTCAATATCTACAAACACATGGTATAACTTTTAGACATCCTTGCCCCTATCTACATCAACAAAATGGGAGAATAGAAAGAAGGCATAAAACCATCACAAAATTCGGTTTAACCTTGTTAGCACATGCAGGTATGCCTTTTTGTTTATGGTGGCAAGCTTTTACAACAGCAACCTACTTGATTAACAGGCTGCCGTCAGCTCCTCTTTTACACATGTCCCCATTCCAGAAATTACTAAATGAATAACCTTTACACTGAGTTAAAGGTTTTTGGATGTTATTGTTATCCTTTCATTCATCCATATCAGAAGACTGATTCTGTCAATTCACCATTGACAGAATCAGTCTTCATGAAGTAGCCTGAAGGTTTTACTGACTCCAAGTTTCCTCATCATGTTTGTAAGCTTAACAAAACTTTGTATGGTTTAAAACAAGCCCCTAGGGCATGGTTTGACAAACTGAAGCACTCTTTGCTTGATTGGGGTTTTGTCAACTCTATATCATATACAAGCTTGTTTTATTTGAAAAAGGGTCTAAAATCATCTACCTTTTAGTATATGTGGATAATATACTAATTACAGGGATAGACTCTTCGCTAATCACTCAAATTGTGGAAGATTTAAATAAAAAGTTTGCCTTAAAAACTCTTGGTGCTTTGAATTACTTTCTTGGCTTTGAGGTACAAAGAGATCACTCAGGTCTGTTTCTTAGTCAGTCAAAATATGCTCATGATTTGTTAGTCAAGGCTGGAATGGCAAATTGTAAACCATGTCAAACTCCGATGGCTTTAGGTACCAAGCTAAGTAAAGAAGATAGTACTTTGTTTGATCAACCAACATTATACATGAGCATTGTAAGGGGTTTGCAGTACCATACTCACTCAAGACCTGACTTCTCTTTTGCCGTGAATAGATTAAGTCAGTTTTTGCAGTATCCTACCATTGCTTATTGGACAGCATGCAAAAGGGTTTTAAGGTATATCAATGGCACAAGTAAGCATGGATTGATCTTTCAGAAAAACCAAAATTTTCTGTTAGAAGGATATGTAGATGCTGACTGGGCGAGTGACATAGGTGACCGAAGATCAACTTCTGGTTATGGAATTTTTCTAGGTGGTAACCTTGTGTAATGGTGCTCTAGGAAGCAAAGAGTAGTGGCCTTGTCCTCCACAGAAGCAGAGTATAGAGCTCTGAGTTAGGCTGCTACAGAATTGGTGTGGGTTCAGAATCTCTTCCAAGAACTTGGTTTACAAATAAATAAAACTTCTGTACTCTGGTGTGATAATATAAGTGCAGGAGCTATATCTTTAAACCCTGTCTTCCATGATAGAACTAAACACATCGAGATAGATGTTCATTACGTACGAGAATTAGCAGTTGAAAGAAAGTTGTGTGTATAGTATGTAGCGTCTAAGTATCAGATTGCTGATGTTCTTACAAAGCCTCTTTCTGAGTCACGGTTTGAGCTACTTAGAAACAAGCTAAATGTAGTCTCATCCCTAAACGATTTACATCTGATAACTGAGCAAAACCATCACTCTCAACATAAAACTGGAAGTCAACAATAGAAGTTCAACTCACAGGATGACATTGAGAAGGATGGAGAATCAAAGAGGTGTTCAATTTAAAGGGTGATATTGAGGAGAATGGAGAATCAACAAGGTGTTTAGATTAAGGGGTGATGCTGAGAAGAATGAAAATACTAAAGAGGTTTGAATTAAGGGAAGATGTTGATAAAAGAAGAAGAAGAAGAAGACTGTAGGTTCTCGGTTTTGATTAGTTTCAATTTAATATTTGTAATGTTCAAGTGTAACTAATACGCAGCGTTTTACTATATACAAATGTTATAAAACGCTGCTTTTACTAATGGCTGCATATATAAAAAGACAACCTTCCTCCTCTTTGTAGTTCAGTTAGTTAGAGAGAAAATAACAAATTCCATTGTGCAGAATTCGCACGTTTCTTGGTCTGTTTTTCTTCAATTTTCTTTCTAGATTGTTCTCTTCATATCTGTATCTTTTTAGTGGCTAGCACGGTACCATTCTCAAGTGTGAGTCTCTTACTGTACCACATCTTTAATAGGCTACCATTCTCTCTGAACCACTATACAGGCCTTATGCCCACTTACCTTCAAGTTTTTCTTTCTAGGGTTAACTTCCCAATGGGTTTGCAGTCATTGGATTCAAAACTGATCTTGCTAACCTAGAGGCTTACTCTCTTGCTACTAAATATATGCGACTGTATCCCCTACTTCGTCTAAACCTATGTGTACAAACCCTGGAGGGATTAGGCATCTCACCCACATTTTCTATTGATTCTTAATATCGGATCAAATAACACAATTACTATTAATCATCAACAACAATCAACCCACACAAGTAAAAAGAAAATTACTTATAGCGGTCAACTTATGAAGCACGTCATCGTGGCTTGAGAGGTACACTATCACTTTTCTTAACCAGCTTCTGATCTAACTTTCTTTCAGAAAACATCTTAAGGTCTCCAAAATCTTGCTCTGATACCAAAAATGTAATCTCTCACTAGGCAAGTATTCACTGATTATCCTATAGAGAGAATCTAGAGAATTGCTAGCTTAAAAAGGGTGTTCGTATAAAATTTTTATCCTTCATCCAATTATAAAATACTATTACACAATGACCATTTGTAACATATATAAAAATAATAAGAATTATTTTCTAATTAATCGAAAAGCGTGAAGATGTTTTCTAAATATTATTATTACCAAAAATACATATATAACTCCACATTAATTCCTTCACTCAGACAGTGTGTGCAACCCTCTCACCAGCTTGACATCTCTCGACCACTAAAATCTAATACCTGCAAAAATAAAGAAAGCAACGGGGTGAGCTATAAATACTCAGTAAGTAAATCAAACCTAACTGTGGTCTTACTCCACTGTCCCCGTTTTTGCTGTATTGCTTCTAAATTTCTACTTGCTCTCGCTCTCTCTCTCTCTCTCTCTCTCTTTATTCTCAGGCATACTACTTAGCAATCTTCTATTTTTTCTCAAATCTTTCTAGTTCTGTGCCATTCTTTAGCATTTTATTTTTCTTTTCTGCTAAATTACATCTTTCTATTTCCTTCTCTACCCAACGAATCGCTAAGTTTCCTTGCTATTTGTCATGTTTCTAATTTTTATTCTTTGCTAGCATGTATCTAATTTCTGTTCTTTTCTCGTATATCTCTAATTTCTTTTCTATTCTCATAGGCTTCTATTTTCCTTTCTTCTCCATTCTCATGGACTTATATTTTCTTTTCTTGGCTAGTCAGACACGTAATGATAAGATAAACTCTTTAATCTATGCATAAATGCATAAAATACAATGCACATAAAATGTCTGATGCATATGCAAATGGTCATGTTTGTATTCTTTTTGAAAATTCTTTTCTAAATCTTTCTGAAATTCTTTGCTGCTCTTTCCAAAATTCCTTTATGAAATTCTTTTCTTTGTTCTATTTGCCAATCGGACTAGGCTAAGGCATGGATTTGGAACCTTGGTCGTGTGAGCGTATTCTAAAATTCTTTCTGGGTACAATCCTCATCCACATACATTTCTAGCGGACTGTACAATTATGTTTTCTATTACGAGGCAGCTCACTGATGGCAGCATGCATCTAGGAAACTTCTGCATCTCTTTCACCACTAACTAACGCAGCGAATGCTCACAGGTTCCCCATCGCAACAACCCTCTGAAAACATGCTCTGTAAATATGAAAAATAACTACCTGGACATTTTCCAATAATTTTAAAATTTCTGAAATACATGCTATGCTATGTCATGTATTTATATGCTGTCTATGCATGATCCCAAAATACGTGTCTTACTCTGGCATGTATTCTATTAATTCTAAGGATTTTATTTCTATACTTTTCTGGAAAGCCCAAAGTTTTATTCTTGTAACACGCTTAAATTAAACACTTTCTATTTTATTATTTATTTCTAAATTCTATGCATCGTGTGTACGTACGCAATTCTATAATTTCTATATAATTCTGTAATTCCTCAATTCTATCATGCTATGTAAAATGTACATGTACACAATTGCATTATCTCTCACAACTTCTACTCTTCTATAATTCTATTAGTGAGATATTAAAATGGCACAATTCAACCAGGGAATGAATTCTACATTTTGGGCAATCTAATTTCTTCTATAAAAATCTGTGCCACAACTTAGGTATTAAGTCTACTAACTTGCTTAATTATGCAACTAGATTTTTTGAAATTTATATATATCACATAACCATGTCATTAAACTACTCTTTAATATTTTCTAATGTTGCAGACATGCCTTGTACAACTTTCTAAATACAAATTTTAATGCCATAAATTTGCATTATCTTAACATGACCATCAACTTCAATTGTTATACATGCCCTTCTTTCTTCTTTTCTTTTGCCTACATTCTATACATTAATCTATATTGCCATATTAATCATTGTAAATGCAATCTAACATATGGCACAACATATATACTTTGGCTAAATTCTAATTTCTTTCTAACATTCTTAACTAAACTTTTGGCCAATACAAAATATTCTCAAGATCTTCTAGCATAATTCTATGGCTTGTAATATAAAATAAGGCATGAAAACTATACTCATACCAATCAATTTCTAAAATGGTTGTGTATTTAATACATAAACCAAACTTCTATTTCTTTGATGTTTCTTTTGATATCTATTCTTGGGAAAGCTTTTCTATTCTTTATACAATAAAATCACTTATTACATATTGTTTGTAACTAATCTCAAAACAAGGAACAACAATATACTCATTTGGTCAAGCCATTATTTGGATGATCTTTCTAATTTTAAGCATACAAGCTTGACAACTTATTGTGGCATATTGTAATACTATAATATAATCACCCATCTTTTACTATCATCAATACTACACTATTGCAACAGTTTAATATGCAATTCTAGCCATCGCTTTTCTAAAGTCATAGGTTTCAAAACTCATAATTCAATGACTAAATACAATATGTCATTCAAACTAATGCTAAAAGTTCAAGCAACTTGGACCATGCACTAAAGGTCATTCATTTCATTGAACTAACATAACCAAGTGTTATTCTAAATTTTGGCATAACAAAATGCACTCTTAAACACTTAACTTATACTTGGTCAAGTCTAATACAACCTTTTAACATCAATTATTTCCTTTCTCAAACAATATCTTCAACAAAATTTAACAAATTTATGCATGCATTTCTTTTTTAATTTTCATCAAACAATTTACATGCACATACAAATACTTGGTTGGCCACACTTCCACATCTCTCCAAATACCTCAAAATTGGAGCAAAACTCACCAAAAACTCAATTCCTAATTTGGCCAAAATCATGATTCCAACATTCCATCAACACTTCTTCCATATTTCATCTATAATTCGCCAAATCATCACATACACATGAACTACTCTTCATGGCTGAACTTTTACACATCATTCAAGCATTTAAATGGCCAACAATTCTCACCATACATCATGCAATAATCAACAATTACAATTACGGCTCAAAACAAGGCTTAAGTTTGATTCACTTACCTTTTTCTTGCAAGAATCCTTTTCTTTGCTTCATTTGCTAACTTTTTCCATTGATTCATGCTAAAACACATAAATTCATGAGAACTCATACTTATAAAACGCAAATCACAAATGTTTGCTAAAATTCTTACCTTAGAAAGCCATAAAATGAACATATATTCACTTAGGCATGAATTCTCATGTAATTCTCTTGGAAGACTTTGAAGAAATGGAGGAGAAATGGGGGAAAAAGGTGGCTGGCCTTTTTGGTGTGCAAATGGTTAGGGTTTTGTCAATTGAAGTCTTATAATTAAATATATATATTTATATTCCCATTTTGCCCCCGTATTTTTATGATAATTTCAATTATGTCATACGTGCATTTACCAATATACCCTCACTTTCAATGGATTTAATACATGCTCTTGGTCATTTTCACTTCCCATCATAAACTCTAATTATGAGTGAAAAGACCATTTTACCCTTATTCTTTAATTTCTTCCTATTACTTTATAAACACGTATTTATCTCGGCATCACATCATGTGTATTGTCCATAACCTTTCTAGCACTCTATTCTCATGGCTAGCACACTTAATACATTATATTTATCATACTCACTTTTCAATTGAACACGTGATTCTATGTGAATGACCATTTTGCCCCTATTGAAACTTTTATGGAAGTCTTCTATAAAACTAGTTAAATATATTCACTATGACTATAAAATAATCCCTACCATATTTTTGAATGTGGGTATTACAATGTATATATGTTGCTATTTAATTCCAATATAAAATTGGACATAAGCTACAACATCAGCAAATTTAATTGCACCGCAAAATTACCAAAATACTCATTTGCCTTATAGGACGAAATTGCCCTCATGCATTATTAACCTCAAAATGCCTTCTAAGTGTGTGACTTGCTGGCTTTCTATCATGTTGGCAGTGAGTAGTATCGTGATTAACCACCAATTAATCGTCTCACAACACACAGACCAAGATTGGCATCTAGCAAGGCATCATGGTCACCCAATGTGTAGGAATCAGTGAAGAACTAATACTTGTTAACAATATGGTTTTTGTGCAATCCACTCATTTCATCATACATTATCTCATCAAGGCTAAGGCACAGGAATAGTGTCAACCTCATAGTATATCCTTGGTATTTTAGTGTTTGACTATCAAACAATCAACCAAATAAAATTGGATTTCAACAACAACTCAATTCCATTGTGGTCACAGATTTGTACTCGTTGACAATTAGTCAAACTACATAGTGAGATAATTTCTCTCATACCCAAGAGTGATGAATCCTTTCCCGATTCACCATAGCCATAGTATACTTCATAATGTAACCAACCACTACCGTATTGATAGCCCTTAAAAGGATTACGTTAGGCTAGTGTCAAATTACATTAATAGGTACACACGACGCTCTAGTGATCTCAAGTCTAAGGATCACATGCACCACCGTCCGTTAGAGCATTTGTTGCATAGACACTAGGGTTACCAAACTGCCCTGTCACAGCCGTGACTTTCTGAGTGATTTTTGGGTATCTTAAGAATTGAACTAGGTTTAGACCAAAACATAAACGTTGTAGCCCTGTCTCTAAGCTTTAAAACAAGACCAAAACCGTATAAATATGATGTGTATAAATCAAGTTATGCCTTCTTGAGTGTACCCTGTGCAGAATGACTATCTTGATGCAATATTGCATTTGTGCATTTCATAAGTGCATTAAGTAAGAAATTTTAACATGAACCATCCCTATGCATTAATTCTGCATTGAGAAGTAGTTTGAGAAAGAGTAGAGAACTTTGTGAATGAGCTACTCTAAAAGTAAAGAGAATGAGAAAATCTAAGAATGGGTTGGTGCTTTGTGAACTCCACCCGGAAATCACGAAGAGTGGGTTGGTGCTTTGTGAACTCCACCCGGCAGTGCCTCCGGTAAGACGAGGCCGTGACATTCAAGTGAGAAATAATGAGCAAACATGAGAAAGAATAAAGAGAGAGCACGAGTAGAAGTCACGAAGAGTGGGTTGGTGCTTTGTGAACTCCACCCGGCCGTGCCTCCGGTAAGATGAGGCCGTGACATACAACAAAAAGTTAATAAAAGAGAGCTATGTGAAAGAGAAAATAAATGAGATGAGAAGAGTGTAAGGAAAGAATTAAGAGAAAGAGTTCCGGGGATAGACGAGCAGAGGATTTACTTGCTGAGCATTATTTTGTGCTCACCCCGTTGTTTCACTTTGTGTTTGCAGGATCTAGGTGAGGACGCGGTCAGATGGGCGTCGGCAAGCGAGGAGTAATAGCTACACTGTCCACTGTTTTTGATAACTTATTTTGTATAAAGAATGATTATATGTAAATAAAAAAAAAAAAAATCGGGCCCATTTACTTTTGCTAATATAAATGTATTTTACTTGATATATTTCTATGAGTATCCTAGTATGAAGCAGTTATTACAGATACTCACTGCATCAAGATTATAATTGGGCTTTAAGTTGACGCACCTACACTGTCGACGTTCTGGAACATTCCGCCTTGTCATGTAAGTTAAACAGGCAGTTTATTATTGGAAGATTTGAAGACCTATTGCACCCAAGTTACAGCTGGACACAACACTTTCTTATTTTATTTTAGGACTTTATTTTATTTTCAATTAATTAGAATCAGATTAGGATCAATGTTATTTTAGGATATTAGAATATTTTTAAGAGATTAGTAGGATTAAAAGATTTGAATGGGATATGTTTAAAAGGGGAGAGAGATCAGATTGATTGAGATATCACACACGCCTCTCCTTCTCTCTTACTAGAATTCGTTTTTCTTTGGAGTTTTTCATAGCCATGAGCGGCTAAACTTTTAGAACTTGGTCGAGAAACGGAGGCCTCGAAATCAAAAACTGTGAGATCTAATTTAATTTTTTTTAGTGTTCATTATGTTATGTTTTGAGTATTGGATGTTCTTCTATGCATATTGTCATGATTGTTGCGTTTAATTACTAGGAGGCCTACTAGTTTATTATTTGTTGCAGTCTACTGCTAAGTTAGATATCAAATCCGTAATTGTTTGATCCCTTTAACTTGTGAAGCATTAGGGTTAAAGAATTTGCTGCGTCAGGAATTATTAAGTCTTAAGAAGAACATTCAACTAATTAATACAACCGCTTGAGTTTGTGTTGTTTAGCTTCATCGATCTCTCTATTTCTTAAGGTTGCCACTAGATTAAATCTTTAGCACGTGTCTAGGGTTGTTTAGTAAGAGTAATTAGATCGCTTGTTTCCTAATTAACTACAACTAAGAGGATAGGAAAATAGTTCCAACGGTGAATACTCAGAGTAAGAATTGATTTATTTTTGCATCAATGATCAGTTGTAAGATTCCGATGGTGGATGTTGACTTAGACCAAGTTTCGTTTTTTCATTGATTTCGGTAATTTAGGTTGAATTTCTTTTCCTGAAATTGTTTAGTTTTTACTCAATCCTTCCATACTGGTTCACGTAACATAAAACTCGGCTAGACACTCTCCATAGGAACGATCCCTACTCACACTACTACGTGTATTTTTAGGGTTTTAATTCTGGGTGCCTACAACAGCACACCAGCACCAGTCCCTGCAGTGAGCACCTGTATAAATGTCATAATCTATACCCTCCTGTGGTAACACTAACACGGGAGTTGTCATAATCTCTTCTTCA
This sequence comes from Pistacia vera, assembly GCF_008641045.1. NCBI lineage: Eukaryota > Viridiplantae > Streptophyta > Magnoliopsida > Sapindales > Anacardiaceae > Pistacia > Pistacia vera. Next base: position 1,154,575 of record NW_022196036.1, read on the forward strand.
ACTCTTGAAACTCTCTTCACAGCAACTGACCATATAAAAGGAGCTCTCTTTTAGTAGAGCTGTCAATGGCTTACCAGCTGGGCAAACTCTGTCACAACTGGCGATAGTAACCTATATCTCCCAGAAAAACTCCTCACTTCTTTTACTGTCTTCGGCCTTTGCCATTCTAGGATTGCCTTTACTTTACTAGGATCAATTGAAATTCCCTCGCTAGAAACAGTATGGCCCAGAAATATTTGATCAAGCCAGAACTCACATTTAGAAACTTGGCATACAACTTCTTTTCTCTCAATCGCTGCAGCACAATCTTAAGTGTTTCCTCTGCTCTTCCTTGACTTTAATAAATAATCAGGATGTCATCAATAATACCACTATAAACTGATCTAGACTATCATGGAACACCCGTTCATTAAGCCCACAAAGACTGCTGGGGCATTAGTTAACCCAAAAGGCATCATCACAAATTCTAATCCCATATCTTGTCCGAGCAGTCTTAGCTATATCTTGTTCTGCCACTTTTACTTGATGATAACTCGACCTCAAATCAATCTTAGAAATCTGTTGTACCATTTAACTAATCAAAAAGGTCATCTATCCAAGGTAACGGGTATTTATTCTTCACTGTCACTTTATTCAACTCTCTGTAATCAATACACATCCATAATGACCCATCTTTCTTCTTTACAAACAAGATTGGAGCCCCCTAGGGGAATGACTTGGTCGGATAAAACCTTTATCTAGGAGCTCTTGGAGTTCCTTCTTCAATTCCTGAAGCTCGGCTTGTTAGAGTAATGCCCTAGAGCCAATCAATTATTGTAGAATGGACTCTTTGTAATAATGTTCATTAGTCATAAAGGCATTTTATTCTATATCGCGTAAATCATTATTATTGCAATATGTATTGATATATGTCCTTAGAATGGTAGACCGTGACGAGGGTATCAAGTGTTTCAAATCTTGATAGTGAGAACCCTATGAGCCATATGGTGGCCATTCTAGAAACGTCCGTAGCCCTAGTATATTTCTGACTAAGCGCATAGATAATACGGTAAGGCTATCATAGTGTTGAACGACCCTGTCGAAAGCAATGACTGATCTTACTTGTCAAGGTGTTTGGTGACCACCTGGGTGCAACACATGGGTGTTTGTTTTAGCGATTACACCACAGCAAGTTCACTGGACTGACCCACCAAAGGATTCCATATGGATGGTAACCCCTGTGTCTTGGAACAATCCTCTAACGATGTGGGGTGCATGTGATCCTTAGACTTGAGATCACCGGAGTGCCTTGTGCACCAATTGGTGTAGTTTGACACTAGCCTAACGCATTTCTTTTCAGAGCTGTCAATACGTGGGTGATGGCTGCATCAAGGAGTGTATCAAGACTTGGTGGATTGACAGAGGATTTATCATTCCCGGGTACGGGAGAAAGTTATCTCACGGCGCAATTCAGTAAATGGCAATGACACTAAACTGTGGCCACAGTGGGATTGAGTTGTTGCTCTATCCAGTTTATATACGGGTCTTGGTCCAAACTGAATATAAATCGAGAGTAACCGAAGGTTGACACTATTTCTATGCCTTCGTCTCGTCGAGATAACGTATGATGAAAGGATCGAATTGCACGGTAACCATATCGTTGACAGTAGCTACTTTTGGAATCCGAATCTATCGGTGGCCATGATGCCTTGCTATGGGCCAATCTTGGTCTGTGTATTGTGAGACGATTAATTGGTGTTAATCGCGATACTATACACTGCCGATATGATGAGGAGCCTATGGGTCACACATAGAAGACAATTTAAGATCCAAGAAGAAAGAAGGGCGTTTTCGTTTTTTAAGGCGAAAGGGTATTTTGGTAATTTCACAGTGCAATTAAATTTGCTGAGGTCGTAGCCTTTATTTAATTTGTTAGAAAAATTAAATAAGTGAAATTACGTTTAAATGTGTGTTCGCACTATTTAAATATATTATCATTATTGTTAAATGTTAATATATATATATATTAATTGATTTTAATTGAGATAATGATGGAAAATAAAATAAATCAAATTGGGAGTGTTTGGCAACATGGGGCGTTTGGGTTGGAGCCCAAGCCTATTCCGTATGGGATTAGGGCAAATTGTTTTTAAATATAAAAGGAAAAGTATGTGATTTTGAATGAGGTGTTTTTTCTCTTTTAAAACAAAACACAGCAGCCCTTTTGCTTCTCCCACGGCAGTAACACCTAGTGCCTAAAATCAAATCAATTGATTTTGTGTTCTTCTTAATCTTAAAGCCAAAGAGGATCTAGCAAATCCCTCTTTGGTTCTTTTAAGATTGTCTTCGTGTGGACTACACAGGTTCGATCCTACACTTGGATCGGTAGCAAAACATTCGTCGACAAATTTGGAGGAGCCTCCAACGTGCGTTTGTTTCTTTAAACTCATGTTGAATATTTATGCAGGTTTTATTTAATATAAATTGTAAAATCATACCCTTGATCTTGGCTCATGTAAACGATCCCTGAGTTATATTATTTTTGTTTCCGCTGCGTATACGGGACCGTTTACTAACACGGCTGGGGCCATTCGGTAAGGGGCTTTAAATATCGGTGCTGTTCCTGGTGCCAGTTCAATACTAAACTTAACTTCTCTTTCCAGAGGCAAACCCGGTAAGTCTTCCGAAAATACATCTAGAAATTCTCGAACTACTAGCACACTCTGTAATTCTGGTTGTGGGACATCTCTACTCTGTACCACATGGGCTATATACCTAGAACACCCTTTTCTTAGCATCTTTCTAGCCTTTATGCTACTAATCAACATACTCAACTGTTGGCCCTCTCCGAAACTAAACTTATCTCCACTATCGAGATTAAATCTCGCTTTCTTCTTCCGACAGTCAATTTCTACTCCATACCTCCCTAGGAAATCCATACCCAAAATCACATCAAAGTCAGGCATATCAAACACTATTAAATCAACTGCTAACTCCCGACCATGGATCACCACGGACTCGCCTGACAACATCTCATGGGTCATAACACTAACCCCATCAGGTAACTCTATCTTAATGGGTCGACTCACTCTAGTAGGTTTCAAACCTAATCTTTCTATCATCCCATAAGATATAAATGAATGAAAGGCTCCAGAATCAATTAAAGCATAAAGAGGAACTGCATGAAATAATAACTGACCAGTAACAGCTGATGGACTGACCTTTGCTTCACCTTGTGCGATGGTAAACACCCTGGCATTTGTGCCTCTGCAATTTTGTGCTGCAGATGGAAGAGAAGCTTTACAATTTTTCATCAGATGCCATGACTGCCGGCATCGATAACACACATTAAGGCCTAACTCTCTCAGACACTTTCCTGGATGAGTCTTCCCATATTTAGGACATGGGGGAAACTCCATTGTTCTCGGCCGTTTATTTTGCCAATCTTTTCTGTTCTTCTTTGGCTGAAACTTCTTCTTATTCGTCACTTTTTTATTTCTTACACTCTCAAATCTTTCTCTCTGCAAAGCGGGAGATGGTTCACTTGGTCCCGTTGGGGTGAGCTTGTTTACAAAAATTTCTGCCCTTAAAGCTCTCTTTAAAGCTTCCCTATAGGTTCGAGGGGGCTCAACTCCTATCATTACATCCCGAGCTATCTCTGGCTTCAACCCATGGACAAACTTGTCTCTTCTCAATTTTGGGGTACTGACTATTCCAGGTGCAAACCTAGCAAGGGAATTAAACCTCAGAGAATACTCTTTCATTGTACTCGACCTTTGCTTCAAATTAATAAACTCTTGTATCTTCTCATGTACCCGATCCACTGTTCTATACTTGGCATCAAACAATCGTCTAAACTCGCCCTAGGTCATCACCGAAACATCATGAGTGGCTTCCATTAATTCCCACCAAATTCGAGCATCACCCCGAAACAAGAAACTGGCATACCAGATCTTCTCCCTGTCCGTCATAGGAAATAGTGCCGTCGTACACTCACGGACCTAAACCATTCTTCTGCCACTAAAGGGTCTGTTGTACCTTTAAATTCTGACGGCTGATGTTGACTTGGAAGCCCATAAATTGGTTCAATCCAAGTCTGTACTGTTTGAGGTACCGGTCTTTCTCTTTCCCCTCTAGTAGGCGGTATTTGAACGGGGGTTTCAATTCTTTCTGGTTCAACTCTCCCCTATCTTTCCACTAAGACTTGCTGTACAATACCCCGGATTCTATCTTCATCAAGGGTAGGGGGAGTAGGTTCTGGTAGGTTAGAAGGTTCCCCTNTCATACACGTGAAAAGATTAGTTGAAAAGTTGATTGTATGATACTTTTTATTTGTTTACAAAGTATGTTGGCAGCCTATTAGTTGTTTTGGTTTATTTTTTTTACTGATATTTAGTTGATATCGATTGTGCAGATTTTTCAGAGCGTAAACTATAAAGACTATGGGTTGGAGATTGTAAGCGATAAGGTACCGTACTTCCTTGTAAGGGTGACAGTAAGGTCGAGTTGGGAAGTTTTTACGAGAATAATGGAGATTTTACAGGAACTGAGGAATGGTGTAGACGATTCTAAGAGAGTTGTTTTGGTAATTTTTTGAAGATCGGAGAAAATTGGAAAAAGGCATTCTGGGGGCAAGAAGTGCATTATATGTTGCTACCCTTAGTAAAAAGAAAAAAAAAAGAATGAAATGTGGTTCGTGGTGGATGGAAAGCCACTACATTTTGGGATGATGGAATATGCCTTGGTGACAGGCTTAAGATGTGGGGAATTGCCAGATGCGGTAGAGCAAGAGAAAATAAAGAACAGTAGGGCAATCGAAAGCTTGGCTAGAAAGGTTTTAGGGGGCAAACATCTATTACGGGACGCGATTTAGAGGAAAGGTTAGAAGAAGGTGGGTTAACCTCTTCAGAAAGGTTTAAAATGTGCTTGGTATTATTCGTGCACTTGATCCTAATGGCTTCTGACTCAACAAAAGTTGTTAATATGGATTGGGTGAAGTTTGCAAACAACTTGGACTTCTTTAATGCTTTTTCGTGGGGACAGGTATCATTTAAGCGAACCATGGATTCCCTGCAAGTAAAAGACATGGCGTTAAAGCAGTCCCAATCGGTCGAGAAGAATAGACAGAGCACATACATTTGTTTGGCTTCCCGTGGGCAATGCAGGTAAATATTAAAAGCTTTTTGTTATATTTTTTGTATTATATGTGTTTTAATTATGATATGAACTATTTTTTTTTTTTTACAATGTAGGCTTGGATGTATGAGGTCGTCCCTGTCCTTGCTAAGCCAGTAGGAGGATGAAGACTTTGGCTAAGACTTCGAATAAGCGACCGAAATTTCCTAGGATGTTGCGGTGGCACGTCAAGAAGCGTACCCATTGGGATTACGACAAAATAGACATGGAAATCCAAGCACGGGTAAGGTTAAAGGATTACGTGTTTGAATATGCACTTGCTTTAAAATGTGGCTTAAGTCTAATTGATTTTGTTTATTATTGCAGGGAGTCATCTGTCCCTTCCTCACCACTACTAGGGGTGAAGCAGAATAGCAATATGTTACATCTTTCCAACCACTGAAGGATGAGCCAGATGAAGGGATAGACCGCCTAATGTGGAACCTAGAAGGGGTCACGCATGTAAGTGTAGTTGCAGGACTGCTTGAGAATGTTGTTGACGCCGAGGATGATAAAGCTCCATCGGCAGGAGGGAGGAGGAGGAGGAGGAGGAGGAGGAGGAGGAAGAGGTACAACAAGTACCACTTTGTCGAGGCATCGAGGTCACGAGAATGAGGTGGTTGACCTCATAAATGGTCTGTTTGAGAGTTTTACAATAGCTATTTATGAGAGGTTTGAGAAGATGGAAGAGCAGATGAAAAAGGTGAAGGAGAAAGTGGATAAGGTGGCAAGAAAGTTGGTAGGGTGGAAGAGGAAGTTGGTGGAGTATTGAAAGCGGTTGAAGTGCAACCTAGGCTGAAAAAAAGAGCCGAAAGAGCAAGTTTGTCAAATCTCCTTACATTATAGTAACATATGGAAAGAAAAGGAGAATGAAGGAAAAAAATTGAGGAAGTCGACAAAAGAGGAGAAGAAAAAATGGAGGTTAAGGAGGTTGTTGGAGGAGTAATAATTGTAACGCCCCACTTGAGGTACGTATTTATTGTTTCTTCTTTTACTCTTATTTGAGTTGGTTTCTTGGTATTATTGTTTGGTTGACCTTTGTTTGAGTGGTGTGTTGAATACTTGCCCTGAAATTGGTTGAAATAGAAGAAGTTCAGTATTCCATGCTTCGCCGGGGCGAAGAAGAATCTTCGTCGCGGCGAAAAGGTGTTGAAGCCACAGGAAGCTGCTGGACAGTTTTGCCGTGGCGACAGAAGCTTCCTCTCTGCGGCGACAGGCTGACCAAAATGTTTGTTAAGTTTTAGATATTTTCTTCCCTAAGGGCAATTTGACCATTCCACCCCTAATTAGTAGGAAAAGTGGGGAGTAAAATGTAAGAAATTTTCATGGAGAATATGTTGCTATGGGGGTGTGTTTGTAATGAATCAAAGGATATAGATAGAATTCCCAAAGAAGAGTAAGGGCAAAATGGGAATGCTTGTGTATAAATTTCATTAAAAGGAATTAAGTCATTGCAAACCCTTCATTCTTCTTCTCCATCGCCACTCTCCTCTCTTGCTTCCTCTCAAATTCTCTTTCTTTTGATCAAGGAGTTTTAAAGGGCTTTTGGAGTGATTTGGGGTAGAAAATCAACCTAAGGCATCCTAAGGTAAGGATTCTTGCTTTGGTTGTGAAGCTTTGTGAGTTTTTGTATATATTGAATATTGAGGGTTTTTGTTCTTTTGTTTAAGAGTAGAGAAAAAGTCAAGCAAACCAAGTGAAAGGAAGAGTTAGTGAAATCTCTCCATAACAAGGTAAGTAAACCCCAACCCAAGTTGAGATTTGGGAATTTTCTTGATTAGGGTTTTGATAGCACTTATGTATGTATGTTATATACATGTTATATGCCATGTTATTGAGGCTTAAATAGAGATTTCTAGTGCTTTGTGATTGTTTATACATTGCAAATATAAGAAGTGAGATGTGGGTTGGAAAGGTAGTTTGAGATGGAATTGAAGGGAATTGAGGAATCTTTTTGGAAGTGTCTTTCTTTGGCAGGATATGTGGCTATGTGAGGGGGTTTCTCCCCATTTTGGATGGTTAGAGAAAGATTTAGAATTATTGTTATAGTAGAGTTTTATTATGCACTTGAGTTGTTTGATGAAATGCCTAATAGAGGTTTGAGTATGAGTAGTGAACCTTAATTCTTGCAACATTGCATGTTGGCATTTCATAAGTGCATTAGTGGAGATGAACCATCCATAGGCATTAATTGTGCATTGAGAAGTGACCTAAGAAAGAGTAGGAAACTTTGTGTATGCACTTGCTCTATGAGTAGAGAACTTTGTGGATGCAACTACTCTAAGGGTAGAGAGAATGAGAAGTGCTAGAATAGAGTGAATGAGAAGAGTAGTAGAAATGGGTGGATGCTTTGTGATCATCACCCGACAGTTATGAGAATCGGGTTGATGCTTTGTGATCATCACCCGAATAGCCATTAGAAATGGGTTGATGCTTTGTGATCATCACCCGATAGGTATTAGAAACGGGTGGATGCTTTGTGACCATCACCCGGTTAGTTATTAGAAAAGGGGTTGATGCTTTGTGATCATCACCCGACATTTATTAGAGATGGGTTGATGCTTTGTGATCATCACCCGACAGTGATTAGGAACGGGTTAATGCTTGGTGATCGTCACCCGAAAGTCATGAGGAACGGGTAGGTGCTATGTGGTCTCCACCCGATAGTTACGAAAACCGGGTAGGTGCTTCGTGATCCCCACTCGGTAGTCACTAAGAACGGGTTGGTGCTGTGTGAATTCCACCCGATAGTCATGAAGAGTGAGATGGTGCTGTGTGAACGCCATCCGGCCGTACCTCCGGTAAGATGAGGCCATGACGTTTAGTAGGAAACAACAGAAAGTGTGAGGAAAGAATTAAGAGAAATGCATACGGGGATAGACAGATAGAGGGTTTTACTTACTGAGCATTATTTTGTGCTCACCCCGTTATTTTCCTTTGTGGATGCAGGATCTAGGTGATGATGCAGTCGGAGGGGCGTCGGCAAGCGAGGAGCAATAGCTACACTGTTTCCCCTGTTTTTGTCTTTTAAAATGGCTTTTTGTAAATGATGCTCTTGGTGTATAAAAGACGTATTACTAATAATAAAAAGAAAAGTTTTGGGCCCATTTTCTATTGTTATTATGCATGCATTGTACTAGTTTACAGCAGTTGTTACAATAATAGAGGAGGGTGAGGTGGGATGCCAAGGAAGTGGGCAAGCGAAAATGGAGTTAAAGGTCGATTTGTATAGGCCAATAGAAGAGGAAAATAAAAAACTCTTCTATGCCTATTGCAATGAATCTGGAAGTGATGCCCATGTGAAGTGTAAGACAAAGGATTATCCTTGGGACTGGTTTGAAAAGATGTTGATGATAGGTAGATAGCTTGACGACTCAGTGAGTTATTTTCCCTTAATTTTGCTTATTTTTGCTTATGTTTTCCATGAGGTATTGTACACTTATCATGTTGTTTTTATTTGATGCAGCACATCGATGAGGTACTGGCACTCATGAGGCTATGACAGAGCAGTAATGGTGATATATTATATCATGATTGTGCCATCACTGATGTGGCCTTTGGCCAAACGCTAGTAACGACATATCACAGTTTAATGAAAAAGGCCATTGGTAGAGGTGCATGATAATCCGTGGATTATACTGTTTTATTAGACTTTTTAGTCAAATTTTAGATACTTTCTACTTCATTTTGACCTGAATTGTTGCTTAACTCTCTACATTTCGTGTTTCAAGTTAAAATGGATATTTTGAGCGAGTAAAGATAGAATTGGAAATTCTGGACTTAGAAGTAAACGGATCTCAGAAGTTGGGAGAGTTCTGAAGCAGAGTAAAGCACTATGAAGCTTGTTCCCAAGGGAGAGCACCGAAGATTGAAGAATCAAGCAAAGAGGCAAGCAAATGGGCAATTATGTAATTTTAGAATTCTTCAAGAAGCTTCGCCGCGGCAAAGGTTGTTCTTCACTACGACGAAATGAGCCAGTCATGCACCAGATTCAATGTCTTTTGTCATCGCGGCGAGATTCCTTCTTCGTCGCGGCGAAGTCTGCATTTTCCAGTTTTTGTAAAACACACAGTTTTACTTTTTAGGTTTTTCTAAGGATTTTGAGCGAGGTATAAAAGAAAATCTTAGTCTTTTTGCTAGGGTTCGTCTTCTAGGAGGATGGAGAGTATTTACATTTTCTTAGATTCATTTTGAGCGATTTTGAGATTTAACATGGGTGAAGACTCGAGATTGAACCAGTGGATTCGTAAATTAGGAAGATTTCTTTTATTTTCTCTTGTTTACATTATGTTGAGCTTCGATATTTTTGTTTCTTTTGTTAGTAGTGTTGATTTAGCCATGAACTAACCTATTTTGGGTTAGGGTTTTAATTGTAATTCGGAATTGTATGGGTTAAGTAATAGATTGTTTTCTTTCATATGATTTTGCTTTGATTGTGTGTTTACTCTGAATTTACTGGTTTTATGTGATGAACATGATGAGATTGAGAAATAATTCATGTTAGGCTTCTTGGGTAATCACCATTGTAGTATTGGATGCTAGAGATAGATTCAAGAACCAATGAAATCATTCTAGGATACTTGTGCTTAATGAGCTTAGATTTATTAACTTTCCATTTGTTGGGTACGGAAGGTTAATAGGGAAGAGTAGGAAAACATATCCTAAGAAGGTATGTTTGACACTTTAGAGAGTTCGATTTACAATCAATGCATGTGAATATGAATTTAGCTTAATTCTTAGGTTTAACCCATAGAGTCCGAATGAAGTCAAAACCCTACCTGTTTATTTGAATTGATTTTATCCATGTTTTACATCTCGCATTCATAGTTAAAGTTTAGTTAAGATTTTATTGTTCAGTCTTAGTTTAAATTGCTCCCGTAAATCCAAAAGAATTCGATTGCTCCAACTTGAGAAAAGTAGGAAACTTAGTGCTTAGCAAACAATCCTCGTGGGAATGATACTCACTCATCACTCTATTACTTGAGCGACTAGTATACTTGCTATTCATTGCATGTTATAGTTACAATGCATCAGTGCAACAAAAGGAGCCAAGCGAAAAAGATTGGGCACAAAAGACTTTGGCTGCATCCCTGATGATTTTCAATTTGATGACATGATCATGCAGTATGGGTTGGGGGGGGAGGCCTAAACATGGCCACAGTGGGCAAAGGTTAAAAGAGTCAACTACATTATCAATATAAAGGATATGCTCTGGATAGTAGTCAGCGCGCTTCTAGAGGAGGGCTTGCTAAAGATCCTTAACTGCAACCTAATTATTTGTCGAGATAGGTAGTTGGAGACCGAGTTGGAGCCACTATTGTGTTGTTCCTGTGGCTGTTGCACGACAAAGAAAAGTGGCCACTCAAGCGCTTTCCCATCCCAACAAATGACTTAAGGTAAATTTTGTATAAAACTTATATAATACAATTGTTCTATAAGTTGATTCTAATGCTAATGCCTTCTTCCTATTGTAGTGCTGATTGTGGGGCATATGCACTGAAATTTATTGAGTTCGACATGACCAACACCCCGATGAACGGCTTGAATGACGAAACAATGAGCAACTATCAGAAGCGCTGGGTTGTTGAGTGCTTCCATAGGTATATGGATCCCTTTTGAGTGACCAGAACCCAATCCAAGTCATTATTGATGATGTCATCAAAAGGTACGGAAGTTGGACTTTGAATTTTGTAGTTTATGTGATGTTGATGTCGATACTTGGGTTGTGGTGCTAATGCTGCAAGTGTGGCAGATAATTTTGCAGGTTACTGGGAGACAATGAGAGGAAACTTCTCAAAGTCATTTGGGGTGTCACAGTAGGTTGCTGGTAAGGCATCTGCAATCAAGGTTACTGGCAAGGAGGAGACATCTGCAATCAAGGTTGCTAGCAAGGAGGAGACATCTGCAATCAAGGCTGCTAGCAAGGAAGAGGCATCTGCAATCAAGGCTGTTGGCAAGGCATGGTACCAAACAATGATCTCAAACAGTTATTATACAGAATTTGAAAACTTCTCAAAGTGGCTTAGGGTGTCACAATAGGCTGCTGGCAAGGCATCTACAATCAAGGCTACTGGCAAGGAGGAGGCATCTGCAATCAAGGCTGCTAGCAAGGCATGGTACCAAACAATCATCTCAAACAGTGATTATACAGAATTTGAAAACTTCTCAAAGTGGCTTGGGGTGTCACCATAGGTTGCTGGCAAGGCATCTGCAATCAAGGAAGGAGGAAGCATCTGCAATCAAGGCTGCTAGCAAGGAATGGTACCAAACAATGATCTCAGACAATGATTATACCGAATTCGAAAACTTCTCAAAGTGGCTTGGGGTGCACAGTAGGCTACTGGTAAGGCATCTACAATCAAGGCTGCTAGCAAGGAGGAGGCATCTGCAATCAAGGCTACTGGCAAGGCATGGTACCAAACAATGATCTCAGACAGTGATTATACCGAATTTGAAAACTTTCAATTACATTAATGTCTCTTATATTTTGATATGTGATCAATTAGGTTGATATAAATTACTTAATTTTACGGCTTATTCTTTTCGAATTTGGGAGGAATTTACAAATTACTTGATTCTTATGATTTGGTGCCCAGTTCCAATGAATCATTGTTATTCATTGTTGGCCGACGTATCTTTGTCAAATTTCATTAATTTTATGTTGTGCGGAATACTCTGTTGTAAGTCTCGAATGCAACGATTTCATCGCAATAGAAAGGAAGTTAAATAAAATGTTAACTGATGTCAATACTACTTATGAAAATGAGTAGATATGTAAAGAGAGAATATTACATAATTAAGAAGAAAACTTGGAAAAATTTGTATTGCCTATGATCGTTTAAGCGTTATATAAGCGACCACATATATCGCTTAAGCGACAAAGAGTATTTCAGAAATGATCGCTTAAGCGATAACCTAAATCGCTTAAGCAATCGTGCATCTGGGCAGATATTATTCTGCCTCTGACATGATCGCTTAAGTGACCAAGGGTAAAAGCAAAGAATCACTTAAGCGATACACTAATCGCTTAAGCGATCGTGCATCTGGGCAGATGTTGATTCTGCGTCGGACATGATCGCTTAAGCGACCAAGAGTAAAAGCAAAGAATTGCTTAAGTGATCGTACATCTGGGCAAAAGTTGATTCTGCCTCAGACATGATTGCTTAAGCGATTATAAATCTATAAATCACTTAAGCAATTATAAATCGCTTAAGTGATCAAGGTTAAAAGCAAAGGATCGCTTAAGTGATCATGTGTCTTGGCACTTATTGATTGTCTTGTTCATGATCTCTTAAGCGATCGTAGTGACCAAGAGTAAAAGTGAAGAATCACTTAAGCGATCATGCATCTGGGCAGAATGATTCTGCCTTAGACATGATCGCTTAAGCGACCAACGTTAAAAGCAAAGGATCGCTTAAGCAAAATAATAAATCGCTTAAGTGATTGTGCGTATGGGCACTTATTGATTCTATCTTGTTCGTTCGCTTAGTGATCTACGTTCGCTTAGCGATCTAAGATCGCTTAAGTAACCAACAGTAAAAGCGAAGAATTGGTTAAGCGATACACTTAATCGCTTAAGCGATCGTGCATCTGGGCAGAAGTTTATTCTGCCTCGGATATGATCGCTTAAGCGACCAAGGTTAAAAGCAAAGGATTGCTTAAGTGATAGAATAAATCGCTTAAGCGATCGTGCATCTGGGTACTTATTGATTTTGTCTTGTTTGTGATCGCTTAAGCGACCAAGTGTAAAAGTATAGAATCGCTTAAACGATAACATAAATACAACCAGATCTCTTAAGCGACTAAGTCTAAATACACAGGATCGCTTAAGCAAGAAATGAAATCTCTTAAGTGATCCAATGTATTCGGATTATTTTTATAGTATTTCATCAGATCGGTTAAGTGATTAACGTTATCTTAAACATATAAGGTGTAAGACAAGTTCAGTGGACCATGACCGTCATTATATTTTAATTAAATTAGTTCTTTTACGTCTATATTAAACACATATGGTGTAGAATGTTTACATCTATATTAAACATATCAGGTGTACGATTCGTTGAGTGGACTATGACCGTTATTATATTTTAATTAAATTAGTTATTTTACGGCTATATTAAATATTTATGGTGTAGAATGTTTATGTCTATATCAAACATATTAGGTGTGCAATTCGTTGAGTGGACCATGACCGTTATTATATTTTAATTAAATTAGTTCTTTTACGGCTATATTAAACATATATGGTGTAGAATGTTTACGTCTATATTAAACATATCAGGTGTACGATTCGTTCAGTGGACCATGACCGTTATTATATTTTAATTAAATTAGTTTGGCTATATTAAACATATATGGTGTAGAATGTTTACGTCTATATTAATGTAATATCCCACTTGAGGTACGTATTTAAGATTTGCTGTATTAGTTAAAAGTTTACTGTTTCAGTTTCAATTGAGTTGGTTGATTGGTTGCCTTGAAATTGGTTGAATTTTGGTGAAGTTTGGAAATCCAATCTTCGCCGGGGCGAAGAAGAAGCTTCGCCACGGCGAGGAGGAGATGCACCCACGGGTAGGTTCTGCCCTGTTTCACCGGGGCGACAAAAAGTTCTTCGCCGCGGCGACGAGCCTAATAACAAGTTTCTTGAGTTTTCTAGAGAATTCTTCTTTTGGGGCACAATGACCATTCTACCCCTAATTAGTAGGAAAAGTGGGGAGTAAAATGGAAGGAAATTTAGTAGAGATTGTGTTTGGATGGGGGTGTAGTTGTAAAGAATCAAAGGATATAGATGGAATTTCTAAGGAAGGGCAAGGGCAAAATGGGAAAGGATGATTATAATATGTGCTAAAAGAGTTAAAGTGTAGAGAAACCCTTTATTAATTCATTCCACCGCCTCTTCCATTTGCCTAATTTCTCTCAATTTCTCCATCCAATCTTCCAAGATTTCTAAGGGATTTAAGAGAGCTTTTGAGTAAATTTGAGTAGAGATTTCATCTAAAGCATCCTAAGGTAAGAATTCATGCTTTAGATGTGAGTTTTCTTATAGTTATAGTGAAGTCTTATTTGGTTGTTATTGTTTTTGTTGTTGTTTTGAGTTGTAGAGAGAAGACAAGAGTCACAAGACAACAAAGGAAAGGAAAGTGCTAAAGAAGTCACCTTTTCACAAGGTAAGTAAATCCTACCAACTCGAGTTTTGATAAGTTTTTGAGTAGAGATTTAGAGATTGAGTAGAGATGTATGCTTGTATAAGTATGTTATGTTGTTGAGAATTGAGTTGAGGTGAATATGTATTATGAGAAGTGTTTTTTATGTGTGATGAGAAATGGAATTTGAGATGAAGTTTGAGAAATGTTGTGTAAACCTTTTTGGAAGTGCTTTTCTTGACATGGATTATGGGTATTTGAGGGAGTTTTCTCCCATTTTGGATGGCTAGAGAATGAAGTATAGTAGTAATTTTAGTAGAGTGTTTTTATGCACATGAGTTGCTTGATGAAATGCTTAGGTGAAATCTGCCCTGTCACTGCCGTGACTTTCTAAGTAATATTTGAGCATCTTGCGGATTGAACTGGGCTGAGACCAAAACATAGAAGTTATAGTCCTGTTTCTAAGCTTTAAAACGAGACCAAAACCGTAGCAATCCGAGGTGTATAACGCAAGTTATGGTCTTTTTAGTGTGACCTATGCAGAATGACTGTTTTGAGGAAATCTTGTATTTGGCATTTCATACATGCATTAGTGAGCATGAGCTATCTATACACATTTGTTTGTACACTCAAGAAGTAGCTTGGGATATAGTAAAGAAAGAGCTAAGAGAAAGAGAATAGAGTAGGTTGTGCAATGGGGAACCCGTGAGTAATGGGTAGAGTATTCCTGCATGTACGCCGCATTGAGAGAGCGGCATGAGTATGAGATAGAGAAGTGGTGTAGCCCGTGAGAGTGCATGCGGATGAGGGCTATACCTGAGTACCCGAGAGAGAGACTATACACTCACGTGGCCAAGGGTTCCGAATCCATGCATAACCGAGTCTGATCGGCTAGAACGAGTAGAGGTCACGTAGAGTGGGAGCGAGTCCCGGCCGTGCCCCCGGTAAGATGGGGCCGTGACTTACTAAAGAGTTATTAGAAAAGAGTTCTAAGAAAGAGAAATAGAGAGAAGTACCAAAGAGAAATTGAATGAGAAGTTGTAAGGAAAGAATTAGAGAGCGAGAGTTACGGGGATAGATGAGTAGAGGATTTACTTACTGAGCATTATTTTAGTGCTTACCCCATTGTTTTCCTATGTTTTGCAGGATCTATGTGAGGACACGGTCGGATGGATGTCGGCGCTCGAGGAGAAGCGGTTACACTGTCGATTATGTTTTTAATGACTTTTGTACACAATATAATTTTGTGTAAAAATGTATATGTTGTAAAGAATATATATATATATATATATATGTTTAATAAAAAGTAAAATTTTGGGCCCAATCTCTTTATATTATTTTATAGGTATTTCATTATGAGTATTTGAGTAGAAAGTGGCTATTACAATTAAACATATCAGGTGTACGATTTGTTGAGTAGACCATGACCATTATTATATTTTAATTAAATTAGTTCTTTTATGGCTATATTAAACATATATGGTATAAAATATTTACATCTATATTAAACATATCAGGTGTACGATTCGTTCAATGGACCATGACAGTTATTATATTTTAATTAAATTAGTTCTTTTATGGCTATATTAAACATATATGGTGTAGAATGCTTGTGTCTATATTAAACATATCCGGTGTACGATTCGTTGAGTGGACCATGACCGTTATTATATTTTAATTAAATTAGTTCGGCTATATTAAACATATATAGTGTAGAATGTTTACATCTATATTAAACATATCAGATGTACGATTCATTGAGTGGACCATGACCGTTATTATATTTTAATTAAATTAGTTCTTTTATGACTATATTAAACATATATGGTGTAGAATGTTTACATTTATATTAAACATATCAGGTGTACGATTCGTTCAGTGGAGCATAACCATTATTATATTTTAATTAAATTAGTTCTTTTACGTCTATATTAAACATATGTCCATAAACATGGAAAAGAAATATTGAAGTAAATTACCCTTAATCGCTTAAGTAATCCCGTCTATTTAGCCTTGGTCTACAGAGTGCAAAGCAGATGGTTGCAAAGTTCAATTTTATATCAATATTATATTTTTATATATTACTTTCTTGCCAAGAACTAACAAAAATAATAGAATAACAATAGATCTTTCAGTTTTATGTACGGTGCTGATCGACAAAGACCGAAGTGTTCTTTTCACATTCTATTGAAATGAAAAAAATAATTAATAATAATAAATATTAAATAAAAAAGGACTAACAACAGTAATAGAATAATTTTTGATCATTTAGGGTCCGTTTGGTTAATTATTTTCTACCCTATTCTCAATTTTATTATCAAAACAATTGTTTGTTTCATTATTTAGGAAATACTATCATATTTTATTTAATTACTTTTGACTCCTTAAGTTTATTAATTTAATTAAACACCCCAAGAAAAAAGTTTAAAAGTTAACAAAAACACCCCCACCCACCCACATTGACCAAATTCTAGCAGCCAACTGCCGGAAGGTGGCCGGAATCTAGTATAATGATGTACTATCGACTAGATATTACTGGTAGTGCGTCGATCTATAATTTTTCGGCTAGATCTTTGGCCGTAACTAGTCATCAACTGGCCGTCGTTGACGACCAAACATGGCCAGATATGGCTGTTGATCTGGCCTTTTCCAGCCAGATCCACAGCGAATCTGGCTAGAAAAAGGTTATCTCGGCGTACGACCAGCCAAATTTAGCTAGTTGTGCGCCAATACGACGACTCCGGCCACCCTTTGGCAGTGGTGGCTGGCTGCAGCGGATCTGGCTAGAAAATGTCATCTCGGCATACGACCGACTAGATTTAGCTAGTTGTGCACCAATACGATGACTCCGGCCACCCTTCAGCAGTGGTGGCTAGCTGCATTTTGTAATTTTAATTTTTTTCATTATAGAGGTGTTTATTTATTTAACAAACCTAGGGGGTGCTTTGTTAATTTTCAAATCTTACACTGGGTCTCGCTTAAGCGATTATTTCTTTGCGTTAACACAGGGTCGCTTAAGCAATTTTGGATTGCTTAAGCAATCAAGTCCAAGGCAGAATCAATATCTGTCAGATGCACGATTGCTCAAGCGATTTAAGGTCTCGCTTAAGCGATTCTTTGCTTTTACACAGGGTTGCTTAAGCAATTTCAGATCGCTTAAGCAATCAAGTCCGAGGCAGAATCAATATTTGCTTAGATGCATTATCGCTTAAGCGATTCTTCGGTTTTACACTTGGTCGATTAAACGATCGTAGCTCGCTTAAGCTATCATGTGTTGGGCAATATCAAAAATCTACCCAAGTGCACGATCAGCTAAGTGATTCATGATATCGCTTAAGTGATCCTTTATGAAAAACCCTTTTGTCGCTTAAGCGATATATCTAGTCGCTTAAGTGATCATGGGCAATACATATTTTTTCCAACTTTTCTCTTGAATTTTGGCAAACTAAAATTACCAACACATATTAATTCCATACATCCTCAATTCGACAACCTAATTCCAAACTAAAATCACCAACACATATTTAAGCCATGTAACAAGAATACTAAATATAAAGGATGATTTATTCAAGGTAACAATAAAATTTAAAACATCAATAATTGAAAACAATAACTCATCAACGGTTGGCCTTGGCAACTCTCTCGATTTCATCCTTCTTCGAACATAATTTTCTAAATCTGCATGTGATTGCTTCTGGCAACTACTTCTCTTATGGCCAGGTTGCTTGCAAATTGAGCACTTATTCATCTTCCAGGGAACCTCTGAGGCTGATGGAATACGCTTAACTCTTTTTCTCCCCCCTATTGTCTTCTTGAATGGCGGATGGATGATAATGTTAGCCAACTCTGGCGGCACTACCCACTGCTCTTCTGGAGGAACTGGATATATCGTTTCTGAATAAGCTAGCATGTACTGATTAGTCATATAGAGAGGGGAGCAAAGTTCCATGTAAATTCTTGAACCAAAATCCTGCTTCCATTGGTGTTTCAGTGCTACTAATGCATGAGGACAAGGTAAACGTTGAATGTCAAGCACTTTACAGCTGCAAGTTTTACTAACAAGGTTAACTAGGGCATCCGGACCATAGTCGTGCACAGTGAACTCTTGAGCATTAAGAGGATAGGCAAACAGTGCATTTGACAGTTTCATACGTTCTCATAATAATTTTTCAGCTAATAGAACAAGGGTTGTTGTAAAATTATCTGACTCCATACGACGCTCATGGAACCACAATGACAATGTCCTCTGGATTGTATCAAAAAGTGCAACTATTGAAAAATCTCTTTCTATTAACAATTTCGAATTTATGGACTCGGCTATGTTCATGGTCATGAAATCAAATCTTCTTCCAGGCAAGTAAGCTCTACTCCATCACTCGAAACCAACATCATGCTTAAGATACTTAGCAACTCTATCATCCTTCATTCGGATTTGCTGGAAGTGATCCTCAAACTCATCAACCCGATAAGCTTTTGCTACCATGAAGTATGTTTGAAGGAGGCCAGCACACTTAAACTTTTGTTTTATGTTCTCACCAAGGTGCCTCATACAGAATTTGTGATGTATTTAACGGTAAATAGTGGCAATCCCCTTCTTTATAGAGTTGTGCCTATCGGATATTATGCATAACTCGTCACTATTAGGTACTATTGTACATAATTGCTGAAAAAACCAAGTCTACGACTTATCATTCTCTAAGTCAACCACAAACCATGCAACAGGATATGTGTGATTCTCACTGTCCTGTGCAGTGGCCACCAACAATGTACCTCCATACTTTCTCGTCAAAAAGCAACTATCAACAGTCAACACCTTTCTCATGTTTACAAACTTAAAACATACTTCACAACTATATCGCTACGTGAGCAACTCAAATCACCTCTTCTAATTATTTCATCAATCAACTCATCAAAACTAACCTTTGTGCTCATAACAATTGGTATAACTTCTTTGCTCTTCCTAATCCACTTCCAGCAACTTTCTTCCTCCACCCACTCACCAAAATATTCAACACCCAAAATAACGTGTCCCATGTCTAACAATGGCCAAGTACCTATAATGCAAGAAAAAAAATATTATTAACTGATTTATTAAGGGTTTGAAAGATTTTAAAAAGCAAATGCACAGTCGCTTGAGCGATCTGGTGTATCGCATAAGCGATCTGGTCTATCGCATAAGCGATCTGGTATATCGTTTACTGGATCGCTTAAGCGATCTAGTATAAATAAGCCTGATCGCTTAAGCGATCTTATGCCATTTACCTGATCGCTTAAGCGATCTTATGCCATTTACCTGATAGCTTAAGCGATCTACTACTATACACCAGACTTTTAGCAGATCGCTTAAGCGATCTTATACCACATACCTGATCGCTTAAGCGATCTACGAACTGCTGCACTATACCAGACATACCAAATCGCTTAAGCGATACACCAGATTGCTTAAGCAATCCATCATATCCAGAACATATTTTCAGCCATCTACACCTACAATCGGTACTACCACCCCCAACTACCCACAATGCAAAAAAATATTCAACAAATTTCACTCCTTTCAACTTCCATTACATCAAACACAACCCAACAACCTAAACAACTAAATCAAAATCATAACCCAAACCCAATCCATCATTAAATCTTTGTAAATCTTTGTAAATCGAAATATAAAATGGAAATGGGAGATACACATACCTGGATAAAATGTCAAGAGGAGGAGGAGGAGGAGGAGGAGGAGGATCTGTGGCGGAGAAGATGTTAATGGCGGAGGAAGAAGATAGTGTTAATGGCGGGAAGAAGAAGATGTATAGGACAAAGGAAGAAGAAGATGTAGACGAAGCTTACAACCAGGGGAGGGATCCGTTAATGTGGCAGGAAGAGGAAGAAGAAGTATTTGGGTTTGTTTGCAAGAATTTCGATTCTTTGGGGACATATGATAATTTTTAAAAGATTACCATAATACTTCATTAATCCTAATTAACCCCTAATCATGTTTAATTAACCTTAATAAAAAAACAAGGCTATTTACTTAACACTTTCAAACTACATGGCCTTTTAATTAAATTTGAACTCCATATGGTCTTTTAATAAAATACCGCTATTTTGCACGTGCGAGTTGTTGGTATCAAAATCAAGCATCAATAAAAATTTATAAGGAATTCTAATTCTCGGGATAGAGAATTTAATGAAATTACTTTTTTTTTACCCTATTTTGAATTTAAACTTTTTACCTTTTCTTTTAATGATTTTTATTTCAATGTTTATTTTTCTAGAATTTAGTTATTATTAAAATAGATATTTGTAAACATTGATATTTGTCTAACAGACTAGTATTGTTGACAATTGACCATCTTTGACTTATATTTGAACGAGATTGACCACCATTGACCAGCCATTAATTTTTTTTAGGTAGAATATCTACTTTTAAATTAAAAAAAATAAAAGAATTTAAAAATATAGTATTTATTATTTATTATTTACACAATTAATTTTTTATTTAAAAATATAATTGTAATTTTAACTAACATTGAATATTTTAATGTTAAGGGTATTTTTCTTTTTCACTTATTACATATATCATTTTGTTCTCTCAATATTCAATCTTATAATTAAATAATGGAATCATAATTTATTCCATTTTTTATTCATTATTTGAGGTTTTTTTTTTTTTTTTTTTTTTTTCATTTCCCTCTCTCTTTCAATCCGAATAAGTAAACACGACCTCGAACTAACATTGGACTTGAAAGACAACAAATTTTTTCGTGTGTTTCATGCGACATTGTACTACTTTACATTTAATATAGAGTTACCTGAGCTACCTCACATTTAATACGCATTTACACCAAACTATTTTACATTTAATACCCATTTACATTGAACTACTTTACATTTAATATACATTTACATTGGACTACTTTGCATTTAATACACATTTACAAGTCTTTTTTCACGTGGTTCATCTATATTGTTGACTCGTGATTCTCAATTCAAGTCTCATCTACATAACAGCAATAAGCGAAGATAAATATATAAAGACCATGTTTTATATAATGATCATTAGGAGTAGGACGAGAGAAAGAGATTCCTCTTGGAACAATAGCTAAAGAGATTCCTCTTGGAACAATAGCTAATAGGAGATATTCTTTTTTGTTAAGTTCTAAATAAAAATCTAAAAAATATTATCTTGTTAATATACATTCACATTGAACTACTTTGCATTTAATAAAAATTTATAGTTTTTTTCTATATGGTTCATCTGCATTGTTGATGTGTGATTCTCAATTCAAGTCTGATAGAGTCATGAAAGTGACTCTATTTTGGTGATAAAAATACCCTATGTGTGATTAAATTGAAGTATATTGAGATAATTAAAGAATTTATGAATTTATTCATGAAAATCGCTTCCTAATATTTTTCTTATGAATTTAACGTGTTTGGAATGATTTTGGAAAGTATATGAGTTGATATTAGGTTGTGGTTTATGGATTAAGGGTGATTTTGTCTCATTTATGCTGTTTAGGGGGTAAAATGTCATGTTTTAAGGGGCTGATTTTATCACTTTTCAATTGTGTAGGGACAAACTGATATTTTGCAATTTGTTCTATAAAAGAAAAATGCAGTTTCGCGTGAAAGGGGGGGCTGTTCATCCATCATTTTCCGGCGACCCTTCACCTTCTCCGATCAAGCTCCGGTGACCCTTCATCTCCTTTTCCGGCGACGTTTCGGCTTCCCCTTGCTCCAATCACCATCATCCCTTCATCACCACCGTGAATCAAGCGCACCACTGCGGCGTTTCATCTTCCCACCGCGTCGCTTTGTCTTTCCGGCCAGTTTTGGCTGTTTTCTGACGACGTTCCAGCTCCCCAAGGGTAGATCTCCCTTCCCCACGGCCGGATCTACACTTCCCTAGCTTCAGCCGCTGCGAAAACCGTCAGAATCCGTGATTTTGTCGCCACGCCTCTTCATCTTCCAGGCTAGATCCTGCTCATTTCCGATGACTTCCCACCTCCCCAGGACCTGATCTGAACTCCCCATCACCAGAGCTTTCCATCGATACCTTCGGATCCCATTTCCGCCACCGTTTTCCGGAAGACCCGCCGGAAAATTAACGTTTTCCGGCGAAGTGCGGCTGTTCGTATTCCGGGCTATCCGTTGGTCGTTTTCGCCCCTTCTTCGTATCATATCGCTGTCAGTTACCTCCTCTCCGCCATGGTCAGCTCCGTTTCCACCGTTTCGGCCTCCATCATCACCACCATGAGCGGCTAAACTCACGGTTGTCTG
Organism: Pistacia vera; assembly: GCF_008641045.1. NCBI lineage: Eukaryota > Viridiplantae > Streptophyta > Magnoliopsida > Sapindales > Anacardiaceae > Pistacia > Pistacia vera. Next base: position 1,177,149 of record NW_022196036.1, read on the forward strand.
TTACGGCATAGGCGAGATCGGGATTGACTCCACGACTCTCCTCATCAGCTCTCGACTAGTTGGATGAGCCCGATTATAGGACATTTGGTAGTATTGTGCTTCGGATTATATTTGTTTTCGTTTCATGATTGATTTCGATACTTTAATATGATTTGAGCATAACTTGTGATGAATATTGTTGTCCATTATGATTTAATGTTTTCATAGAACTTGCTGAATGATAAACGTTGGTTTGGAATAATTAAATGATGAATATTGTTTTTCATTACTTCGCATCGATTGTAATTGAGTTGTGTTCGGATTTAATTTAATTTCTACTATTGTTGCGTTTATTGTGAAGTTGGTTGATTGGATATTACGTGTTGACAAATTGTATTTGTTAATCGCGTACCAACTAGTGGTATTGCCTTGTAGCGTTTATCGATGTTCAATGATAGTTTTTAACCAATCGAACTTGAGTGATCGGGTGAGACAGGATAGATTATACCTAGAGTGTCGGGAAGCCATTTCATTGATTTACCTTGCCTTGTAGGTTTAGGGGATCGTAGAGGGTGGAGGAGAATTGTGTGAGTCGGTCTCGTGTCGAACCAAAATCGTAACGACAACATTTTTATTATAAAGTCTTTATTTGTTTTAATTTCACTATTTCATTATTTGCATTTAGTCTATTTAGTTTCATTAATCCATTGCCAATTTCATTTCCACTACTTAAAATACATTAGGTTGTTAGTCTTGCTCCCTGTGGATTCGATCCTGCTTACCGCTACTACGGTATTTAGGTTTAATTTTTATACCGTGACGATCGGTCTAACAAAGTCTCATCGAAACAACACCAATAAGCGAAGATAAATATATGAGAGTGTTTTATATGATAATCATTAATAGTAGAACGAAAGAAAGAGATTCATTTTGGAACAATAGCTCATAGGAGATATTCTTCCTTATTAAGTTTTAAATAAAAATCTAAAAAATATTATCTCATTATTGCTACATATTATTCTCTTTTCCTTTAGAGTGGTGCTATTTGCATTCCGCATTTTATCTTATTAGACCCCATTAAATTTTTTAGAAATATATAAATATCTAAAAAAGCCCCTTGTATTTCCAACATAACCATTCTCACTTATATTTCAACTACCTATATCTCATATTTTATCAATCCTTATTTTATATAAATGTGAGCACAATCACATAATTTCTATTTGATGAAATCTTGTTTTAATATTAAATTAGACAACTATCAAATCATTGAAGATAATAGTATGAATTTGATTACAAATAAAATATCGGTGAATTTGTCTTATTTTTTCTAATAATATATTGTTGTTTTTAAGTCGATAAATGATTTTGAAACAACTTAAATATGGAAAATGAACACTATAATTTAATTTAAGATTATTGATAGGAGAATGAATTAAATTTTTTGGCCTTGGGTCTAAAAAATAATATGTTTCGTTCTAACAATAATAGTTAAGTTGAAGCAAAAAGAATTATATAGACTTTGAAAAACATTGAAGTAAAAATAAGGTTTTATTTAGGTTTTATAAAAATTATTGTTGGCTGTAGTTATAATTTTTAATTAGTCTTTTTTAATAATTTTCAGAATTGTTAAAATTGGAATTAGGAAAAAACATGACATTAGGAGTCAGCAGAAGATGATGGTGAAAGAATAGACATAGTAGCAGCATAGGTTTTGGGCCTCATTCCCTCTGGCTAGATTTCTTGTGTTTGAGCCATAGACGGTCCAAACCTTCAATTTGACCCATTTTCAATATGTTATTTATTTTCGACCATTGTTCGTATACTTTAGGCTTGTTCAGTAATTATTATGGACTCTAGTTTGGTCAAGGTCAATTAGGCTAAAAATTTCCTCGAGGGTTTTGTTTAAGCCTGCACAAATCTTTTTTTTAAGCCCCAATGATAATTAAAAATATTTTAAAAGTTGAATTTGTAAATATCTTATTTTCATTACATTATCCTCCTTTCAATCTATTTCTTAATAATTAAGTCACTTTGCATTTAATACCGTATAGAATGAACTACTTCACATTTGATACATATTTAAATATTTTCCACGTGGAACAATAAGATAATCAAATCCAACAATAAATGAGTGAAAAAAAGAGTGGTTTTCATATGAATGTATATTTCTTTTAATAAGCATTAGGAGGTAAGATTAAAAAGGAATTCCTCTTTGTGGAACAAATTAGAGAAAGGTAAAGACTCTCATAACAATAGCCAATGGGAGATATTCTTCGTAATGACATTTTGATAAAAGGTAAAACATATTATCTTATTAATTCCACATGTTATTCTATTTTCTTTCAACTTTGTTTTCCTAATTAATGCAGGTTCCACTGTTAAGAATATACTATCATATGAATATTCTCATTTGATATGTCAAACATTTATTATATGTTGACTTCGGGTATATGAATCTCTTGGTAAATTCAATCATATTATTCCTTGAAATTAAGAATTGGACCAATATGTCATAAAAAAATCCACGTTAAACAAATTAAGATGAATAATATGAAAATTATATAGAAACATCACATAAATTTATACTAAGTTTATATTTATAACATTATTCATATAAAATTATTTTAATTTATTTTTACCTTTCTTTATTTGATATTGAATTTCTTTCACATCCAAAATTTGATAACCTACTTCAAACAACACAAGATTTTTTATTTCCTTTTTTGTAATAAAAAATATGATTGATGTATAAATAATTTTATTTTTGTTGATTTGACTATCCTGGTCAAGAAAAAAATGACAAAAACTAATTAAAAATATATATCGCAATTACAGTACATACATGTTCTAATTTATTAAATTGATGAGAACTAAAAGAACGAGAACTTTGATCATATTATTATATTTTATTTACAAGAAATCAAAGAAACATATGATATAACATATTGATGTCATTGAATGTCATTTATTTAGCCTTTAGGTCATGTTTAAAAGCTACGATAATTAAAACTTTACTGTTTTTTTTAAACTAGTTTGACCCATTTTTAGGTTAATATGAGAGTGTGCAAGACTTTATTAATGTGACCAGACTATATTTTAGTTCCATCATCTTCATTTAATCCCAAATGAATGGGAATAAATTTTATTTATTTATTTACAATATAAATTATTAGCATGATATTAATTTAAAAACTTTATAGTTACTATATAAATATTATGATCAATAATATCTTACATAATTTTTTTTTTAAGTAATTTATATAAAAATATAAAAGATATTAATTAATTTTAAGAATTTATAGTTTAAACATTTAATTAGATTATACTAAAATTAATTTTATTATCTAACAATATAGTATTATTAGATAGGATTAAATAAATAATAAAATTTTCCATTCATATTATAAATTCAATCATTTCAAATATTAAAATAACTAATAAATCTATCATTTAGGTTTATTGAGCAATTAACAATGTTAACAAACGAAACCAAAGAATTTGGGAAAAAATACTTCTTTTTATTATTCATTCGATCAACATTGACTTCTTTACACTGGTATACTGCAGCAGCTAACTCAACTGAAAAACTAACCAACCTTCAATTAACTATAGCTGTAAGCTAACCGCACTACCTGTAACTAACTAAACTAACTGTATAAATACACTGCAGTTTTCTAACGTCGCGAGCTTACAGACTCTCAGACATACATATTATATTGCTGATAAATAAATTAAACAATTATAATTAATGAAAAATAAGATAATAAAACATATCCAAATAAACTAAAACGAGTAAACTAAAGAAAGAAAATACATATCCAAAGGTTCCAAACATGACAGATATAGATGTTGATGCTGTAGATAGACAGGATGAAAATTCATGAATACAGAAACGTAGGTCAGAGAGGGTATAAGGCTAACCACCTGCTGATCATGGCCAGACATTCTTTAGGCTTGTACTCTGGAGCAGTATGACCTCCTCCCTACACAAAACAAACAACACTACGGAATTAATTACCCCCTTAAATTAATTAGCTTATTCAGATATTAATATATTCGATTTGGAAAATTATTTTGCCTTCACTGTGGCATATGTCAAACTATAAATGCCTTCTGCGTACTGCATCCAGTATCTACAAAAGAATTAATCATGAGATAAATTCATTAACTGTCTAAAGCTGATTAATTAATGAAATTTTTTGTATGAAAAATATAAATTAACCAAATACCCTGCAACTTGGCCTTCAACAGACCATGGTTGCCAACCGCTCTCAACTGTCAAATTTAGTGACTTGATCCATGTTTCTGTTCCCACTTATGGAACTTCCATGTCAAGATCCCCGCTGTATATTAAGAAAGTTTAGCTCTACCTCTACTCAATAACAAAAATGAAAGGCACATAATAAAAGAGAAACGATGATCTCACATAAAAGATCTCAAATGTTTCCGCAATTATTTGATATTTTATATATATGTGTGTGTTCGCAAATGCAGCAAACAGTAAAAAAGGGTAAAAATTTTATCCACTTACCTGTAAATCAGAACTCGATAACCTCTCTTGATTAGGTTTCGATGATAATAAAGACTACTGGGTACATCTTTGGTGTATAATATGCTTCGATTGCATCTTGCCCAATCCTTTTTAGTTCCCTGCTCATCATTCCTTATATTTCATTAGCAAAATAATTTCAAAATTTTGGATGCTACTTATCTCACAAACAACATACCTCTCGAACTCCAAGAGCCCTTTGAACAGTTTTATCATTTGCCCATTCGTATGAATAGTACAAATTATAAACCTATAATCATAAAGAACAGCTCATGAGTTATATTGTTGATTTGTTAAAATAGCTATAAAATTTTGTGCATCTCTTCACATATACACTCTCCTGTTGTAGTTCAACATAGCCAAGTCATGTATAATTCATTACCCGACACCAGGAAGTTGGAGGTTGAGTTGGCGAAAGGAGAAAATCTGAGAAATCCTGTTCCATGAGTATTGAGCGATCCCAAGTCAATAGCTTCGGTTTAGGTGATGCATCCATACTACATCCAGGTTCCAATATGTTGGCGATATATAAATTTTGAGTGCACTGCAAATTGAATTCGTAAAAGTTCAATCTTTCTAAATACGAACACAACTTTATTAAAAGATGACAGTAATGTTGTTCTACTCACCTCTGTGACATTTTGAAGATACAGTTTACATAAACCATTACTTGGATCTACATTTACATACTCGCCCTTGCAATATGTTTTGGCTGACTGAAAACAATAAAATAAAAGTATTGTTGGATAACAGAATTTATCTAAGACCCTTGAATTAATACAATTAATTATTAGTGTGTTCATGTTGATATGTGATAATCATTTGCAATACGTTTTAACATTAATTTGTGACATAAATTTATGATCATAACTTTACAATAACTCAATGGCTTGAAAATTAATTTGTTGGTATTAAAGATAACTAATGCTTTAATTTCTTATCCAAGTCTATTAGATTACATTGAATTAAAGACTAAGAATTTGTGGCACAATTTTTTGTACAATAACCTAAGCCATATATGTAATTTTAGTCCTTCTACACCTATAAAGAGTTTTTAAATGAACTGTCATATGAGTCATGATAATTATGTGTCTGGCCCTGATACATAATTATTATTAAAAAAAATTGTTGAGATAATTTATGATACTAAATGACTGTGTTGATATAAAAGCAATATATATGTTTGAAGGATTCTCACCTCGTAGATTTCATGGGTGATAATTGCCTTTAGGTAAGCGAACTGAATTCTTGAATTTTTATCTTTGTTTTCATCCGTAACTGGGTTCCCAAGCGCATACCCCTGTGATAATATTTATAAGTTGATAAAACTGAAGAAATCTAGGCACTGAAATTTGCTACATGTAAATGGATCATTAATTTATGTAATTGATTTTATGTACTTTGAGATTCATTATCGGCTCGATCCTGGCATCAATACCTATAAAAAGAACCAAAAAAAAAATTAAAAAGAGACAGATAGAGACTTGCTGAGAATAATAGTTGAAAACAAATATATAGTTAAACAAAAATATGTCTTAGTAAATTAAAGAGGGAACAAATCAGGGCCCATGGGCTGGATTTCAGCGCATAAATTACCGTCAGATATTTCCTGAACAATCATTGGAACAATTTTGCCCGAGTAAGAATCTCCAGCAATATAGAGTTGATTCTTGAGGAATTTGGGATGATCCATAAGCCACTGCAAACAACTCATTAATAAATGAACAAATAAAATAAACTGTTACTGTACTAAAATATTATAATGTATATTTTTTAAGTTAAAAAATAACGTAAATCCTAAACAGTCCATCTAAGGGATATTGTTTTTCTGGCCTACTGACCACAGTCCATAGTGAATTACAACTTTATATTTAAAAAAAAATCAGTCTTATACACTTAAAGCTTAGAATATTAAATATTAAAATCTGATTCGATTTTTTAATCATAAAGCTATTTTGATATGCGATTATTCATTTGATATAAAACAAATTGAACTCACCTTTCTCAGAAAAGAATAGGTTTGTGCTGCTGAAATTGTATCAGTCATGTTGAATCCTTGCCAACTTTTGGCATATGAGAATCCAGAGCCAACCGGTGCGTCTAAAAATATTATGTTGGCAACCTGAATTTGTACAATAATTAAGATCGAGGATGATTAAGGGAGCTTTATTTATCAATTAAATAGAATAGATGCAGTAAGCGAATTTAATTATTCACCTTCGTCCACGAATATGGATTCAACACAAACGTTGGAAAGTCCCTAGACCTTTTGTGGTCAAATGACATTGGGCCTACAATGAAGTAAGTAAAGCCAATACTATAAAAGTTCTCAACTACTTTTATAGTCATTTGATAAACAATAAAAAGTCATTATTAAAAAAATCTATAAAATAATATTCATTTATTTAAGTAGGAATTATTGTAAAAATAATTATCAAATGTTAGAAATTTATTTGCTAAACTTTTAGAAGTAACTAATCTCATATTTAGTACTGGTTAATTAAGATAGTAGTTTAATTGAGTTTTGGCCTGCTTGTTTGAATAAGGTCTTTTTCAATTCAAATGGGAATAATTATGAGTTAGTCCATGATGTTTGGTCTAAGTAAATTGAGTTTGGTAAAAAAAAAAAAAAAAAAAAAAGAAATTAGCAACGTTATGGTCATCAGGTGATGAAATTTTCATCTATTAAACAGTGTAAAGGTATTTTTATTTTACTAATAGAGACTAAAATGTTACTAAAATTTCTATTAGACCCAAGTGTGTGTTAGGCCAAACCTCAAGAATTAACTTTTAGTTATCCATTTAAAATGAGAAAAAGAATAAGAAAAATACCAATCTCCCGTGAGGTTAATTTCGCCTAACTCACAAAAGACTTTTGTAGTTTTAGAACCCCCTTGCAGATAACCTTCACCTCTCCAAAATATTTCAGCATTTTTTCCTCTCCAATGAGAAATAGGGTTTCAAAATATATTCATTTTTTATTATGATTATTAATAATACGAATAGCCCAAACAAAATGTTAAACTCATAGATGTGCTAAAGAACATAATTAATTATTCCTTCTATCAAGTATCATCAATCATTATTTATTAATTATCGTCCTAATCTATCAACATGCAGCTACAACAAAATAATAAATTTATCCCATTTGAATTTGAACCTGGTTGAAAAGATTGAATTATATTTGATGAACTTCATCAGTTTTTAACCAAGAAGACTTCTGTTTTATAACTCTCTTGTGAGTTTCTTTTTTCTTTTTTTACTTTAATCTGCCGAAAGTAACATATTCCAAGTTAGCGAGAAAAAGAATAAGAAAAATACCAATCTCATAGACGAGGGCAGAAAAGGAAGAACAACCAGGGCCTCCGGTGAGCCAAAGCATAAGAAGGTCATCTTTCGGGCTCCTTTCAGATTCAATGAAGTAGTAGAATAACTGTTCATTATCGAAATCGCCCACCCCGATATAACTACAATTCAAAGTAAGTTCATTTTATAAACATACACGTTAAGTCGTGATGATGATCAGATTAATAGAGAAGAAAATAAAGAAACTAAAACTCACCCACTTTCGAGTTTGAATGGGAGATTAACAGGAAAGCGTGGCAAGGTTTTAACGATCGAGATCGATGAGTGTGAAGTAACAACTTTAGTGAGCAGAAGTAGAAGAATAATTATATGCATTTTGTTGACATGTGAATGATTGTACAGTACATATTTAGAAGATTTGTAGTAATCTCCAAATATGTAGTTTAGGTAATTACCTTGTATGTATTGATCTACATTTATTTCCTTTATTTGGTTGCCTTACATGTTACATTTACAAGTGTATAAATTGTAACTTCTGTACATGAAAATATGTATATACAAAAATCTCCTTCTCTTCTTTCTTGCTTGCTGGTACTCTCTAGGCATACTCAGCATCTTGGGTTGCTTCTTTTGCCTCTCTCGCACTCTTTGGTAACTTAGTTACCTCCTCGTGCTCACTGCCACACCAGCTTCTTACATGGTATCAGAGCAGGTTGTCCTGCCAGAAACTCTACCTGTTACGCACCAATAGTTCGCTCTTTCCTGCAAAACACGCACCAAAAGTTAGTCCTCCAAACCAAATGGCTACAAACCAGTCAAATCCAATTGGGCCCGATCCAGCAAACAACCAGGCCAACCCACACACACAAATGGACCCAAATAAAGAGCCCAATCCCAACCCCAACCCCAACCCAAACCCTCTTCCCGACCCGAACACTTTTCCCTTCAGATTTTCAGGTCAAACTGGCCCGAACTCATTTCCCTACCAATTCCAGCTTTTACAGCCTCAATCTCGCCGGCCGGAGCCCGGTGACCCTCTGTACTCCTCCCCATCCGATGGCCCTGAACTAGTACTGGTTAAACACGTTCTCACCGGCACCGAAAATTACGCGACCTGGGCTTGCGATTTCCGACGGGCATTAATCACAAAAGATAAAGACGGGTTTATTGATGGCATCGTCACACCACCGGAGGATCCACATCTACACAAATTTTGGACCCGATGCAACATGTTAGTCCGCTCATGGATCGGCAACTCCCTGACCCAGGAGATTGCCGCCGGTTTACCTCCAACTGAAATCACCGAGGAACTCTGGCTATTCGTCAAAGAAATGTACGGCAGTTGGATCTGGCCAAACTCTTCACCTTACAGCAAAATCTTGCCGATGTTAAGCAAAAAAACCAAACCGTTACGGTCTATTACAATCACCTTTCAACCCTGTGGAACGAACTCGTTGCCGTCACCGATCCCCTCCGTGGCCCACCGGAAACCCTGCAACAATACCAACAAATAAAAGAACAGGATCGTTTAATCCATTTTCTCCTTGGATTAAACGAAAAATTTTTAGCCCTCAGAACCCAGATGTTGGCCGCCACCTCACCACTGTCCCTCCGCCGGGCTTACCAACTTGCTGTCTAGGACGAGAGCCAATGCCTCGCCTCCATGGAATCACCACAGTTGGGTGATTCCATGACCTTCGCTGCAGATCGAGAGAAGCAAGGTGAAGGCATCCTACGGCTAGGGTTTGCGAATGAGCAACAGCATGTTTTATATAAAGCCGTGAACGGCCAAGATTCAATCCAACCATCTAACGGCTCACACGCGGTCAACTAGGTCAACGGTCAACCCAGTCAAAATTTTGGCAATTCATCTAATGGCCAAAATTTTTTCACCCCCAATATGGCTCAAATGGTTCTGGATCATCACGATCGAGTAAAAAAATGTACTGTGACTATTGCAAAAGGCGGAATCACAATCGGGATAGATGCTGGAAATTACATGGTTACCCTAAGAATAAAATGGGCTCTCCGACTGCAAACAATGTGACCGTCACTACCACTTCTGGCTCTGAGACACAATCATCCTTGATCAAACCAGAACAAATCACTCAACTCATCCAGATGTTGAATCAACTTCCAACAAACAATGCTTCTGCAAGTTATGCAGGTACATCTTTTTGTTTCAGTAATTCAATTTCCCGTGATTTATGGATTATTGATTCAAGTGCTAGTGATCACATAATTTGTGACCCTAAATATTTTCACTCACACACAAACATTGTTACACAATTATCTGTTCGTATGCCAAATGGCAATATTGCCAATGCAACCCACACAGGTATAGTCAACCTCACTGATAGCATTACTCTCCAAAATGTCCTTTTGGTTCCTGCTTTTAATTTTAATCTCATATCTGTATCCAAATTTTGCACTGATAATAAATGCACACTACAATTATTTCCAGATATGTGTACCTTTCAGGATCCTTTGACTGGCAAACAGATGGGCTTGGGTAAAGCCCACCAGGGACTCTACTACTGGGAGCCATTTTCTTTTCTTAGTAATAAAAATTATTGTAATGTCAATTTCAATAATAAATCTCTTATTTTTCACCAAAGAATGGGTCACAGTGCATCTATCCCTCACTCTCATTGTCCAATTTGTCCCATTGCCAAACAACCACGGACGAGTTTTCCCATTAGCACATCATCCACTGACCACCCTTTTGCCCTAATCCATCTTGATATCTGGGGCCCATACTCTGTCCCTAATCATGATGGATCCAGGTATTTTCTTACCGTCGTAGAATGATTTTTCTCGCGGAACCTGGATATTCTAATGCAATCCAAAGCTTAGGCTTTTCCCATATTCTCAACTTTCTCCACGGTCCAAAAACAATTCCAAACACAAGTTCAAAGGGTTATGGACTGTCATGCTTTAGACTTTTTAACCAGCAATGCTCTTTCTTGGTCCTCTCCCACGGGATTCTCCACGAGAGTTCCTGCACTTATACTCCTAGCAAAATGGATTGTTGAAAGAAAACACCGTCACCTCTTAGAAGTAGCACGAGCCCTCAAACACCAAGCCAATATCCGCCAAATTTTGGGGCGAATGTGTAATCACTGCTACCTATCTCATTAATCGCATGCCTTCACGGGTTATTGGAGGTAAAACCTTTTGAATTACTGTTTGGAAAGATACCTGATAACTCTCACTTACATGTTTTTGGTTGTTTATGTTATTCCACAATAGTGGGTTCCTGTGACAAGTTTGTCCTCGTGCCAGGAAATGTTTTTCATGGGCTATCCTATGCCAAAAAGGATATCGCCTTTATGATCCTCAATTAACAAATTCTTGTTTAGAGAGATGTGTCTTCATGAGAGTATTTTTCCCTTCTCCGCACCTGACACAGAATCAGCTCCACTGCTTCTGCCTCCCTGGATTTCAGCCGAAATCTCCTATCACTATATTCCCATTCCATTTCCTCAACTGCAGTCTGATCATCCCACGCTTGGATCCTGACTCCACAGTTTCTGACCAACTCCAAACTCTCCCACACCACGGTTCCTTCCTAGGAACTCCTCACCTACAGATATGGGCCTTCCTACTCCTTGCCAGCTACTGTTTTTACGCTGGTCTTCCAGAACTACCCAACCACTGTCTGGACAGCTGATCACCTTTACTCCATTGTGATAGGTACCACTTATCCATATCCATTATGTTAGTTTTGATCGATTATCTCCTGAACACAAATTTGTTGAAACAATATTTTGCTGTTGAGAACCAGCACATTTTCTGTGCCGTCCAACATACTTGTTGGCGTCAGGCCATGGAGATAGAAGAATGCTCTCTAGTTAAACCACACTGGGACCTTGTTCCTCGACCCTCACATAGGAAACCCATTGGTTGTAAGTGGGTCTACAAAATAAAGTATCGTGCTGATGGTTCCATCGAAGGTATAAAGCTTGTCTGGTTGCTAAAGGCTTCACTCAACGTGAAGGATTTGACTATCAGGAAAACTTCTCCCCGGTAGCCAACATGTCACTGTCCATACATTTCTTTATGTCGTTTCACCATGATTGGCCCCTTCATCAGATGGACGTCATAATGCTTCTTTAGGGATCTTGATGAGGAGATTTTTATGGACATTCCTCCCAGTCTTCACATCAGGGGAGGGAATCTTGTATGTCGATTACGGAAATCTTTATATGGGCTAAAACAAGCATCACGGCAGTGGAATGCAAAATTTACAGAAGCTCTCACAGCCATTGGATTCAGCCAATCCAAACATGATGTGCCTTATTTCCGACACACAGGGTGAGTCTTCATCAGTCTCATATTTATGTGGATGACATTCTCATTACAGGAAATGATGAGAAAGCAATCACAGAATTTAAAGAGTATCTTCACAGTACATTCCACATTAAAGATTTAGGGACACAAAAATTTTCTGGGTATTGAGATTGCTCATCCTCAGAAGGAATATCCTTCAGCCAAAGGAAATATGTACTTGAACTCATTTCTGACTCAGGACTAGCTGCATGCAAAAACCAGCGTCATTCCGAAGAATAAAATGTTAAGCTCACACAAAGAGTATGATGAAAAAAGCCAAAAACCCGAAGATTGATCCATTATTGAAGATAGTTCCAATATCAACGGCTTGTCGAAGGTCCTATTTACCATGACTCGACCATAAATCAGCTATGTAGTTCAAATCCTTAGCAATTCATGCATGCCCCTAAGCAATCCCACATGGATGCAACAGTGAAGGTACTAAATATTTGAAGGGATGTCTAGGGCTAGGACTTCTTTTCAAGGAAAGGAGACCTCAACATCACTGCATTCTGCGACTCAGATTGGGTTCATGCTAATGCAAGAAGATCCCTCACTGGTTTCTGTGTTTAACTTGGGAAATCCCTCATTTCATGGAAACAAAGAGCAATCTACTGTATCACTTCATCAGCAGAAGCAGAATACAGAGCTATGGCCAAGACCACATGTGAAGTGACATGGATTCGGATATTTACGAGACCTGAATCTTCAAGTGGAAACACAATTAAGCTTTATTGGGACAACAAAGTGGCCAATGATATTGCTGCCAATCCAGTCTCCATGAGAGAACGAAAGCACATAGAAATTGATTGCCACTTTATCAGAGACAAGTAGGAAGGGATGATTTAAAACAGAGCACATCGAACCTCAGATCAGCCAGCCGACATATTCACCAAAACCATTGGGTCAGAGACAACATTCACATTATTGAGCAAGCTCGGAGGTTATGCATTTATAAACCACGAGCTTGAGGGGAGTGTTGACATGTGAATGATTGTACAGTACATATTTAGAAGATGTAGTAACTCCCATATGTAGGTATGTAAGTAACTTGTGTATTGATCACATTATTTCCTTTATTGGTTGCCTTACATGTTACATTTACAAGTGTTAAAATTGTAACTTCTGTACATGAAAAGTAATATACAGAAAACATTCTCCTTCTCTTCTTTCTTGCTTGTGGTACTCTCTAGGCATACTCAGCGTCTTGGGTTGCTTCTTTTGCCTCTCTCGCACTCTTTGGTAACTTAGTTACCTCCTCGTGCTCATGCACACCGTTCTTGCACATTTAGTTGCAGAGGATATAACTGGAAACAGAAGAAATGATAAACAAAAGAATAATTTGGATAGCTTATGATGCGGTGTTCTCAAGAAATGGCTCTTGCCATTCAAACTACCCACAAGGCTTCGAATGGTAATATTGTTACATCTAACTTCCAATATCATTGTCTCATTCAATAGTGTTGACCCAGTACTACTACAAACTAGAAATATTATCCTCCTCAATCTATTTCTTAATAATTGAGCCACTTTGCATTTGATACTGTATACATTGAACTATTTCACATTTACATATTTTTCACATGGAACAGTAAGATAATTAAACCAACAATAATAAGTGAAAATAAGATTTTTTTTTTTCATGTAAATGTATATTTCTTTTAAGCATTAGAAGTAAGATTAAAAAGGAATTCCTCTTGTGGGAACAAATTAGAGAAAGGTAAGGACTTGATGCAAAAAATATTATTAAAATTCTTTAGAAAAAAAATGTAAGAACTTGGAATTGCAATAGCAAGAGAGGTGTTGAACTACCTAAGGATACCAAGAAGAAGGTTGGGGAGGCAAGAAGCAACTTAGTTGAGAATAGAAGTTCTGTTGATAGATTTTATGACGTTCTAAAAAAAAGTCAACAATTGTAATTTTTAATAGATTTTTGATAATTTATAAACCGTCAAGAATTTAAAATAATTTTTGATCATTTTAAATGATTCTTAATAATTATTACTGTTGATAAAAATAAATTACATAAATTTATTTTGCCAGCTTCATGACAGGATTAAGTTGAAAAAAAAAAAAAAAAAGAATTCACTAAGCAAAAGTTTCCCACGCTCAAAAGTTTTACTAAGTCAAAATTTCCCACCCATTTTAGCTTTTTTTTTTTTTTTTTCATGAAGGCAATGGTTTAGGGATATAAATATAAAATATACAATAAAATAAAAAACAAGAGATTCCCCCAAAAAAACACTGGGTTGTTTATTAAAACAACCTTTCAAGTTTGAATTAATTAAAAGGCTATCAAGTTTTAAAGTTTTTACTAAATAGCTATATTATTGATAAGAGTAATTAAACTTGATTATGCTTAATTAGGATTAATGAAGTATATGTATCTTTTAAAAATATATACTATTCCCCAAACCTAAAATTCTTACAAACAAAACCAAACACACCTTCTTCTTCCTCCGCCATTAACGCATCTCCACCTGGTTGCTGTTCTTCTTAGCTTTGTCTACATTGTCTCGTCTGCTCTTTTCTTGTCTACATCTTTTCTTCCTCCTCCTCTACATTTTCTTCTTCTCATTCCTCTATATCTTCGTTCCTCCACCATTAACACTTTCTTCTCCTCCATCATTAACATCTTCTCCTCCAAAGATCCCCCTCCTCTCCTCCTGACATTTCGTGTAAGTACGTGTATCTCCTCTTTACATTTTAATTTAGATTACAAAGATTTAATAATGGATGGGGTTTGGGTTAGATTTTGATTTAGTTGTTTAGGTTGTTGGGTTGTGTTGATGTAATGCAAGTTGAAATGATTGAAATTGTTGAAAAGTTGTTCTGGGTATGATGGACCGATTGTAGGTGGAGATGGCTGAAAATGTGTTTTGGATCTGATGGAATACCAGATCGTTAAGCGATCGATATAAGTCTGGTATATGGTATCAGACGCTTAAGCGATCTGGTTAAGTCTAGTATATGGCAGCAAAAACTAAGCGATCAGACTTATTTGTAGACGCTTAAGCGATATACTGGATCGCTCAAGCGATGCAGTAAGCGATATACTTCGATGAGAAATTATATTCATAATGTTTATTAATATTTAGTCCTTTATTAATTATTTTATTATTAATTATTTTTTCATTTCAATAGAATGTGAAGAAACAGTCAGTCTTGGTCAATCAGCACCGTACATAAAACTGAAAAATCTATTTTATCTATTATTTTTGTTAGTTCTTGGCAAGAAAGTAATATAAAAAAATATAAATTGATATAAAATTGAACTCTACAACCATGCTCTGCACTCTGTAGACTAAGGCTAAATAGATGAGATCGCTTAAGCGATTAAGGGTAATTTACTTCAATATATTTTCCATGTTTATGGACATATGTTAATATAAACGTAAAGAACTAATTTAATTAAAATATAATAACGGTCAGGTCCATGAAGAATCGTACACCTGATATGTTTAATATAGACGTAAAACATTCTACACTATATTGTTTAATATAGCCGTAAAAGAACAATTTAATTAAAATATAATAACGGCATGGTCCCTGAAAAAACCGTACACTGATATGTTTAATATATATGTAAACTTCTACATTTATATGTTTAATATAGCCGTAAAAGAAACTAATTTAATTAAAATAAATAACGGTCATGGTCTGGACGAATCGTACACCTGATATGTTTAATATGACATAAACATTCTCATAACCATATATGTTTAATATAGCCATAAAAGAACTAATTTAATTAAAATATAATAACGTTTATGGTCCACTGAACGAAGCGTACATCTGATAATTTATATAGGTAAAGATTCTACACCATATATGTTTATAGCCGTTAAAAGAACTAATTTAATTAAATAAATCGATCATGGTCCACTGAATGAATCGTATTACCTGATATATTTAATATAGACATAAACATTCTATACCATAATGTTTATATAGCCGTAAAAGAACTAATTTAATTAAAATATATATCAGTCATGATCCACACTGAATCGTACACCTGATATGTTTAATATAGACGTAAACATTCACACCATATATGTTTAATATAGCTGTAAAAGAACTAATTAATTAAAATATAATAATGGTCGATAGCCACTGCGAATCATACACCTGATATGTTTAATATAGACGTAAATATTCTATAGCATATGTGTTAATATAGCCGTAAAGAAAACTAATTTAATAAAATAAAACGGTCATGGTCTGTTGAACAAATCATACATTGATATGTTTAATATAGATGTAAACATTCTACACCATATCTGTTTAATATAGCCGTTAAAGAACTAATTTAATTAAAATATAATAACGGTCATGGTCCACTGAACAAATCGTACACCTGATATGTTTAATATAGACGTAAACATTCTACACCTATATGTTTTTTTAATATAGCCGTAAAAGAACTAATTTAATTAAAATATAATAACGGTCATGGTCCACTGAACGAATCGTACACCTGATATGTTTAATATAGACGTAAACATTCTACACCATATATGTTTAATATAGCCGTAAAAGAACTAATTTAATTAAAATATAATAACGGTCATGGTCCACTGAACGAATCGTACACCTGATATGTTTAATATAGACGTAAACATTCTACACCATATATGTTTAATATAGCCATAAAAGAACTAATTTAATTAAAATATAATAACGGTCATGGTCCATTGAACGAATCGTACACCTAATATGTTTAATATAGATGTAAATATTTTATACAATATATGTTTAATATAGTCGTAAAAGAACTAATTTAATTAAAATATAATAATGGTTATGGTCCACTGAATGAATCATACACCTTATATGTCTAAGATAGCGTTAATCGCTTAACCAATCTAGTGAAATACAATAAAAATAATCCAAATACACTGGATTGCTTAAGAGATTTCATTTCTCGCTTAAGCGATCCTGTGTATTTAGACTTAGTCGTTTAAGAGATCTGGTTGTATTTATGTTATCGCTTAAGTGATTCTATACTTTTACACTTGGTCGCTTAAGCGATCACGAACAAGACAAAGTCAATAAGTGCCCAGACGCACGATCGCTTAAGCGATTTATTCTATCGCTTAAGTGATCCTTTACTTTTAACCTTGGTAGCTTAAACGATTACAAATCGCTTAAGTGATCATGTCCGAGGCAGAATAAACTTCTGCCTAGATGCACAATCGCTTAAGTGATTAAGTGTATCGCTTAAGCAATTCTTCGCTTTTATATACTCGCTTAAGCGATCATGAACAAGACAATAAATAAGTGTCCAGACACAAGATCGCTTAAGTATCGCTTAAGTGATTCTTCGCTTTTACTGTTGGTCGCTACGATTGCTTAAGCGATCATGAACAAGACAATAAATAAGTGCCCAGATGCATGATAGCTTAAGCGATCATTTGCTTTTAACGTTAGTCACTTTAAGCTATTTATAATCGCTTAAGCGATCATGTCCGTGGCAGAAGTTGCACGATCACTTAAGCGATCTAAAATCGCTTATACCAGATCGTTTAAGCGATCTTCTGTCATATACCAGATCGCTTAAGCGATTCTTTGCTTTTACTCTTGGTCGCTTAAGCGATCATGTCTAACGCTTGGAATTTGTGTCGGCATCCTCCTCTTCAGTTTCAATTTCAACTCTTGCCCTCCCTTGTTCTGCCAATAGAATGTCTTCCGTCGACGCCATCTCCTCTCCTTGTGGAGCAACTTCAGTCATCGGAAGTTACTCTACCACAACTTCTTCTTCTCTATTTTTGGTAGACCTAGTGATGCCTACAATTTGGGGAGTAGATGGGTTTTTTTTCTGTTTCTTGAAGGATCTCAGTCATTATAACTTAATCGGGAATGGCAAGGAATGACAAAACTGCAAAGAGCAAAGAAATTGAGAAATCGCAGAAAATTGGAAGAAAAAACGAGAGATATAAAGGTGTTTGAATCCTATTGTGAGAAAGAGAAGCTGAGAGAAATGTGTTTCGCCTTTCGAATTTTAAATCAACTTCTCTTTATTATCTCTAACCCACAAATGTTTAAATCTTTTCACGCTAATCCTTTTTGCTCTTTAATTACACTTAAATGTGGAGGAAATTTAGCTGACCGTCCATCCCAAGTTTGGATTTAAAAAAATGGCCTTGAAACTGTTTACCATTTTTTTTTATTATTTAGAGAAGCTGACGTGGCACAGTTAGGATCCATTAAACATGTAAAATGGGTTAAAATGAAAAGATTAAAACATATAAGGACAAAATATAATTAATGAAAGTTTTTTAAAATTTGAAATTTACAAAAGAGTCCCAAATATTCAAATCGCTTAATCGAAACCAATTAAGGCAAAAATCGATATCTTCAATCCCTAAACNATCTTAACTAATCTTCTAAGAACCTAAAACTATCAGCCACGTAAAAGTTTTGGTGACCACCCCTATTAGCAAACTGAAGAGGGATTCAAACTTAAAACCTCTTGAGTAATACATCTAATAGTCCCTACTGAAATGCTTAAAAGCTTCAATAGTCTGAAAAAATGGAGATAACATTTGATACAACTCTCCATATTATATAGGTTTTTTGAAATTCATATCCATACACCATACTTTAAAGAAAGAGACTGTTGAAACTTTTTACTTTTTAGTATTTCAGTGGACAAAACTCACAAATCCTGTACACTTCCCGTCCCAGATAAAAAGATATCTCTGTTCTTGTATCAACCATTCCTAATTTCAAATTTTTCATTCTGGCCTCTTTTAAAATAAAATTGTCTTATGATATTTCTTAATTAAAATTATAACCTTAATCTTGCTCATTGACTATCACTGTTACATGTTGAATTCGTCATCAGTGAATTAGTTTACATATTTACATGTATAAAGAATGAAGAAGAGGTCCAACTAAAGTTTCATACATAATATATATTTACAAGAAGACTATAGTTCATGAATATTATAAATGTTATAATCTTGTCACAAATCAATTAAACAATACACTATAGTTGCCACAAAATTTGAAGCATGCCTACTGCTTTTCTTTTTTCTTCCCACAAATCTTGGTCAGTTACTGTCACCCTGCTGACTGCCACCTTGGCCACCACCCTAGGAAATTCCGTCCAGAAGTACTGTCCGAATCTTAAACCGTCTAAGCCTCAATGGCGATTCATCGCCTTCTATGGCACGAGAGCGCGGTGAACCAACGCTTAAACTCCTTTGCATAGTTCTCACACCTCTCATTTGATTATGAGATTTCACTTGGGACAACAATTCGTCAATTTTCTTGAAAAATTCGACAAACTCGTTATGAATTCCTGGAAATATTTACCTGAACAAGTCTCCTTTTCGTTCGTGGAGTTCCCTGAAATATTCTAACAGCACAAGTAACCTTGGATCAAATGATTTCCCAGTAGTTGTAACTTTTGGTGGATAATGATCATTTTCCAATAGTGAAATATCATCAGTACTTGAACATGCCATATTCTTTTGACCATCCGAGAAATTCCCATGTTCATAAGTTTCCGGCGCATAATATCGAGCATCCATGTCCACGATTTTGTTTAGAAGTTTGGATGATGATACAGACAGTAAGACTGAGAGAAGCTTATGCGGGTTATGATGAGAAAATCGATAATGAATTTGCTTGGTGCTTGAAGTTATGTGATGTGTTAAGCCAGCTATAATTATATAGAGATTTTGAGCAACCAAAATGTTTCAAAAATCAGAGTTTTGAAGCCATGACCAAATCATTCTTGTTAATTTTCCAGGATGATGTTGACATGTGAATGACTATACAGACCATGTTTAGAAGATTTCTTGTAATCTCCAAATATATAGTTTAGGCAATTACCTTCTAAGTATTGATTTACATTCATTTCCTTTATTTGGTTTCCTTACACATTACATTCACAATTGTATAAATTGTGACTTCTGTACATGAAAAGTAATATATACAAAAATTATTCTCTTTCTCTTCTCTCTTGCTCGGCATACTCAACAACTTAGGTTGCTTCTCTTGCCTCTCTTGCACTCTTTGGTAACTTAGTTGCCTCCTCGTGCTTGCTACCACACCAACTTCTTACATGGTATCAGAGCAGGTTGTCTTGCTAGCCACTCTCCCTGTTATGCACCAATAATTCGTTTTTTTTTTCCCTGCAAAACAAATTCAAAGTTAGTCCTCCAAGCCAAATGGCTACAAATCAAACAAACCCAATTGGGCCTGATCCAGCAAACAACCAAGCCAACCCACACACACAAATGGACCCAAATAGAGAGCCCAACCCAAACCCAAACCCAAACCCAAACCCACACCCCAACCCAGACCCAGACCCGAACACTTTTCCTTTTGGGTTTTCGGGTCAAACTGGCTCGAACCCATTTCCCTACCAATTCCAGATTTTCCAGCCTCCATCTCGCTGGCCGGAGCCCAGCGACCCCTTGTATTCCTCCCCATCAGATGGACCAGAACTTATTCTGGTTAAACACGTTCTCACCAGCATAGACAACTACGTGACCTGGGCTCACGATTTCCGACAGGCGTTAATCACAAAAGATAAAGATGGATGTACCGATGGCACCGTCACACACCGGAAGATCCACATCAACACAAATTTTGGACCCGATGCAACATGTTAGTCCGCTCATGGATCGACAACTCCTTGACCCAGAAGATTGCCGTCGGTTTACCTCCAACAGAAATCGCCGAGGAACTCTGGCGATTCATCAAAGAAATGTACGGCCAATTGGATCTGGCCAAACTCTTCACTTTACAGCAAAATCTTGCCGATGTTAACAACAAAATCAGACCGTTACGGCCTACTACAATCGCCTTTCAGCCCTGTGGAACGAGCTCGATGTTCTCACTGATCCTCTCCGTTGACCACCGGAAACCCTACAACAATACCAACAAATCAAAGAACGGGATCGTTTAATCCATTTTCTCCTTGGATTAAGCAAAAAACATTTAGCCTTTCGCACCCAGATGTTGGCTACAACCTCGCCGCCTTCCCTTCGCCGGGCTTACCAACTGGTTGTCCAGGACGAAAGCCAACGCCTCGCCTCCACTGAATCACCACAGTTGGGTGATTTCATGGCCTTCTCTGCAGACAGAGACAAGAAGGTGATGGAGTGTTGCGGCTAGGGTTTGCAAATGAGAAAGAAAAGCCCCTTTTATACAAAACCGTGAATGGCCACAATTCAATCCAGCCATTTGACGGCCCACAAGCAGTCAACCCAGTCAATAGTCAACCCGGTCAAACCTTGGCAATTCATCTAATGGCCCATATTTTTTCAATTCTCAATATGGCCCCAATGGTTCCGGATCATCCCGATTGAGTAAAAAAATGTATCGTGACTATTGCAAAAGACGAAATCACAATCGGGACAGATGTTGGAAATTAAATGGTTACCCTAAGAATAGAACGGGCCCTCCAACCGCCAATAATGTGACTGTCACTACCACCTCTAGATCTAAGACCCCATCATCCTTGCTCAAACATGAACAAATCACTCAACTCATCCAGATGTTGAACCAACTCCCACCAAGCAATGCTTGCGCAAGTTATGCAGGTACATCTTTTTGTTTCAGTAATTCAATTTCCCGTGATTTATGGATTATTGACTTAGGTGCTAGTGATCACATAATTTGTGACCCTAAATATTTCCAATCACAAACACACATTGTTACACAATTATATGTTCAAATGCCAAATGGCAATATTGCTAATTGAATCCGCACAGGGATAGTCCAACTTAATGATAGCATCACTCTCCGAAATGTCCTTTTGGTTCCTGCTTTTAATTTTAATCTCATCTCTGTATCCAAATTTTGCACTGACAATAATTGCACATTGCAATTCCTTCCGGATATGTGTACCTTTCAGGACCCTTTGACTGGCAAACAGATGGGCTTGGGTAAAACCCACCAGGGACTCTACTACTGGGGGCCATTTTCTTTTTCTTAATACTAAATATTATTGTAATGCCAATTTTAATAATAAATCTCTGATTTTACATCAAAGACTAGGTCATAGTGCATCTATACCTCACTCTCATTGTCCAATTTGTCCCATTGCTAAATATCCACGAACGAGTTTTCCCATTAGCACATCCTCCACTGACCACCTTTTTGCCCTAATCCATCTTGATATCTGGGGCCCATACTTTGTCCCTAATCATGATGGATCCAGGTATTTTCTTACCGTCATAGATGATTTTTCTCGTGGAACCTGGATATTTTTAATGCAATCCAAAGCTCAAGCCTTTTCCCATATTCTCAACTTCCTATCCATGGTCCAAACACAATTCCAAACACGGGTTCAATGGGTTAGAACTGACAATGCCTTAGAATTTTTTAACCAGTAATGCTCTTCCTTGTTCCTCTCCCACGGGATTCTCCACAAGAGTTCCTGCACTTTTACTCCTCAACAAAATGGGATTATTGAACGAAAACATTGTCACCTCTTAGAAATAGCACGAGCCCTCAAACACCAAGCCAATATCCCTGCAAAATTTTGGGGCGAATGTGTCATTACTGCTACCTATCTCATTAATCGCATCCCTTCACGGGTTATTGGAGGTAAAACTCCTTTTGAATTACTGTTTGGAAAGATACCTGATAACCTTCACTTACGTGTTTTTGGTTGTTTATGTTAGTCCACAATCGTGGGTTCCTGTGACAAGTTTGTTCCTCGTGCCAGGAAATGTGTTTTCATGGGCTATCCTATGCTTCAAAAAGGATATTGCCTTTATGATCCTTAACTTAACAAATTCTTTGTTAGCCGAGATGTTGTCTTTCATGAGAGTGTTTTTCCCTTCTCGGCAATTGACACTGAATCCGCTCCATCGGCTCCTGCCATACTGGATTATCAGCCAGAATCTCCCATCACTGTGGTTCCCATTCCATCTACTCAGCTACAGTCTAATCATACTACTGCTTTGGATCCCGACTCCATAGTTACTAATCCAGCTCCAACCTCTCCCCTCACCACGGATCATTCCCAGGATACTCCCTCATCTACAGATATGGACCTTTCTAATCCTTCACTAGCTACTATTCCTTTACGCCGGTCTTCCAGAACTACTCGACCACCTGTCTGGATAGCTGACTACATTTGCTCCACTGTGAATGGTACCGCATATCCCATATCCAATTATGTCAGTTTTGATCGCTTATCTCCTGGACACATATTTTGTATGAGCAATATTTCTGCTGATCAAGAACCAGCCACTGATGCCGTCCAGCATGCTTGTTGGCGTCAGGCCATAGAGACAGAATTAAATGCTCTAGTTAGTAACCACACATGGGACCTTGTTTCCCGGCCCTCACATAGGAAACCAATTGGTTCTAAGTGGGTCTACAAGATAAAATATCATGCTGATGGTTCCATTGAAAGGTACAAAGCTCGTCTGGTTGCCAAAGGCTTCACTCAACAGGAAGGTTTTAACTATCAGGAAACATTCTCCTCGGTAGCCAAACATGTCATTGTCCGTACATTCCTTTTTGTTGCTTCTCACCATGATTGGCCACTTCATCAGATAGACGTCCATAATGCCTTCTTTCATGGGGATCTCGATGAGGAGATTTATATGGATATTCCTCCCGGTCTTCGTAATCAAGGGGAGAATCTTGTATGTTGATTACGAAAATCTTTATATGGGCTAAAACAAGCATCACGGCAGTGGAATGCAAAATTCATAGAAGCTCTCACAGCCATTGGATTCAGTCAATCCAAACATGATTATGCCTTATTTTCCAGACAATAGGGTGAGTCTTTCATCAGTCTCATAGTTTATGTGGATGACATTCTCATTACAGGAAATGACGAGAAAGGAATCATAGAATTTAAAGAGTATCTTCACAGTACATTCCACATTAAAGATTTAGGGACACCAAAATATTTTCTGGGTATTGAGATTGCTCATTCCTCAGAAGGAATATCCCTCAGCCAACGAAAATATGTACTTGAACTCATTGCAGACTCAGGACTAACTGCATGCAAACCAAGCGTCATTCCTATAGAACAAAATGTTAAGCTCACCACACAAGAAATATGATGAGAAAAGCAAAAACCCTAAGATTGATCCATTATTAGAAGATAGTTCCAACTATCAATGACTTGTCGGAAGGCTCATTTATCTTACCATGACTCGACCAGATATCAACCATGCAATACAAATCCTTAGTCAATTCATGCATGCCCCGAAGCAATCCCACATGGATGCAGCAGTGAAGGTACTAAAATATTTAAAGGGATATCCAGGGCTGGGACTTCTTTTGCCAAGGAAAGGAGACCTCAACATCACTGCATACTGCGACTCGGATTGGGGTTCATGTCCAATGACAAGAAGATCCCTCACTGGTTTCTGTGTTAAACTTGGAGAATCCCTCATTTCATGGAAAACAAAGAAACAATCCACTGTATCACTTTCATCAGCAAAAGCAGAATACAGAGTCATGGCCAAAACCACATGTGAAATCACATGGACTCTTGGATTATTACGGGACTTGAATCTTCAAGTGAAAACACTAGTCAAGCTTTATTGTGACAACAAAGCGGCAAATGATATTGCAGCCAATCAAGTCTTCCAGGAAAGGACCAAGCACATAGAAATTGATCGTCACTTTATCAGAGACAAGATACAGAAAGGTATGATTAAAATATAGCACATCCGAACCTTAGATCAGCCAGCCAACATATTCACAAAACCATTGTGTCAGAAATAACATTCACATTTATTGAGCAAGCTCAGAGTTTATGACATTTATAAACCACGACCTTGAGGGGGAGTGTTGAAATGTGAATGACTGTACAGACCATGTTTAGAAGATTTCTTGTAATCTCCAAATATGTAGTTTAGGCAATTACCTTCTAAGTATTGATTTACATTCATGTCCTTTATTTGGTTTCCTTACACATTACATTCACAATTGTATAAATTGTGACTTCTATACATGAAAAGTAATATATACAAAAATTATTCTCTTTCTCTTCTCTCTTGCTCGGCATACTCAGCAACTTAGGTTGCTTCTCTTGCCTCTCTTGCACTCCTTGGTAACTTAGTTGCCTCCAGGTGCTTGCTACCACACCAGCTTCTTATAGATGATTCTTGCTTTAGGGATGGTTTTAACTAATGGAAGTGCATCCAAGTTAGATTCAATGGAGTATAATTGGTTTGTTGTAAATCTGAGTCTACTTAACCAAAATCAAGATTCTAACCAACCAAACAAAGATAAAAAAAAAGGAAAGAACAACACACGATCTTTTACCGTGGTTCACTTGTTCAAGATTGAACAAGCTACATCCACGTTGAGCTCCAGAATATGGTGGTGCTTGAAAGAACAACATGCATGCATGAAGAGTGGTGGAAATGGAGAAGAAAGCATAAAAAATGGATTCAAGAAAACGGTTTTAAAAACAAAGCTTGAGAAGAAATTATACCTACTCCTTTGCTTTGGATTGATGAAGATTAGCTTCAAAAGGATGAAACCTCCACACTTTAACACCACCTTGAGAGATTAGAGAGTGGCCGTGGGTTTGAGAGAGAGTTTTGGTTTGTGTTTTTGTGAACTAGTCAAGAATGAACAAAAATGCAACCTTTTGCACTTATATATACTTGGGCAATATTGCAATTATTTATTTTTCACTTCCAAGCCCAATAAAATCTTATTTTATAAAGGGACCCCACGAATTTAATATGCTACCCTTTGAATAATCAATATTATTCAAGGGCCCATGTAAACTAAACTAGTTTACATTAACAACCCAAAAATTTACCCCTTTTTACCCTTTAACTATTAAAAGGTTATTTTTGTTCATCTCATTAATCTTAACACTTTAAGATATAATAATTAAATATAATTAATTATTGCTTGACCATTTTAACCCTTAAAATGTCACAAATGATTTCTATGTAACTATTACTATAGAAATCCCGTTATTACCCTCGGAAGGTGCTAGCCCTCTTCGGATAATCATTTCTCTCTCTCATCCTTCTCTAACTTCCCAAGGCTATTGGTGTGACCATGTAGGTCCACCGTGGATTAGCCGTGAGCCGGTTCTGGATGAATCCGGAAACCTGTCCGGAGGCCCAACGACTATGGTAAACATCTAGCAATGTGCCATAGTCCCTAAACCACGATGAAGAAATACTTCATCGAACCCATTTCAGATCATACGTACCATGCAGGTAAAGTCCCTCCATTGAGATATCCTAATCGAGTATGGATTCATGGAACGTCAAAATCCTAAACTCGATCTTCTACCGAATTGTCGATCAATATGTCCGGAACTTGTCATCACAAACTTACTTTTGTATGACTAATAATAGACTCTGGCCAGAGATTCAGTTTTCCGACATTTATCGATGTTCGTCTAGGAACTCGAATCCGGATGGAGTCAGCGGTACTCCCGATCCTATATTTCCGAGTCAATGGATCCCCTCTTGACCATCGTTCGTTTCCGCATATGAACAACGCATGACCAAATAGGCTTTATTGTACGAAACATGATTAGTCTCGTACTTATACACCGTATGAACCATACGCATCCATATCGGATCCGACTACAATGTCTCAGGTCAAAGGACTACATCGTGCACTGATATAACCAAACGATAAATCATTGACTACATGCTTTTCCAAGTGATTTGTCGTTATTCGGTCACGTTCGAAAAACAGTTCACCAACCGTTAATCCATACCAATGCCCCAGTGACATGACTATCATCGTCATCCGTACTTATATCAACTCATGATATCTTTCGGAAGCATCCGGTATGCCTACTGTGCAATATAGTTGCCCAAATTTATATTGCTTCCGTAGGGAACCCTTTTCGATAATTCATTTACCTATTAAATGAATCATCTGGACAATTCATATACATACTTTATTTTAAATGCATGACTGAATAAAGGAAGCAATTTACATATATGAATTGAAGAACTCTTTCTTCTATTATTTATGATATATATAGATACAAGACAAAATGCTCTGAAACCGACAACACGAATGGTTTCTAGGGCATACACTAATATACACTAACAAACTCCCACTTGCACTAAAGCCATTCGATGTTGTATCTCATACCCATCTTCTCAAGATGATGGTCCAATTGCTTCAGTGTCATCGCCTTAGTCAGTGGATCAGCTACATTTTCTGCTGAAGGAGTCTTCAGAATCAAAATCTCTCCAGCTCCAACGAATTCTCTCAAAATGTGATACTTACGCTGAATGTGTTTGGATTTTTGGTGTGCCCTTGGTTCCTTTGCCTGTGCAATAGCTCCAGTATTGTCACAGAACATGCTTATCGGGTAAGCCATGTTCGGAACCACACCAAGTTCAATTATGAACTTTCGCATCCAAACAGCCTCCTTCGCTGCTTCCGAAGCAGCAATGTATTCAGCTTCTGTAGTGGAGTCAGCTGTGGTTGTTTGTTTGGAACTTTTCCAACTAACAGCACCTCCATTACATATAAAAATGTACCCTGACGTAGACTTTCTATCATCAATATCTGATTGGAAATCAGAATCTGAGTATCCTTGAATGTTTAACTCGGAACATCCATAACTCAGAACTAGATCCTTAGTTCTTCTCAAGTACTTAAGGATCGATTTTACAACCGACCAATGTTTCTCCCCTGGGTTTGACTGATATCTGCTCGTAACACTTACAGCATAAGCTATATCAGGTCTTGTACATAGCATTGCGTACATTAAGCTACCTACGGCAGACGCATAAGGCACATTACGCATCCGCTGCCGCTCTTCATCGGTCTTTGGACCCATCTCCTTAGAAAGATGAAGACCGTGAGTGAAGGGCAAAAGACCTCTCTTAGAGTTCTCCATGCTAAATCTTTTTAGCATTTTCTCTATGTACAATTTTTGGGATAATCCAATTACCCTTTTCGTTCTATCTCTATAGACACGAATGCCAAGGACATATGTCGCTTCTCCTAAGTCTTTCATCGAGAAGGTTTTGGACAACCAAACCTTAACCTCTGTCATCATGCCTATATCATTTCCCATCAAAAGTATGTCATCTACATATAATATGAGAAACGTGATGGCATGATCTTTAACCCATTTGTATACACAGGGCTCATCCGGATTCTTGACAAAACCAAACGATTTGATTATGTCGTCAAATCGAATGTTCCAGCTTCTTGAAGCTTGCTTCAATCCATAAATGGATCGATGCAATTTGCATACCTTATGTCTTTCAGCAGAGGATACAAAACCTATCGGTTGTTCCATATAGATGTTTTCCTCAATAAACCCATTGAGGAAAGCTGTTTTGACATCCATCTGCCAAATTTCATAATCATGGTATGCTGCGATGGCTAGCATTATACGGATGGATTTAATCATAGCTACAGGCGAGAAGGTTTCCTCATAATCCAATCCTTGTTTCTGAGTATAACCTTTCGCCACCAGTCGAGCTTTGAAGGTCTCTACCTCCCCATCCTTGCCAACTTTTCTCTTGTAGACCCATTTACAACCTATAGGAACTATTCCCTCAGGTGGATCCACAAGCGACCATACTTGATTGGCATGCATTGATTCTATCTCAGAATCCATCGCTTCCAGCCATTTTCCTGAATCTCTATCCAGTATTGCTTCTTCGTAGCTTCTAGGATCATCACCATGATCATCTACT
This sequence comes from Pistacia vera, assembly GCF_008641045.1. Lineage (NCBI taxonomy): Eukaryota > Viridiplantae > Streptophyta > Magnoliopsida > Sapindales > Anacardiaceae > Pistacia > Pistacia vera. The sequence continues at coordinate 1,205,964 of NW_022196036.1, forward strand.
CCCACTAAGTAAGATTCAAAATCTTGCTCATGTAGGAACCCATATCTCTCTGGAGGTTTCGACATTCTAGAAGACTTTCGTACTGGAACCATAGTATCTGATACTGAGGTTCGCTGAGTGGACGTTCCATCTTCAGCAATCTCGGTTCTTGGCTCTTCGAACTCTTCCTTGAGTTCAATATTTCTTCCAACGCCGCCTTCCTCCAAGAACTCGTTCTCGAGGAAGCGCGCATTTCTACTGATCCAAACTCTTTGATCACTTGGGAAGTAAAAGCAATATCCTAAACTATCTTTAGGATATCCAATGAACCGACCCTTCTCGGATTTAACATCCAGCTTATCAGATTTAACCAATTTAACATAAGCTGGGCAGCCCCAAATCTTCATATAATTCAGACTTGGACGTTTTCCATACCATATCTCATACGGTGTTTTCTGGACAGTTTTAGACGGGACCCTATTAAGGATGTGCACAGCGGTCTGGAGAGCGTACCCCCACAGAGACATTGGTAAGTCTGTAAAACTCACCATCGATCGTACCATATCCAATAAGGTACGATTTCTCCTTTCTGACACTCCATTAAGCTGGGGTGTATAAGGAGGAGTCAATTGTGAGATGATCCCATTTTCTTTTAAGAACTCTTGAAACTCTGTACTCAAGTATTCACCCCCACGATCTGATCGTAGTATTTTAATACTCTTTCCAGTTTGATTTTCTACTTCATTCTTGAATTCTCTGAATTTTTCAAAGGATTCAGATTTGTATTTCATTAAATACAAATACCCATATCGTGACATATCATCTGTAAAGGTAATGAAGTATTCAAATCCTCCCCTAGCTAAAGTACTAAATGGTCCACACACATCTGTATGTATGAGTTCTAAAAGTTCTTTAGCTCGCTCTCCTTTACTCTTAAAGGGAGACTTGGTCATCTTTCCTTGGAGACATGATTCACAGGTTGGATAGGGTTCAGAACCCAATGAGTTTAGGATCCCACTTTCTCCAAGCTGTATTAATCTTCTCTCTCCTATATGACCCAATCTATGATGCCATAGAATTTTAGGATTTGATTCAGATCGAGTTCTTTTATTAGAAATGGTATTGATTGAAGCATAGTCATTCAATTCTAAGACATACAAACCATTTGTATTCACAGCTTTACCAACTAAAACATTTCCAAAATGTATTGAACATTCATTTCCATTAAACAGTACATAATAACCTGCCTTACACAAAGCAGAAATAGAAATGATGTTTCTTGTGGCCTTTTCAAAGTACAATACTTTAAACAAATTCAAAACATGTCCTGAAGGTAGTCTTAGTGAGCAAGTCCCCATGGCCTCGGCTGCAACTCGTGCCCCATTTGCCATCCTCAAAATGATCTCGCCCTTTGTCACCTCAGAACTATTCTGAAGTACCTGCAAAGACATACAAACATGAGATGTTGCTGCTGAATCTAATATCCAGGAATGACTATCTGAATTAACACTTAATTCATATTCAATCATAAGACATTGGTTCATACCTGCTTTTCCTTTGCCTTTCTTCAGACTGTTCAGGTATTGAGGACAGTTCCTCTTCCAGTGTCCATCTTTTCCACAGTGGAAACATTTTCCTTTTGCATCGGCCTTCTCTGCCTTTGCCGCTGGCTTCTTGAAGCTCTTATTCTTGGGTCCAACTTTTGGACCTCTCTTTGGTAGCACTTTGGGCTTTTTATTGGCCCTGCTAGTGGAGGCGGCAAAAACATCCTCATGTCCCTTCCCTTTCACATTCTGTCTGTGAAATTCTTTAAGCTCATTTAGCAGTTCAGAGAGGTTTCTCTCAATCCTATTGAGATTGTAGTTAGTTATAAACGGTTTATAACTTGGAGGAAGGGATTGTAGAATCAAATTCACTTTGAGGCGGTCTGGCATGACCACCCCATATCCATCCAGTCGATCTAATCCATTGATCATTTTAAGAGTATGATCAGCTGGAGGTTCCCCTTCCCTCAACTTCATGCTAAAGAGGGATGCACACAATTCATACTCAACCACTCTTGGATTTTCGCTATACAACTCTTGTAGAGCTATGAGGATATCATAAGCATTTGAAACCTCTTCATGCTTAGTTTGAAGTTCTCTATTCATGGAGGCTAACATGTAATTTTTAGCCCTCCTACTATCCTCTCTCCACTTTTCAAGAGCATCAAGCTCAGCTTGTGGAGCATCCGGTCCAATATCAAGTGGAAGAGGTGCTTCTAGGACATAAGCAATTCTTTCAAAATCTAGAACAATTCTAAGATTTCTTAGCCAATCTTTTAGGTTGGGTCCGGTTAACATGTTATTGTCCATTATCCTTAGGAGAACATTGTTGGCCATTTTTCGATTATTTATCACAAAGATGAAACTGCAAAGAAAAGTAATTTTATTAGTGTCTTGTAATCTTTTAAACCTTTTAATGCATAATCAAATTAGCTCCCACTATTTTATTCGAGTCCTACACTCCCTTAAATAGGATCCGGAAATTTTCGTTGGATTAAATTTCTTAGTGGGGAATCAATTTCTTATCAAATTCAATTAACCTCACATAATAGAATTCTTGGTTAATTAAGTCTAATAAGTAGGAAACTCTTTTCCTTTTATATCACTATATAAGGTTTGATTCATATTCCTTGTCCTAGCTTCGGATACCTCACATAATAGAATTCTTGGTACCCTAGGCTAGTTAAATCCGAACCATTGTGCTTTCTTAGGATGGCATTTTCATCATGTCCTCACATAATAGAATTCTTGGTCAAGGTGAAAATATCCATCCAAGAACAAGATCAACTTAATTCTATGATATAAAGATTGTATCCCTCACATAATAGAAATCTTGGGATATTAAAATTTATATCAAAGAATTTAGTTATCCCACAATGGGAGACTTGGATTTAATAATTTTAAATTGGGGAGATTTAGGTTTAACCTTTAGTTAATTCATTTTAGCATGCCATGTTTAATTAACAATTCATACATATCACATATATGCATAAATTAAAGCATGTGGGTTGACCATGGGGCTTTTCGAAAATACATCCTAAAGGCAAACTATTTACCCTAATACTATATCTTCGATTGGATCGTCATCCGGATGCTCTTCGGTTCTCGTCTAGCCGATTCCATTACATATTGGATCTTAGGCACGCAGGCCCGATTAAAATAAATAAATAAAATTTAATTATTACAAGCCATTTAATAAAAGAATATTACAAATACTTTTGAATATTTTGAAAACCAAATGGCGCCCATGATCAACCCTCTAATCTAATATTCATTCATCACATAAATAAATATTAAACATTCATACCAAATATAATAAACAATTATTTAAAGGCATGAATATAAATATATAAATATATCTCATATATTAATAGATATTATATATATATTCATGTGGTAATTTAATTATAACTTTGGGCCATGCAACAATTACACATTTTATAGGAATCATTACACAAACACTTTTGTCATATTCCACCCAAAGATATACTATTTAATTGTTAGCATCATTTCAATACTTTTCACAAAAGTCATGCATGGCATAGATAAGTGGGTTTTATTACTCCAAGAGTAATCATTCTATGACACAAGTTACTTTTAACTAAAGTAATACTTTTTATGACATATTTATCTTTTCAAAGACAATCATGCCATCTTGCATCATCATTTTTTGAAACCATTCAAACAACCAAATTATTACATTTCAAAAATATAATAATTTATGCCATGCAATGATGCATTATAAGATAATTTAATCAAATTAAACATCCTACATTAAATTTACCACAATCATATATAATATCATAATTCATCATATGAATGAATAATCCATAACTTTATGCTAACATCAAATTCCACCACTAAACACTTGCAACATTTGCATACACTTCATGCAAAAATATACTTTAATCAAATTAAAGGATAACACTTTTAGCATGTCAAAGCATAAATCATTTAATCAAAGTCATGGAAATGAACATGCATGAACATTTTTCTAAATAAATCATCATGCAACAACCATCATCCAAGCATACATTTCGACCCTTTATGGAACAACTTCCAAAACACATTACAAACTTATTTATTAAAACAAGAATCAAATGAACAAAGAACATGCATGGCCGAATCTAGCAAGAAATATTCTATGCACTTATCAAGGCATGCATAACACTTTTGTCACCATAAAATATATATATTTATAAATTAAACATATAATGATTCTTGCATGCTTCAAATTAAAAATTAAAAACATCTTTATACATTTTATGTTATGGCCGAATCTAATTCCAAAGAAAAAATAATAAACATTTCATTATCATATTACTAGGCCAAAACAAGAACATGCATGTCACTTTCATACATGATTAACACAAGAACACTTGGAAAATGTCATTTTTGCTTATAAATTTGACATGCAAGGAGCTTTTAGCTCTGATACCATTTGAAAGAATCAGCATGCATGAAGAGTGGTGAAGATGGAGAATGAAAGCATGGAATCATGGATTCTAAAACCGTTTTTCAAACAAAGCTTGAAAAGAGATTATACCTACTCCTTTGCTTTGGATTGATGAAGATTAGCTTCAAAAGGATGAAACCTCCACACTTTAACACCACCTTGAGAGATTAGAGAGTGGCCTTGGGTTTGAGAGAGAGTTTTGGTTTGTGTTTTTGTGAACTAGTCAAGAATGAACAAAAATGCAACCTTTTGCACTTATATATACTTGGGCAATATTGCAATTATTTATTTTTCACTTCCAAGCCCAATAAAATCTTATTTTATAAAGGGACCCCACGAATTTAATATGCTACCCTTTGAATAATCAATATTATTCAAGGGCCCATGTAAACTAAACTAGTTTACATTAACAACCCATAAATTTACCCTTTTTACCCTTTAACTATTAAAAGGTTATTTTTGTTCATCTCATTAATCTTAACACTTTAAGATATAATAATTAAATATAATTAATTATTGCTTGACCATTTTAACCCTTAAAATGTCACAAATTATTTTCTATGTAACTATTACTATAGAAATCCCGTTATTACCCTCGGAAGGTGCTAGCCCTCTTCGGATAATCATTTCTCTCTCTCATCATTCTCTAACTTCTCAAGGCTATTGGTGTGACCATGTAGGTCCACCGTGGATTAGCCGTGAGCCGGTTCTGGATGAATCCGGAAACCCGTCCGGAGGCCCAACGACTATGGTAAACATCTAGCAATGTGCCATAGTCCCTAAACCACGATGAAGAAATACTTCATCGAACCCATTTCAGATCATACGTACCATGCAGGTAAAGTCCCTCCATTGAGATATCCTAATCGAGTATGGATTCATGGAACGTCAAAATCCTAAACTCGATCTTCTACCGAATTGTCGATCAATATGTCCGGAACTTGTCATCACAAACTTACTTTTGTATGACTAATAATAGACTCTGGCCAGAGATTCAGTTTTCCGACATTTATCGATGTTCGTCTAGGAACTCGAATCCGGATGGAGTCAGCGGTACTCCCGATCCTATATTTCCGAGTCAATGGATCCCCTCTTGACCATCGTTCGTTTCCGCATATGAACAACGCATGACCAAATAGGCTTTATTGTACGAAACATGATTAGTCTCGTACTTATACACCGTATGAACCATACGCATCCATATCGGATCCGACTACAATGTCTCAGGTCAAAGGACTACATCGTGCACTGATATAACCAAACGATAAATCATTGACTACATGCTTTTTCAAGTGATTTGTCGTTATTCGGTCACGTTCGAAAAATAGTTCACCAACCGTTAATCCATACAATGCCCCAGTGACATGACTATCATCGTCATCAGTACTTATATCAACTCATGATATCTTTCGGAAGCATCCGGTATGCCTACTGTGCAATATAGTTGCCCAAATTTATATTGCTTCCGTAGGGAACCCTTTTCGATAATTCATTTACCTATTAAATGAATCATCTGGACAATTCATATGCATACTTTATTTTAAATGCATGACTGAATAAAGGAAGCAATTTACATATATGAATTGAAGAACTCTTTCTTCTATTATTTATGATATATATAGATACAAGACAAAATGCTCTGAAACCGACAACACGAATGGTTTCTAGGGCATACACTAATATACACTAACATTGCTGCACTATTATTATCACATAATCACATAGTACAACCCTCAAGCACACACTCAATCACTTGCTCAATCACTCACTCTCAAGAACCTCAATCTTTCTACTCCTGTTACTGTAAATCTACAATCCTATAGAGAAGCCTATTCAAAAGAAACACAACTTTTGGGTGGATCTACAACCCAATTTACACAAGAGAACAATTAGAGATTAAGAACCTTAGTAGAGAGTGTTTGATCGCGAAATTACAAAGGGATTTCACTGTGCAAATTGGTTGATATGCTGCTTTTATATGTTGACCACCAGAGAAGATTTCAGTCATTGGATTTGACAGAGATCAAGGGCCAAGACTGAAGAGAGACAGCTTGAAACGGTAGCGCTTTACTAAAGCCCAATATGACACAGTTTTGACGGCTTCACATATTAACAATCTCCACCTTGAAGCCATCACTCCAAATAGCAAACCATCAGTGTAGCAAGCTTCTCACATACTTCGTCTTAGCTCTATTTAGATAAATTGATGTGCAATAAGTTCAAGCAATGCTTGAACTTTGCAGGAATCACCACTTTGTTCCCATATTAGTTGGATTTTCTTCAGTTGGTATTTTCAACAGGTTCAACTTCCCTTTTGAGATTTGGTCTCGTACAAAATGATACTTCACGTCCACGTGCTTTGTCCTCTCATGATATACTAGGTTCTTGCTTAGGTGAATGACACTTTGACTGTCAAAATGTATAATCACAAGTCCATCCATCAAACTTGCTTCTTTCAAGATCCGTTGCAACCATATGGCCTCCTTAAAAGCATTAGTCACTACCACATACTCAACTTCTATTGTGGACAGTGCAACTAATAGTTGCAATTGTGATTTCCAACTGATGTAGTTGCCTCTTAAGGTGAAGTAGTAGGCTGTAATAGACTTCTTTGAGTCTCGATCACCTACAAAATCAGAGTCTACATACCCAACAAGATCAAGTATAGTGCTTCTCTTGCAAAAATCTAATCCAATATGCACATTACTATTAATGTATCTAAGTAGCCATTTTAATGCAACCCAATGTTCTATTCCTGATTTGACATAAACCTACTTAATAATGATATGGCAAATGAAAAAGCAGGTATGGTACTTATCATGGCATACATCACTAATCCTATGGCACTTGAGTATGGAATATTTTCCATTTTTAACACTTCAGCATCTGTTTTTGGGCACTGCAATTTACTCAAGGTAAAGTGACCAACTAAGGGTATGTTTACAGGTTTAGATTCAGCCATTCCAAACCTAAAAGTCAGTTTTTGTAGGTATGGCAGTTGGTGAAGCTCTACCCTATTTAGTTTCTATCAATTATCATCCTAGAAATCCTATTTACATAACCTAAATCTTTCATATCAAACTTAGCACTTAGTTTAGCTTTTAGTTCATCTATGTGTGACTTAGATTTACATATTAATAGCATGTCATCTACATACAACAGTAGGTATATAGGCATGTTATTTATGCAAGCAAAATAGAAACAGTTATCATATTCACTTCTAGTAAACCCAACTCCTACTATGAATGAGTTAAATCTCTTGTACCATTATCTAGTGGATTGTTTAAGGCCATAAAGAGACTTATACAATAGGCAAACATGTTCAGGCAGGTTCTTATCCCTAAACCCAATAGGTTGACTCATAAATATCTTTTCTTCCAATTCACCATGCAAAAATGATGTTTTAACATCCAATTGTTCCAATTCTAAATCATAAGGAGCCATAATTGATAACATTAGCCTAATAGTTTTAAACTTAATTACAGGTGAAAAGATTTTAGTAAAGTCAATACCTGCCCTCTATGTGAAGCCCTTAGCCATAAGTTTGGCTTTGTATCTTGGCGGGTCTGAGCTTGTTATGCCTTCCTTTAGCTTGTAAAGCCATTTGCACTCTACCAGTTTCTGGTCAATTGGTTTTGGGACCAAGGACCATGTCTTATTCAGCTTTAAAGACTTCATTTCTTCCTTCATGGTTGAAAGCCATTTATCTTTGTCTTTGGAACTCATGGCTTCTTCATAGGTTTCAAGCTCAGACTTTTGGATCTCTACACCAACAACCAAGGCTATGTAGATTAGGTCAGCATAGCTGAACCTGGTAAGGGGCCTTATCCCCCTCCTAACCTTATCTCTTGCTAGCTGGTATTCTATCAAGTTGTCATTTTGGGATTCTTTAATGTTTTTAGACTGTTCCCCTTCTTCATCTTGGTCCTCATTGTTAGGCAGCGGGTAGTTTTCTGGTTCAACAACTTCTGGTTGTTCAGGGTGCTCAGCCAAGCTTGCTAGCTCCACCTCAAACTAAGATCTCTCAGTTTGATCGAACCTCTCAGAATCACTCCTTGACTTACCTACATTGTTATTAGAAAGCTTGCAAGGAAACATGATCTCATTAAAGACTACATCACGGCTGATTATTACCTTGACCCTTGGAGCATCCCTTTCCCACAACCTATACCTTTTGGTCCCTTCATGATATCCTAAAAATACACATTTTAGGGACCTAGGTTCTAACTTCCCATCTCGAGTGTGTGCACTCATCCCTAACCATATCTCTTTAGGACACTTAAACTCTATCAAACTTGAGGGACTCCTATTGATTAGATAAGCTGCAGTGATTAGGGTTTCACCCCAAAAGGTTTTAGGTAAACCAACAGTGAATAAGAGATATCTAACCCTTTCTAGAAGTGTTCTATACATTCTCTTTGCAACCCCATTTGTTGGGGGGTTCCCCTTACTGTCATATGCCTTAATACCCCCTGATTGCTACAGTAAGTGTAATAAGTGTCAAACTCTAGGTTGCAAAACTCCAACCCATTTTCTGTCCTAAGGGCCTTGACTTTTCTATCTATTTGGTTTTCTAACAAAATTTTCCAGCCTTTGAGCTTAGTCAAGGCTTCATCCTTAGTCTTGAGAAGGTATACCCATACCTTCCTACTATAATCGTCTACAATTGAGAGGAAATATGTGTTCCCTACATGTGACTTGACACTTTCTGGACCCCAAAGTCCGCATGCACATAATCCAAACAATTTGCAGCAAGATGAGTTCCTTTTTGGAAACTCATCATGCACTATTTACCAAGAGCACATCTCTCACAAAAATTTAAATCAGAAACATAATCATTACCAAAATAGCCTTGCTGTCTAAGTGCATTCATGCCATTTTGGCCTATGTGGCCCAATCTCAAATGCCATTTCTCTGCAGTAGACATGTTAGTATATAGTAGAGCAGTATTGAAAACATTAGGATAGTAGTGTCCACATAAGATATACAGACCATTCTTTTTAACACCCTTAAGCAAAATATGACCATTCTTGTACACTTCTAAGCATCCATTTTGGGCTTTATAGGAACAGCCAAATTCATCTAATGTTCCTAGTGAAATCAGGTTCTACTTAAGCTCAGGTATGTATCTAACCCTAGTTAGTAGTATTACCTTACCATTGTTTAGTTTAATGGTTATATCAACTATGCCTTGAACCTCATAGGAATGGTTGTTTCCCATGAACACTGTTTCTTGTTCACCAATTTTAAGTCTTTGAAACCAATTTCTGTTTGGACTCATATGGAAAGTACAACCAGAATCTAACACCCACTCATTAACCCTAACAGTATTAGAAACAATAACTGCTTTAGAGATTTCAATGTTACTGCTTGTGCTAGCTAGGTTGCTCTCAGTACTGGTTTGTTTGTCCTTTTTAATCCATTCATAACATTTTTTCTTAAGATGTCCTGGTTTATTACAAAAGAAGCACTTCCTAGATTCTCCCTTAGGTTTCCCAATCCCCTTACCTTTCTTTCTAGTTTTAGTGCCTAAGTTACTTTCAGAATTCTTTCCAGCTTCTTTATTAAACTATCCAGGATCTATCTACCTTTTACAAATAGATTACTACCATTTCTTTTTGAATTTTCAGTTCTAGTTCCCTAGATTTTAACCCATAAACTATCAAATCCACACTAGGGACTGTGCCACTATACTGTAAAGCATTCTTTACAACTAGATACTCTTCTGGTAGGGAGTTTAACAAAATCATGGCAAGACTAGAGTCTTCTAGTTCTTGGTCAGTACCTTTTAGAGTTAGGGTCATCTTTAGAAATTCATCCAAGTTTTCATCTAAAGATTTAGATATGTCCATTTTATATGAGAACGATGCACCTTTTAAGAAAGCTAAATTAGGTGCTAACTAAAGAACATATAAAGATTCGATTTTACCCCAGAGAGCGATTGGAGATTCCAAGCCATCCACCTTCCGTAGCACGATGTCGGACAGGTTCATGATGATCAAATTATATGCTTCTTCGTCTACCTTTGCCTTCTTCTTTAGCTTTTCTTCCGGCCATTTGGAAGCGTCCTTTTCCAGAGCAATTCCCACCTTATTGTGGGTTAAAAGGGCCTTCATCTTCTTTTTCCAAGTGTTGAAATCAATCTTCCCATCATATTGGGAGATTTCCATGCGCGTGGTGCTCATGGTTTGGCTTTAGAAGCAAACCCTAAAGAATCAAGATTATGATGATGGACTCGACTCACTAAGATTTTGCAAATTCTTGTTGTATTTGGAACCCTAGGACTCTAGGAACTACTTAATTGAAAAAGCCCCAATTTTTCCAAATCCTAGAAAATTTCCCAAATCAAGAAAACCCTAGAATGTAAAATTCAAGGAACCCTAAACTCGGCTCTGATACCATTGTTGTAAATCCGAGTCTACTTAACCAAAACATAAGATTCTAACCAACAAAACAAAGATCAAAAAAAAGGAAAGAACAACACACGATCTTTTACCGTGATTCACTTGTTCAAGATTGAACAAGCTACGTCCACGTTGAGCTCCAGAATATGGTGGCTCGTTGCACTATTATTATCACAGAATCACAGAGTACAACCCTCAAGCACACACTCAATCACTTGCTTAATCACTCACTCTTAAGAACCTCGGTCGTTCTACTCTTGTTATCATAAATCTACAATCCTATAGAGAAGCCTATCCCCGATTCTTTACCCTCAAAAGAAACACAACTTTTGGGTGGATTTACAACCCAATTTACACAAGAAAATAGTTAGAGATTAAAAACCTTAGCAGAGAGTGTTTGATCGTGAAATTACAAAGGGATTTCACTATGCAAAATGGTTGATCTGCTGCTTTTATATGTTGACCACTAGAGAAGATTTCAGCCATTAGATTTGACAGAGATCAAGGGCCAAGACTGAAGAGAGACAACTTGAAACAGCAATGCATTACTAAAGCCCAATACGACACAGTTTTGACGGCTTCACATATTAACATGGTCATTGAAAAGATTTTCTTAAGAAACAAACATCACTAATTTTTTGGGTCAAAAACAACTTTTTTGTGCTTCTAGATGTTTCAAGGAGCTTTTTGAGAAAATAATTGTAAAATATTAAAATACTTTACTTCTGTTTGTGTAAATGTAGTAAGTGTTTTACCATGTTCTGTTTGGAAAAATAAACACTCCTAAGAATATCCAGAAGCAACTATCAAACACATGTTTTACCAATTCAACATGACTTCTAGTAAAAAAGATCCACAGTACAGATAATCTGGAAATTTGGGGAAAAGTTAGCGACTTTTTCCCACTATCCCACCCTAAGACTTTTAAAATACCTTTTTACTACCTAAATGTTATGTTTTCCTCTGGTTTTGGTAGGAAATACAGTGATTTACGGAAAAAAAAAAAAAAAAAAAAAAAACCCGCTTTTTTCTTCTCTTCTTAGCCTCTTCCATTGTCTGCAATTGCCGCTGGCGTTGGGGAGTACTGGCGACCAAAAAATCAACCAACTAATCACCAATACTACAAAAAAACATTCCTCCATCCTCTTTCAACTCAACAAACTCAAAAACCAAACTAATCAAACCTAATTAATTGATCAAAACTCAAAAAACCCTAAGGTGGGAAAGCTTCGATCGCCGACGATTTGTGAGCAAACAGGATCGGGAATGTTAGGGTTTTTGGAAAGGGAGATCCAAGGAGTCAATTGGTGGTGGCAAGGACGATTTCTGACACCGAAAAAAACAAGAAATCAGCTTGGAAATTGAAAGGTCGTGCAGTGCACGACCGGCGACCTACAAGCAAGGAATAGTAGGGGAGGTAAGGGTTTTATAGAGTGGGTTATGGGCAGTGTGATGGTGGTGTCTAGGGGAATTTCTGGCAAAGAAATCAACTGGAAATCCGGCTTGAAGAGTTAGCCATGCGAATGGAGGTGGTGGTGGGAAATGGTGAGTGATGACGGCAAATGGAGGCTTGGGCTTCGTAGATGAGGTGATGGGGATTTTGTGGGTGGTCTCAAAAGTGATTTTGAACGTCGGGATCAACCAAAAAATAGCAAAAACTGTTGGTTGTGACGCTACTAACATGCGTCATCCCTTTTCTTTTCTTCTTCTCGGGTAGCCAAATGTTTGCTGACCATTCTGCCCTCACTAATAACAGACTTTTGACGATTTTGCCCTTCCTCACAATGAAAATTACTAAAAAAATTGTGCTTTGGGTACTAAAAGAATATTTAAAAAGTGGGCGGATATGAATTTGTCAAGGAGCCATTATTTGGGTGGGAACATGTCGTTAACTCTTTGGGGGCGTTTGGTTGGGATTTATATGGGATTACTAGGGTAATGTCATCTTATATTACTTGATTACCATGTTTGGTTGTCAAGTAATATAAGATACCGGTAATCTTCAAATACCAATAGTGGTTACTATTGGTAATATTGGAGGTAATCTGATTATCTCCATTTTCTTAAGTATTCTGAGATTACCAGGGTTATCTTTTTTTGTTACAATTTTATCCCTTATTACTAAAAATTTTGGACAATAATACCTCTATTTTAAAACAAATTTACATTAATATCCTATTTCAATTTTACTCTTGATTAATTAAAATTTTGGACAATAATGCCCTTATATTTAAAATAATTTACAGACCATCACTACTACCCAGCCACCACCACCACCACCACCACTGCCACCCAGCCACCACCGCCGACAGCGGGCCAACCACCATGGGCCGCCGTTTGAAAATCACCGGAGTCCCTAAAAAAGAACAAGACTCGGTGGGAGGCTTCGATATGGCCATTTGCGACCATATTGATGGCCAAAAACGGCCAGATCTTGTCCAGATCTGGCCGATAATGGCCAGGGATTTGGCCGTTAGCGGCCAGATTTGGCCTGATATGGCCGTTTTCGGCTATCAATATGGCCGATATGGCCAAAAACGGCCATAGCGAAGCCTCTTGGTCACGGTCAGCTGCTGATGGGGACTTTCGGAGACTTCCGGCGGTGGTCTGCGATGGCGGCAGGTGGTGGGGGTGATTTCGTAATAAATTAAAGTTTTATATAAGCGGGGTTGTTTTAACTAAATCTGAAATATTGGGGGTTAAATAGAATTATTCAAAAATTAATAATAAAAATAATATTATATTAAAAATTAATTTAAATAATCTTACAACTTAATAAGACAACGGCGGCAGAGTCGCACAGAAATCATATTAAGAAGTGAGATTAACACTTAACTAGGTAACGGCGGCAGTGCCGCACTGGAACCAGATTAAGTGATGAACAAAAATTTAAAGAAACAAAGAACACAAATAAAAACTTAAATAAACATTAAATAAAACTTAAATAAACATTAAAATCAAACATGATGAATGATTATTAAAAGAACTAGAACTTGAAAGATTAAAAGAGAATAATCAAAGAACTTGGAAGATTAAACATTGAATGATTATTGAAAGAAATTTAACTTACAATGAAAGCTTTCTTTTTGGAGAGCTTTTGGGAAGTTTACATCAAAAGAAAGTGAAAGAGAAAGTTTAGAATTGGCTTGGCAAAAGCTTGGTTCANGATGGAGAGTAAAAAAAATCCCTCTCATACCAATGGTATCAGAAAAGGACTAACAAATTGGTCTGCTCCAAGATCTAGTAGATCATCACCCAGTAAATCAGTTAGGGACTCGATTGCAGAAACAAAACATTCCACTGCCGACAATTTGAGGCAGTCATGCATGATGCCGCCACCTTCCCGAGTTTTGGATAAGACTTGCAACGGTCAACAGAAAATACAAACAATAATGCCGGCTGATTGGGACAGGGGGAGGGACAGGGTGGATTGATGAATACTGTTTTGGTACATTTGTGTGATACGGGACAGGTTATCAGCAACAATGGTTGGTTTGTACATATTGGACTGTAGGTGAAATGAAATAGTAGTATTTTTTTAAGGGATTTTGCTGGAGGTGAAAGGAGATTTGTTGTAAGGGTTCTCCTTAGACAGACAGACAGGGTTCCAATGTTGTAACATTAAATGAGAGTTGTAGAAATACAGTAGAAAATTCTTTGCCTTGTGTAAAGCATTTGATGAGGCAATAGAAAATTTCACGCAATCAGTCTTTTATCTTTCTCCGTGTATTAATGCAATTGCATGTCCTGATGAGTTTGTCCGGAAATTTCTTGTATCCATAAATGTACTTTATGGAACAGAGTACGTCAACACGACCTTTATTTTTAGGAAAAATTGCAGGTTGCTTATGCCGAAATAGAAAATTATGACGTGATGGTAAAAGGGAAATGAGATTCTATAAGCTTTAATTTTGAGTCTCTCTAGGTAAAATAGCCAAATGAGATTCTATAAGCTTTTGATTTTGAGTCTCTTTAGGCATTAATAAAGATGATTATTTGAGTTTTTATCCGATCAGTAGTTTTAGAATCTTAAAAGATTAATTGAGATGTACACAAACTAGTTTGGACACCTGTGGTTAGGGGTGATCGGGTCTAGGTACCCTAAGATTTTTAGAAGAACCGAAATCAGAACTAGTTGATTCCTAAAATTAGGAACCGTAACCAAAACCAATCGGTTCTAGTTCCTCAATTGTCTGAACCAGAACCTATGAAATAGGTTTCAGTTTTGGTTTCGGTTCCGAGGACCCTGCATAATTATCATTGGTCCCTATAACTATACAAAATGACAAAAAAAGCCTATAAAATTTCAAATAGACCCCCATTTGTTTAAATATTCTATAACAATATAATTTTTTCCTTATTAATTAATTTCAATATTTCAAATAATTTTAATATATAGTGTAAGACTATATATTACAATTATTCATATCCAAAATCCAAAATGTTCAATATATAGTCTATGACAAATTAAAATTGATTTACGGATTTCATTGTTAGGTTTAGTTTAGAGGCAAAGTTTGTTAAAACCCCCCAATGTCGTATAATAGTTTGTATAAACCTCGGTTCTTTTCCCAATTCCTTGCAAGGTACCCTGTTAGGCTGTTACTGGTTCCTAGTAGGATACCCTATTACAGGTTCCGGTTCTAGTTTCCGATTCTTGGAATGAAGGAATCAGAACCGGGGGGGGGGGGGGGGGGGGGGGGGTTGTCCCAGTTCCTATTTTTTAGAATCGGAACCTACCTTGTGAGGGTCGGTTTAGGTTCCTACCCGAAACCGGGACGCTGGGTGCCCGCTAGTTCCAGGTAGAACCTATTTTCATGCTCACTCCTACCCGTGGTGATAAGAAAAAAAAATAGAAACTTTTTATCTCCTTTCAATATCTCCAAATAAGAAGGGGGTGACCAGTTTAGATAGAAATTAAAAAAATTGTGTCATATTCTTTTTCTAGTTCTGGTGCTATATGATTATTTAATAATTTATTATGAATAAGCTGGCAGTCATCTGGGGATGTAGCTCAGATGGTAGAGCGCTCGCTTAGCATGCGAGAGGTACGGGGATCGATACCCCGCATCTCCATTTTTATTTTTCAGTTTTCAATTATCATCATCCTCCTTTTAGCAAATTTTAATGAAGTATTATTTGATCAATACTGAGAAACACCAAGAAGTTAAACGAAATCTGCACCAATAATATCAACTCTTTTTCTCAAAGCAACTACATCTTCCAGTTCATATTACTTGTCTGATTAATTCATAACAACAGTATCCTTTGCGTTAGCTTCAATTAATTATCATTGCAGATATTTTCATTATCACAAAAATATATTAATTTACAACAAACAAAGAAACTGCTAAAAATCTAAGAAAACATTTGATCCAATAACAAGACCAAAGCCATTGCAAATCCAGGATCAAAACCAGGCTGTACCGTCAAAACAAACACCTCAACTCCAAAAGAAATTCCTACAATTGTTGCTTCCTTCCTCTTGATTTCAGCCACCACTCTTCTTGATTCATCTACCACTTTGCATGATCTATGTGCATACGAACCTTCAACTGCATACGCATATCTTTTATTTGAAGCTTCTCGATACACGTGCGCTAGTACATTTCGCTTCGCTTGAAGAATGCTCATCTGCTTCTTTACACTACAAATTGGTCTCTTCGATAACTTATCTCTTCCGCACTCTTCATCTACATCTCCTTCATAAACCAGCCAGCTATCAACTGTCGTAAGCTTCTGCAAAATCAAACACTAACCCACTTAGAAAATATTGATTAAAATTCTAAATCAGATATATGCATATACATCTATTCATGTTCTTATATTATATTACCTTACGACGTCGCAATGTGAGAAGAGATTTCCCAGAGCCGTCCATGAGAACAACTTCTTCAGGACGTCCCATGTAATTATCGACTCGATAAGCAAGATTTCCATTTTTGTCAATTACTGTAAATCCATTACAGCTTGCTATAAGCGATTTTCTCCACACTGTTAACGATGTGCAGTGACCATCCAGCTCAATATTATTCTTGAACTCTGGTTCTTGCTGTTCTTCATGGACTGATCTTGACAGAGACTTGAAGAAAAGAAACATTTTTATCTCTCCCTTTGAACCTTATATTTTAAGAGGACATGGGGAACATAATTCACATATTTATAGCTATCTTCAAATTATATATAAACCCTTTACCTAACTGGTCATGTCTGGTCTTCTAGAGAACTTTTGATGATGGAGATTAAGTTAATGATGCAGCTTGATTTCTTAATATTATAATTAACAAGTAATTCATGTTGGAAAATGTGACACGTGTATGCTTCCATAATCTGAGGTGTCTAGTCTAAGATTCCAAAATTTCTCTTCTTTTGATTGTGAGATGGGATGGGTTAGGTTAGGTGTGTTTCATTGTTTGAAAAGTGTTGACAAGAAAGAGAAGCACAAAAATTGGGAGAGAGGGGGGGGTGGTGAAATCCAAGAGAGCTTTACTGTTGTTGTTTCCGTCAATATTAGGTGCCAGTTTGGTCCTTTTTTTAACCCCATTAACGCCTTAATTACTTTACAAATATAATTTACTAATTAACACAGTCCTTTTTTTTTTTTTTTTATGTTTGTATATATTGTTTTTGTCATATATTGAATGCCTTTTACAAAAGTCTCTCACTTGTACGATGATTTTGTAGCTACCTTGCTTAGAAGCCTCTTTTTACCACCCCAAATTGGAAATTTTTATGTAAGTTAATGTCCTTATATCATAATAAACACATCTAGAACATTAGATAGACGACGGCTTGACCGGGATGTATAGAGGGATTCATGATTGAAAGCGTTCCCCCGATCTTGAGTTCGAATTGTATTAAGGGGTGATCAATTACCATACCTTACCAAAAAAAAAAAACAAAAAAGGGAAAAAAACAAAAAAAGCACATGTTATATTTGAACTTGTTTTCCACACTGGGATTGAATGATTACCTTGATGTACCTGTTTATTAACGATTAATATAGAGTCGCTTTTGTTAGTTCTCTTCAAACACGTCTCTATTTTTTATTTTTTTTTTGTTTTGTTTTGTTTTAAAGAGATGAGTAAAATGGTCCCAAAGGGCACGTTGAAAACAGCCTATAGAGATAGACTTCCCACAGTTGAAATTGAAGAAGAAAAATTATACATTCATGATCAGACTGACAACCGACAGGTTCTTCTTCGTAATTTGAACCACCAATTAATGGCACAAATTCTAAACCTCAGTACCTAATTAGTTGTTGAATAAACTTGCCATTAATTCTACAGGTTTCAAATAATCTCTCTCAACTCCCCTTTGATAATTCTGACAAAGGACTAGGGTTTTAATATAATGCCCAGGGATAATTTGTACAGTACCATAAATGGAGTTAGTGAATTCATTTACGTAATTCTTATGAAAGAAAACAGTGAAGCAGATGTATGTGTAGTCTTACTATTGGTTCTCTTAACATCAGTCAATTCAACTTGATTATGTTGCTTTGATTATGCAGCAGCCGACCATGACCATTTGTATAATCTTTCTTCTTCATTTAGTTTCCTCTTTTTTCAAACTTATGGTTCCGGGTTCCTTTCATTCCATGTGTATGGTTAATCTGACAATAAAAGTAATTAACTTAGGTGATTATTCATAACCAATCTTACTTAAACACGCCATTTATGTTCTTTAGGTTACCTTCAGTAGTTCTTCTGTTCATCTGAATATTATATTGCTATAGTCCAAAGTGTTCCCCCTTCGGAGTTCACTTTACTGTTGATGAAAGCATTTAAGAAATCGCCAAAATATTGTCCCTAACAGGAGGTAGATTCTTGGAAGATCTTCCAGTATCGAGTCAGTCAAAACACCTAACACCAGACAAAATAAACAAGGAATTAAGTTGTATACGGCTTTGAGTTTGGTAATTCTATCTTCTCCAGATTCCTGAAGCATTGGACACGCGGCCTTCTTCCAAAACATAGAAGATTAAACCAGGTGTAGATATGGCGGGTCCCTTGGAGATATTATTCCTTGCTAATTTTAGAAAAGATTACAGCACTATGAAGAAGATGTCTGTCTGTCAAACCACGTGCACATTTTACTATAAGCGGTGATGGTGATCTGCATCTGCATCATCTTTTTGCTATCTACTTTGATACTTATTCATCAGCATCAGCTTCTTGCTATAATATAATTAAATATGAAGCTTCTTATTTTATAAGTCTTGATGACGGATTCTTGTACTAAATTCTCTTAACTTTGCCCTAACAACCGATTTATTTATTCAATTTGTTGCCTTGTTTAGTAACGCAGAAGATCGTTACGTGAAAGAGTAAACGACTTTTCCTATAAAAATAATGGTTTAACGACACTTTTCTATTTCAGACTATTAAAATATTATTTTATTATTCAAATTTATATTTCGTTTTCAATTCCAGCATTATTATGACCTCACATAACCACCATTCTCTTCTCCTATCATTACTTACTAAAACCCCTCAAACTCTACTCCTACCGACCTTGCCAATTGCGAGCAATCGAGCGATTAGAATTTATGTAGTCACCCCCCCAAGTTAAATTCCGATCAATCTTAATTATCAAAATCCAACCTTCTACCACCGAAAGACTCATCGACCTCACCTCTTCAAAAGCTCCAATAGCTTGGATCAAGTTTACTCTTTGTTTTCTATTGGAATTTAATAAAGTAGTATTTTAAAAGTCCGTAGGTGGAAATTAAAGTGTTATTAAGCCATTATTTGGGTGAGAAAAAGTCGTTATCTCTTACGTTAAAAATTATATCTTTACTACGCCAACAGGATTCCTTTTTTAGGGGTTAATTTGTTGTGTGTGTATATATATATATATATACTGTTGTAAATAAATTCATATGCAAAGAGAAAGTCAGATTAATTCATGGCACAAAGATTCATAAGTGGTTCTTATAATCCAGGTTTGATTTTCAAAATATTTAAACATTATTTTTTTTCTTTCTACCATTCTGTATCATCAGTGGATTGAAAGGGCAGAAAGAATTTTGAGGATCTTTATTTAGATGAACAGCTCAAGATAGAACGAGCCATATGTTAAAAGCAATAAGGTAATTAACTACTTTTATTATAGGTATGAACAAAATATGATATGATACGATATATATAGCACACCATATTCTAGTTAGATATAGCCAAAAGGCCCAAAACATGAAATTAATTTGCGAGTTACTTAAGCGGTGATGGTGATCTGCATCTGCATCATCTTTTTGCTATCTACTTTGAGACTCATTCATCAGCATCAGCATCAGCTTCTTGCTATAATATAATTAAATATGAAGCTTCTTATTTTATAACTCTTGATAACGGACTCTTATACTAAATTCTCTTAACTTTGCCTTAACAACCGATTTATTTATTCAATTTGTTGCCTTGTGTAGTAACGAAGAAGATCGTTACATTGAAGAGTAAACGACTTCCCCCTCCCCCAAATAATAGTTTAATGATACTTTTCTATTTTAGACTATTAAAATATCATTTTATTATCTAAATTTATATTTCATTTTCGATTTTAGCATCATTATGACCTCACATAACCACAATTCTTTTCTCTTATAATCACTCACTAAAACCCTTCAAACCCTACTCCTATCGACCCTGCCAATGTTGGCAATCGAGCGATTAGGGTTTGTGCAGTCACCCCTCCCAAGTTAAATTCCGATCAATTTCAACCATCAAAATTCAACATTCTACCATCAAAAGACTCATCGACCTTCCCTCTTCAAAAGCCCCAACAGCCTGGACTGAATTTGCTCTTTGTTCACCATTGAAATATAAATGTAGGTAATAAAGTGGTATTTTAAAAGTTCATAGGTGGAAAAGTGTCATTAAGCCATTATTTGGGTGGGAAAAAATAGTTAACTCTTACGCTTAAAAATTATGTCTTTCCTACGCCAACAAGATTCATTTTTTAGGGGTTAATTTGATTGTGTAAGTATATATATAGGACAATTTCATATTCTCATTGTAAAATCTACGAGAGTTGGAACTTTGCTGAGAAATGAAGTGATGGAGGTTTGAATTTGCTTCGAAAACTTTGAACTTGAGCTTGAACTCATTGAATTCTTCATGGACAGTTGGGGGTAAGATTTTGGGAATTAATACAAAATGATCCCACCATTGGGAAAACCAATTGGGAAATTTGAATAAAATGTTCCTTTTGAAGTAAATCATCCAGGAGTGCCTATGATGACTATTTTGGAGAAAGAGTGATATGTTCCAGGCCCTTTGATAGTCCCAGTAATTATATCCAGGCAGATCAAAATTTTGGGAAATTTTTTTGAATTGGTTTGGGTTGGATCCCCAATCAGAAGGACTAAGGATTTTCATAATATGAAAGGTTGAATGAGTGATAAATCCTGGTTGGTTTTTATCCTCAGTGTTTAAACTCACAAGAGTCAGAATCAACAAGAAGAAATTCATAAAAAATTTTAGTTTTCCTTAAATCTTCAGGGATAAAATGAAATTTTTTTGGAAAAATTTGTTGAACTAATTGTTTAAAGTTTTCAAAATCATATCCTTCTTCGAAAACAAAAAGATTAGTTGCAATTCCTTTTTGAATATAATTTTGTCCTGGTTTAAGGGCTTTTAATGGTCTAGCCGCAAGAACAAGTTCTTTGTTTTTTGAAAGAGTAATTTGAGTTGCCTTTTGCAATGTGCTTAGTAAAATTTTTTCACATTGGGAAAATTATTGAGAATTTTTTGGAAGAGTTTGAGGTTCTTTAAATTTCAAAATCTCATTTTTCGGTAAATTTGGTGTTAACCCAATCATAGCTAAGGCTGCTTCTGGACTTTGCTAAAAAGAGCTGATCCAATTTTGGATTTGCTCTGTATTTGTTGGGCTCTGAGAAGAGCTTGTTGAGGCTATGCCTTTTCCTTTTTATTGTTGGGCATTTTCTTGGGCTTCTTCTTCACATACGAGTTCATACCATGATTTGATGTTTGTAAGCTTTTAGGCATAAGAAGCCTTTGATTGTTTTTGAGTGATTGGAGGGTTGGTCTTTTTGTGAGGCATGATAGTTATCTCCCTTGAAGGAATTCCCTAGTGAGGAAGTCAGGCAGGGAATTAGCTTCTCCTTTGATGTATTCAATGTCAAAATCAAACATACATAAAATTGCTCGTCATCTTGCAAAAATTTGTTTTGATGCAATATTTTGAACATTTTTTTTTTTAAAACATGTTTAGCAGTTTAACAATCAATACGAAGTAAAAATTTTTTATTGAGTAAATCACTTTGAAATTTGGAAATGCATAAAATCTCTTTTTTGATAGTGGAGTATTTTTGTTGAGTTTCATTCCAAAATTTGGAAGTGAATTGGATAACTTGTTCTTTGTTATCTTGTACTTGAGAATACCTCCAGAGGGAACACAGGATCGTTGCACACAGAGAGGAGATATGCAGAGATTAAATAAAACTTAAATAAATTTAAATAAACATTAATTTAAATAATCTTACAACTTAATAAGACAACGGTGGCAGAGCCACATGAAATCATATTAAGAAGTGAGATTAATTCTTAACCAGGTAACGACGGCAGTGTCGCACTAG
This sequence comes from Pistacia vera, assembly GCF_008641045.1. Classification (NCBI taxonomy): domain Eukaryota; kingdom Viridiplantae; phylum Streptophyta; class Magnoliopsida; order Sapindales; family Anacardiaceae; genus Pistacia; species Pistacia vera. The sequence goes on from NW_022196036.1 coordinate 1,228,440, forward strand.
AACCAGATTAAGTAATAAACAAAAATTTAAAGAGCACAAATAAAAACTTAAATAACCATTAAAACTAAACATGATGAATGATGAAGAGATTAATAAAAGGACTAGAACTTGAAAGATTAAAAGAGAATAATTAAAGAACTTGAAAGATTAAACATTGAATGATTATTGAAAGATTAAAAGAAATTGAACTTACAATAAAAACTTTTATTTTTTAGAGAGCTTTGAGAGGTTTACATCAAAGAGAGTGAAAGAAAAAGTTTTAGTCTTTTAGAATTGGCTTTGTAAAGCTTGGTTCACATTGCACGAGGCCTTCTAATTTATAGAAATATTATCTCACTATAATATCACATCAATACTATTGAGTAAATATTTAAATTTTTTTTTAAAGAGTATTAAATGTCTCTTTTTGCAGGGAATCTCTGACTCTTCAATATTATGCCAAATATTCTCTGAATCTGATGTCGGTTTTTTGGTCAATCTTCTTTTTGAGAGAAGCGGTAATTTCGAACTGTTTGGAATAATTGGAATAACTTAGATGATTCCATAACAGTCATCTTCATTGCTCTAGGCGAGATTGACCGAGGTATTTATCTCCCGCACCATTCACTAAACCCTAAACCCGAGGGAACAAGTTATTCTCAAACAAGTACAAGATAACAAAGAAATTCATTAATTTCTTTGTTATCTTATATATATATACTGTTGTAAATAAATTCAAATGCAAAGAGAGAGTCAGATTAATTCATGGCACAAAGATTTATAAGTGGTTCTTATAATCAAGGTTTGATTTTCAAAATATTTGAACATTATTTTTTCTTTCTGCCATTCTGTATCATCGGTGGATTGAAAGGGCAGAAGGAATTTTGAAGACCTTGAATTAGATGAACAACTCAAGATATTGAACGAACCTTATGTTAAAAACATTAAGTTAATTAACTAATTTTATTATAGGTATGAACAAAATATGATATGATACAATATATATAGTACACCATATTCTAGCTAGACATAGCCAAAAGGCCCAAAACATGAAATTAATTTGCGAGTTATTTAAAAATTTTATATGTTGTTGGTGCCCCTTATCGGTTACAAGATAAAGGCTTAGATCGTTTATATAGCATAAAGACATTCTTATCATCCAGAGATACATTTTTAGGATAAAATTGTGTAGACTCTAGGACCTAAAGTGAATAATATCTCTAGTAATCCACCTACCATATGTCTTGATCCGGAATATCTCTAGGAACGATTCGGTATACGTCAACTAAGAAGGTTATTTTTGTGATTGTATTATTATTCATAAAACAACGTGATTAAGCAATTATAAATAAAATTTCTCATTAAAAAAGATTTACCATAATGATATGTCGCCACCAAAGATAAGGCTACGATGGATGAATACGTATGTTGTGTTTTTATAATGGTGTATAGAATTTTATTCCATATACATATAAACTTGAGTTAATTTTTTTTTTTTTTTTTTTTTGAGGCATGGAATGGAGCTTTGGGCTTCATTGGGCCAGAAGATTAGAAGCTTTTGTTGTGCAGATTGAAGACCATAAAGAAGTGAAGATCTCATTGGAATTAAGCCCAAGTTTCGCTCCATGTGAAGTGAACGAGATTTTTTCAGAAAGGATTTGCGAGATTTAGACCTCCACTACCACTAATCAAACTTTCTTTGACTCAATTTCCATCACTTTATTAAAGCAAACTCATTCTATAAACTTCCCAATTAAAAGATTGTATAATTCACACATGAAACTCGAAATGAAACGATGTAGTATCTAGTATGTACCAAAAACCACAGCAAATTGTCTGCCATATTGACAATTAATTATGAGGCTAAGTGTAGGCCACGTGTCTCCAAACGAGGAACTTTCAATTTATAATATAAAGTTTTCAAAGCACTAATTATACATAATGTGGGTCTTTTATGCCAAATTCTGCTGGTTTACATTGACACCAAAGCAAGAATTATTATAGATAAGATTGTTTATAGTACTTAAACATAAATTAAGCTGTCTGATCAATATCTTTGTCCAATGTATTTACTTTTGGTATTGCTTTCGAAATGATTAAAGGAAGCTTTCAAATTCCTTTTAGACGTTGTTTGATGCCATTTCTGATTTCTATTTTCACTTAAATATGTATATATATTCCAGAGATTATTAATTGGAATGTGTAAAGTCAAAAAAAAGCCATATATTATTCTACGTTTGTGTCACATAATTATACATATTGGTTGTTAATTTGTAAACTCACTTAGCATATATTATTATTGAAATTGAAAGCAAACACAGTACAAGAAAAACATAAAATAATAATAAAACACTATGATTTGTCTTGGTTCGTTTCCTTTTCAAGAAACTATGTTCAACATTCAAATAGAACGATTTTATTGCGTATCAGAAAACTGCAGAATACAAAGATGAACAGTATCGGTAGCTCACTCTTCTCTCTAATCTCACATTAGGTTTTTTAATATTACAAAAAATATATAATAGAAACTTAATCCCGTTTGGTTTATCCGAATCTAACCCGACACATGTCCAAATATTAGTAAACTAATTCTAAACCCAATTAGACATTGGATTGATTGTGAATAAGTCGTCGTAGACAGACAATCGATTAAGGCTAAGAGAAGTATATACCATATTCAATAACTATATAGTACCGTAGTGACTAATGTATGGTATAATTTATATCCAATACCAATAAAGTCGGCAAGTGTAAATTAAAAGTAAAGTCGAAGCAATTTAGCAGGAGAAGCCTTTTGATTTTATTTTGTTTTTCTTCAAATGTGAATTAGCAAGCGATCAACTCTGATATAATTTTCTGTTCATCATCTCATCTTTTTACAGTGTAAACAGGGATGAGGATAGTAGGAATTCAAAGCACACGCTTTTAGCCAGCTGCATCTCATGCTACTCAGCAAGATTCATGAATTCGAGAATAGGAATATTGGTCCACAAAAAGGAATTAGTTCGATCATACTTTTCTCTTAAAACCCTCGATGGGTTTAAGTTTAACAAGTACGTTTCCATAAATAAACAAGGAGGTATGGGGTGACCTTGTCTTAGAATTTTTTACGAGTCTTTACCTACTCTCCACGAACCGCCAAATTGAAAATTAAGCTTCCTTTTATTAGATATAGTAAATGGAATTAATCAGTTTGATTCATTTACGTGATGCCATTGACGAACTAACCGTCGTCAATACAGCTTATTTTGGGTTCAATGGAGCCAACTCTACCTACTACCAAGGGAAAAATTGATGGCTGTAACTGGTGAGACAATGACCAGCCTGTTGACATGAACCAGTAGTGCATTCTTCTAATAAACTTGTCAATTTCTTAGAGGGTCCTAGCATTCTCTGTTTCGATCAACTCCCTACCAATTATTATTATCATTTGGCATATTCTGATCACTCAAGATATTATTCACATAACTAAAAGTCCAATTTTTTTCTACTATTGAAAGGCTACAGTTCCTTTCTGGCTAAGCAATCAGCTTTATATATATATATATAGATACATCTTTTTCTACTATGTACATTTTTTTCTTACCTAATAAACAAGTTATGAAATCAATATCAATTCTATGGTCTAAACTCTTAACCACTACAAAGATTTTAACATTACAGATGGGATTTTCTTAAACTTGAACGATTAACATTGTAAGAAAGATCTAAATGAAGCTATAAATCTTTAGTCTTGATGCGACTGAAGCACTTGTGGAAACGTCAAAAAGACAATGAATTTATATGGTTGGTATGGTGGTAAGGGAATCAAAGATTATTTTGTTAGTGGAACTCGCTTACCTCATGGCAACGACATGGTGCATACCTTGCCAGAAACTTTTTATGTGGTGGATTTTTGAACCTTTTAATTCTGGACCTGATCAAATTCTTTAGTTTTCTTCATCGCATATGATTGATCTTCATGAAAAAGAAACACCTTGTGGAGCGTATGAAGCAAGGTATGTTTAAGAGAAATTGGACCCAAATCAACCTGGGAGTTTACTTTGAAAACAACTGCAGCTTTGAAGATCAAAGAAAAAAAAAATATATTTTCCACTGAACGATAAAAGTTTTTTTCGTCTAGGACTCAAAGTCCTTCACATGTTTTTTAGCTGGACGTTCAAAGTTCATATAGTGAAGAGACATGCATGTCTCATTGTCTTGCATATATTGTTTTCAGGGCCCCTACTTTTTGAATATAATTAACTTGTTCTAATTTCTGAACGTGTTACACAATTCGATTCCAATTTCCAAGTATTATTCAGATTTTTCTGTAGTAGATGCCCTCCGAAAGCTGATGATTCAAGTGGGTTCCATAATATAATATTCTAGATATACAAAAACATATAATATATTGTATTCCAACGACTTCAGAACATCTCTAAGGCTGCTATATGCCTATACCATAAAGCAGATTAGTCTAAAATTCTTAAAATAACGAGTCATTTCAAACGAGTTTAATATATTAATGTATAAGTGGTAATTATAAATCAAAACTCACATTATTCGGACGTATATGGGTCCAGATATATATATATAAAAATTGGGAATATATAATAGTGTTATTGGAGGAAAGTTACAAGAAGAAAGGAATGACTAATGTAATTATCAAAGCCACTGCATTTTAGAGAGGCCAATGGGCAAATACTAGAAAACAAAAACTGATTGCATGCGGAGGAAATTGTCAGCGGCATTAATGAAAGACAAACCCCATTTCAAGTGTGATTCAGATACAAGAGTTGGTGGGTGATTGACTTTAGCTTTGGTGGCGGACCCATGGATAGCAACTCTGGTCTTTATACGTAAAACATCTTCTAGAAGCCTAACTATTCATCAGAAACCAATCTCACTGTTCCAAATCTAATTCAAGAAAATGAAAATATATTCATTTCTGATAATTATGGGCGTTAATCTATATTAATATACCCTGATTAAATGAAGGGGTAATGTTCCCTGGCTAGCCTATATGAAGTGACAAATTGACCTGTCCATCAATCAGTAACACTTCTTTTAATGACACTTATATTGAACATCAGATCTAGTTCGATTTAATCTGTCTGTGAATCCTTAGGCAAATGAAAGGGAATTCTGTCGATTCTAGTGCTTAAATGAGGTTTTGGTTGTTGCAGTTGCTCCCTTATTTGTCAATGGAGTTTTCAATAAAATTTAATGAAATGAAACAAATGTTCGAAATCCTCCTTTAAAACTTGAAAGCATATCTTCAGTCATCACGATATAAATGTGCTAGGGTCATATTATTTTGCCATGCGTGAACGTCTTTATTTTTGTTCTTCGATATCTGTCATGTTGATAGGATTGCCTGGCCCTTTATAACCTCATTTATCAAACAAATTTTTACTGTATGACATGAAACCAACAGTTGATATAGAAAGATTTTCTTAGGGAATTAATTATGAAGTGTATTATAAGTTAGACCTAATTTCTTTGAATATTTTTAATTTCCTGGTCAACAATTGTATTCTAAAACCTATCATTTGGAAAACATTTTTTTTATATGATTTAAATGATTTTTTAAACGAATTTTATATCAACTATTAGATTTGACTCTCAGCAAACAAAACTACAGCTTCAGTGCTTTACAATATGGTCTTCTCGTGTTGAATGGGAAACGTTTTTACAGAGAAAGGAGTCTAATCTCTACTCAAGGAAAGATGGAGAGAATTAATGGTGGCTGAAATTCTCTGTGGTTTTGAGTATATATTGATGAGGATGAGACACGTCATTCTAAAAGCATATACAAATGGCAATTAAGCATGCAAGCCATGTGTCACGTAAAGACCTGAAGCTGATGACCACAATTGATTTGCACCAGAAGAACCCAAACAGCAATAGTTTGGTGGCCGAGTGGAAGAATATAAAAACTTCAGCAGGTGGGTAAACTGCTTAAACTTTGAGTCCTTTGCCCATCCATTCTTCTTTCTTGCCCTAGCTCGTTAAAAGGTAGAGAGACTTAAAGAAGATTATCTTTAGAATGTATTGAAGTAACCCACATGAAAGCTCCTCATCGGTCCAAAATGATTTACCAAATCGGAGGTATCAGTGATTATGTAATCTCCTCTGTAACTGGTAAATTATTAATAAGCAGAGTTAATATCTGTTTAAGAAATGGACTGTTGAGTTTGTATGACGAACAGCTACCATCCAGTGGACATTAATTAATCAAATAAATTTGATCAGTTAGTCCGGTTGGTGAATGATGTCTGTCAAGTTGACAATGAACTTTTGTTCTTCTTCCTTTAATTTCTCCAGAATAGTTAGAATATTGTAGAGATATCTTCCGGGACAAGTTATATCTGATTGGAAAGAAATACCGGGTCTGGTCGACTCCAAATGTGATATATATATATAAACCACGTTTGATTTGAACGAATTAATCAAACAATATAGTTTAATCATGAACTTAAAAACTTTACATCAATTTTAAACGTTCAGCCCTGGCTGCTAGAGGTTCATATTTTGAATACAATTTAATTTATCGTATTAGTATAATGCAGATCACTTTCAATATTCTCTGGAATTGTAATGTTGTTATGTTAATTAATTGTTTCCTTTGTTAATTAGGGCCAAGTCATTTTCGTTCTAGAAACCCCATCTGTAATCTTCACATTGTTAGTATTAAATTCAACTAAACTAGTATAAGTTAGTTTAATAGCTTCAAAACAAATTAATCAAATAATTAATGACTATATATATATAAGGTTGTTATAAAGACCAGCTGTCGATATATATATATATGAATTTGATTCCAATTGTTAGTTTTCTTAGTTGTACTACATTATAAATAGTCAAAGCTTTCATTAAATGCCCTAGTTTCTCACCTATGGGTAGCCCGATAAGGGCGAACCAAGGGGCTGTGTTTAGGGATGTATAAGAGCCGAGTTGAGTATCTCAATACTTAAGCTTGGTTAGTGATGAACAATAACAAGCTCGAACTCAAGCCGAGCTTAGTCGAACTTCAACATCGGTGTTCGAGCTGGAGCTCACGAGTATTAAGGTGCACTCGAGCTCGAGCTCGCTTAAAGGAGCCACTTAAATGAGCTTAAACAAGCTCGCGAGCCTGACGAGCCGAGCTCAGCCTAGATTGAACTCAGCTCGATACTGTTCACTGGCTGCTTGAGCTCGAGCTCGGCTCGACTGGCTTCGAGTCGAATTCGAACTTTCAACAAGCCGAACTTGAATAGCTCGTGAGCTACTTGGCTTGTGTCTCATCCCTAGCTGTGTTGCCTGTGCATGACTTCGACATATAGTTTCAGATACGATTTTTCATTAGACACAAAAGTATTATCTTTGATGGATTGTTGTAAGATATCTTTCTCATAATTAGTAAAGATATGCGTAAACTGATTTGAACATTTAAAAATAAACACCCTAGTTAAAAAAAAAAGCTATAATTATATTGAATATTAATATATAATTAAGTTTCTTATTAAAACGGATTAATTTTACTTTAGGCCGGTGAATAATATCTGGTATATATATATACGTACTGAAAATGATGAAACACAGTTGAATTATTTGGCTGCGTTCGTAAATATTTGATGCTATATTACGAGGGCTTACATGTGACAGTAGTTTATTCTAAATTCTACTGTGTACATAACAGGATTAGGATCGTAATCTTCAGCTTTTACATAGCCATTGTGTTGACCTGAAACCTGACGAGTAATGGGAACATCTAAAACTGGAATTATATAATGTTTCAACCCAGAGGAAAATATCAACAGTAAATGATTGTTGACTCGGACAATCCCTGCCGTCGACTACAAAAGATTAAAAACAATTAACCCAATCATCGACGGTCCCACACTCTTCTAAACTCAAATGAAGTAAATTACAGTTTTGCCCTTTTCTTCCTCCTCCTCGTGTCTACTTCTTTCAAAATTTCACAAAATCAGTGAATCAAATTCACTACTCCACCAGACCACCACTCTCTCTCTCTCTGTCTCTCTCTGTGCTAACTTTAGCTTTACCAATTTTCTAATTACAATTTTACTTAAAAGCAATTAAAAAAATATATATATATATAGGCCTATAAGTCTCCGTCTCTCTTTCTATATCCAGCGTTGGTTTTGGGTCCATTTATTCTCTATAGGCAAAACCTTTGTCTTTTTCCTGCTTTTCTTTTTTTCTTTCTCTCTGAAAAAGCCTTTCACCATAAACGCGTACGTGTCTTTTCTCTCAGATTCCCTCCGCGTTCTTCGATTACTCGACTATAAGATTTTCACTCTCCCTCGCATACTCTATAAACTAAACCAAATCATCAACAACTTACAACGTACAATATCGCCATTAATTTATTATTATAATCCATCAAGTTTACTTTTCCTTTTTCTCATTATCTTGTCAAATAATGAGAGGCCTCGCTAATCACCAACGCCGTTGGGCCTCTGACACCGTGCCTGCCAACGCCGTTGTGAGTTTAGCATCTTCACCTGGAACTGAGTCGACATCGGCTGAGGAGTATGTTGAGGTAACGATTGATCTTCAGGAGGATGACACAATTGTACTCAGAAGCGTGGAGCCGGCGGCAAAAGTCATTAACATCGACGACGGACTCGGAACCGAGACACCGTCCTCGGCCTCGAGATCGCCGACGATAAAACGAAGTTCTTCGAATAGGCTGAGACAGTTTTCTCAGGAGTTAAAAGCGGAAGCCGTGGCTAAAGCCAAGCAGTTTTCGCAGGAGTTGAGAGCGGAGCTGAAGAGGTTCTCGTGGAGCCATGGACACGCCTCTCGTGTGCTGTCGACTTCGACTTCTTCGTCGGCTCAGAATGGAGGTGGCGGGAGTGGATTCGACTCGGCCTTGGCGGCTCGAGCTTTGAGAAAACAACGAGCTCAGCTGGATCGGACTCGCTCCGGTGCACAAAAAGCGCTTCGTGGATTACGGTTTATAAGTAATAGTACTAAAACCAATGCGTGGAATGAAGTTCAAAAAAATTTTGATAAGCTCGCTAAAGACGGTTTCCTCTATCGTGCTGATTTCGCACAATGCATAGGTTCTTGTTCTTTTGAGTTTGAAAGTTTATTTTCTTCACATTTAATGTTTTCTTACTTTTAGTTCATTAACATTTTTCTTCTTGTTTTTACAGGAATGAGAGATTCAAAAGAGTTTGCATTGGAGCTTTTTGATGCTTTGAGTAGAAGACGAAGGTTAAAAGTTGAGAAGATTAGCAAAGATGAACTTTACGAGTACTGGTCGCAAATTACAGATCAAAGTTTCGATTCTCGGCTCCAGATCTTCTTCGACATGTATGCATTAATTAATTAATTAAACTTTTTTCAACTTAATATTATTTATTAATCCTCTAGTATCGGTCTAATTAATCAACAATTAATTTTTTTTTTTTAAATTAAAAAAAAAAAAAAAAAAACAGTATCTTACACTAGTATTATTATGTTACGTTTCAGGGTGGACAAGAACGAAGATGGTAGAATTGCTGAAGAAGAAGTAAAAGAGGTAAATTATATTCTGTTCAATTAATAATTTTTAACTCATATTTATTAATATTAATTAGCTTAATCGAACGTATTAAATTAGTGCATAAATTGGTCAACACTCTATTCTATTTTGATGATTAAAAAATTAATACGCCGACCTTTTCATGATTAGAGAAAACCGAAGTGACTGGATTAATATACTTGTAAAATAAGCTAGTTACTGGGAATTATAGCTTACAGATTGTCATTTTTGGTTTTAATAATCAAACGTTAGGCGAGGATTCGGTGACCTTAAAATTTCATAAAATTCTAATACTAACAACTCCAATATACATATAATAAAAGGAATTAATTAAAATGTTAGAGTTTTCTTAGTCTTTGACGTTACCCATGTTCTCATCAATCACCCATCTTATCTTTTGAGTATTATTGGATATTCATTCAAGACCTTCAAGAGTTCAAAGTTTTGGACAGATGGCGAACCCATTTTAATAATAATTTTGTTTTTTACCAAAAGTGATTATTAAGTTTTTTAGTGGGTTTGGTGGGGGCTTTTTGGTCTCTTCATATTTTGATTTTCCCCTTTTTTTTAATGATATTCTGATAGATTATTATGCTAAGTGCTTCTGCAAATAAGTTATCAAGATTGAAGGAGCAAGCAGAGGAATACGCAGCTTTGATCATGGAAGAACTAGATCCTGAAAGACTTGGATACATTGAGGTGGGCGCTTTTATCTAACACTATTTTGTGGGGTACAGTGATAATTCCACGACCATATGTTTTATGGTTTACTTTAATATTATATTTTATTTATAAATTAAGAGATAGATTTAATAATTTGAATTGGACTCTTTCTTCAAAGTCCATTGTTAGGCCACAAATGTAAATGACTAAATAGTCCCAAAACATTTGGGCTGTTGTTTGTTCAACCGTTTACGAAGAAAGAATGAAACAGAAACAAATAATAACTATATAAATATCAATAATTTCTGGTAAAACGAGCTTATCTTATGTTGATATAAGATTTTTTGGTAGGTGAACTGTTTTTTTTTTAAATTCCTCGTTTTTGTCCTTCCCTTTTCATATCTGAGTCAACGTAATCACTTGCCTTACAACATTAAGGTATAAAAATACTAGTTAGGTATAGTGAGGTAGAACAATAATCTGCATACTTTTAGTTTATATTCTAATTTCTTCCTTCTTTAAATTATGAAACCTTTAATTATCTTGCTAATTAAATATCCAAACAGTTGAATCAATGCACATTTTTTCTAATTAACTGTTTGAAAATAATATACATGTATATGCCATTATTTGTGGTGAGGTCCAAACCTACTGCATTCTATTAATGACCGTTTGAAGTGGCGGTCCCGAGTCATGACAGACAAAGTTGATTTCCCATGTGAGTTTCTGTTATATAGTTCTCATCAATACGCGTACTGTTCATACCCACTACATGATCACGCGTGCAAGTGCATCAGTCGCCAACAACTGTAATGTAAATAGGTTGACATGATCAACAAATTCTAGATGCTCCTGTCGCTTTGCATTATCTAGAGTCTCTGTTAATTTTGTAATTTTTCCTTCTTTGATTATTTTTGATGGGTGATGAATCTATGACAATGATATGCAGCTATGGCAACTAGAGACGCTTCTGTTACAAAAAGATACGTATCTCAACTACAGTCAAGCACTGAGTTACACGAGTCAAGCCCTGAGTCAAAACCTGCAAGGTTTAAGAAAGAGGAGCCGATTAAAAAGGATGAGCGCAGAGTTGCTGTACTATTTGCAAGAGAATTGGAGGAGGCTTTGGGTCTTGTCATTGTGGATTTTGATCTTGATTGGGTTATTTACATGGAAGTTTTTTGAATACAAACAGAAAGCCGCGTTTCAGGTCATGGGTTATTGTCTTCTTACTGCAAAGGGTGCAGCTGAGACATTGAAGTTCAACATGGCTATTGTCCTTATGCCTGTGTGTAGAAATACTATTACGTGGCTAAGGTCCACCAAATTGGGTTTCTTCGTGCCTTTTGACGACAACATCAACTTCCATAAGGTGTGTGAGTCCTATTATTGTTGCTTGTTTCATACGATTGCGTCTTAAGAATTTGGGTCCCTCACAAAAATTCTCTGATCAAAGTCAACACTATGATTGATCACGGTCACCAACATGAAAAAGAATAGGCCCACTTATTTATTCCTGAAGAGAGAATACAAAAGACACTCATATTGCCTCTACACGCAGCAAAAAATTGACAACCAACTAACTTTCTCTTCTTTTTCTTTCATCAAAGGGAATTAGTTTTTTATTTTTTTTTCTACTTTAATGAAATAAATAAAATAATTGAAAAATGGATTTGGCTGCCATTGTTTGTACGTGGAGCTTCGAACAGTTTTTCCCTTACAATAAACGTGTTATGGAAATGCACCAAAAAGAGAAACGAGAAAATGAGTGCTTTATGAAAAGCTGATCCGACAAATTCACAGAAAAGTGATATGGACCTCAAATTTTTGGTGTTTTAGTCGTGGATGCTCTTATGTCTCCACACAATCACTCTAATTCAAGTCTTCTTTCTAGATTTTACCTTATATCTCTATTATTGCTTCAACTGACGTCGGTGCCCATCCTAATCAATGTTTGTGGTTTCTTATAAGCCTCCAATATTCACCTATTCTACTGTTTGATGAACATATGATGCCTTTATGACTATTTGTAGAATGTAATTGTTGTCACTGGAATTCCCTTGTAAAAACCGGTGGATAATGTTTTCATTTAAGAATTCACAGAACTACACTGTGATTTGTAACTCCACAATTTGACATATTTAAATTGCTTGCTAGTGGAGACTGTACACTGTTATATTCTATGTGAATATCTTATAATCTGATTCTTACATTTCTCATACTTTATGACATACGTGCAGACGATTGCTGCAGCAATTGTAGTTGGTGTCATTCTCCATGCTGGTAACCACCTTGCATGTGATTTTCCGAGGCTTATAAATGCTTCTGAAGACCATTACGATAAACTAATCCATGACTTCGGGGAACATAAACCCACATACTGGGACCTGACTAAAGGGCCAGAGGGTGTCACTGGAATCCTGATGGTGATATTCATGGCGATTGCATTTACCCTAGCAACTCGCTGGTTCAGGCGGAACCAAATTAAGCTACCCAAGCCCTTTGACAGGCTCACAGGTTTCAATGCCTTCTGGTATTCACACCATCTATTCGTGATTGTATACATCTTGCTCGTCATTCATGGCGTTTTCCTTTACATGGTTCATAGATGGTACAAAAAGACGGTATACAAATGATTCTATTCTAACTGAATTCTAATATCTCCAGAACTATAAGCATTGTAATTTTTGACATTTGAGTTCTTGTATGCAGACATGGATGTATCTTGCCGTTCCAGTTCTTGTATATGCTGGAGAAAGAACTCTGAGATTCTTTCGTTCTGGCTTCTCTACTGTCCGGCTTCTTAAGGTTAGTACAATATTTATTGAATACGCCTTCTAATCATTGAATATTTAGACATGTAATGTGGTTATGTGCATCTAACTATGAACTTTTAGGCCTACTACACTAGAAGTTACTCTGGTTGCTATCCTGATTAAGTTTCTTCTTCTAACATTAGTTAATGCTTTTCTTTTCTTTTTTGTTTCTTTTATTGAAAAATGCTTAGGTTGCCATATATCCCGGGAATGTTCTCACATTGCAAATGTCTAAGCCTCCACAGTTTCGGTACAAGAGTGGACAATACATGTTTGTTCAGTGCCCTGCTGTGTCTCCTTTTGAATGGTAAGTCACCTCTAAATTTCTTGAATTATATCATGCTTTGTAGAATTGCAGATGGCTGTACCTACTGCTTCTATAATAGCAATTGCTAGAAAGGTTTAGTGAGGAGAACTGGAAAAGATCATCTAATGTGCTTACAACAATACTCTGCTAGTCAGTTTTTGGTACTAACTGCTTAATTTTGAATGTCAGGCATCCGTTTTCAATCACCTCTGCTCCTGGCGATGACTACCTTAGTGTTCACATCCGGCAGTTGGGAGACTGGACTCAAGAGCTTAAAAGGGTATTCTCCGAGGCATGTGAACCTCCTGTAGCTGGGAAAAGTGGGCTTCTTAGGGCTGATGAATCAACGAAGAAAAGGTATACCGTATACATATGTCTATAGTTGCTGGGAATTATATTTTCTTCTCCTTTTAAGGCAGAGCATTAGGTTATTGATCTATTTATTAAGCATCATTTCATCTGGTAACAGTCTGCCAAAGCTCTTAATAGACGGGCCATATGGTGCCCCAGCACAAGACTACCGGAATTATGATGTCCTCTTACTTGTTGGTCTTGGGATTGGAGCAACGCCATTCATCAGCGTTCTAAAAGATTTGCTTAATAACATTGTCAAACAGGAGGAGCAAGCAGTAAGTATTAGTGCTTCAATGCCGATTAAACTACCACTCATCTTCTTTTACATCTTAAAGTTTCCTGATTAGTCATAGTTCCTATAGTGCTTTTAAATGGAATCATATCTCATTTTCTGATTGCTCTTCTTCAGGATTCGGCCTCAGACCTTAGTAGGACATCGGACATGAGTGTTGGCAGCAATGACTCTACTCACAATAGGGTTTCTCCAAAACGGAAGAGGCCTCTGAGGACCACTAATGCATACTTCTATTGGGTAACAAGGGAACAAGGTTCATTTGATTGGTTCAAAGGAGTCATGAATGAAATTGCAGAGCTTGATCAGAGGGTAAAAAAAATATGCTTTCCAATTACGTTAAGGTTTCTGTTTAATGCTGATTTAAAGTTGGTGGATTTTAAATTGGTTGTTGTGGACTTCAGGGTGTCATTGAGATGCACAACTACTTGACCAGTGTGTATGAGGAAGGTGATGCTCGATCAGCTCTTATCACCATGGTCCAAGCACTTAACCATGCCAAGAATGGAGTTGACATTGTTTCTGGGACCAGAGTAAGACCTTGACAACAACCTAAAACAGTCAGGGACCCATTCGATGGCCCTTCTTTTTATAGTATCTTTTGATGTTCACCTCTATAGTTCAAGCTAAGTAAGTAGATTCTAACAGTTTCCGCATTCTATCATTAGGTGAGAACCCATTTTGCAAGGCCTAATTGGAAGAAGGTTCTCTCTAAATTAAGTTCCAAGCATTGTAATGCAACAATCGGTAAGTGCATCTCCATCGGCTTTGTATAAACAATAAACTTTTTCTCTGTTCCAATCTCATTATGGTTTTACTTTTCTGGAGCAGGAGTTTTTTACTGTGGGGCGCCAGTCTTGGCTAAGGAACTCGGCAAACTTTGCTATGATTTCAATCAAAAGGGTTCCACCAAGTTTGAATTCCACAAGGAGCATTTCTAAAAATAACTCTGGACCCTGTAGGCGTTTTGTGTTTACCTTCTATTAGAATCCACCTCACCTTTCAAAAACCCATTTTTAACGCCTTTATTCACCCACCCAAAAATGGAAAAAAAAAAAAAAAAAAAAAAGCCTTCATAAACCCCAAATAAGAAAATTTTCAATAAGCTAAACAAGAAAGTGAGTAGTTAGGTAGCAATGTACAGTCTTGTAGAAAATGGAGAAAAGGAAACAGTGTATATTACTAGTAGTTATTGTGATAAACACCAAACAGAACCTGAAAAATTCATTCTGGTTGGTGAAGTGGCTGGGGAATTCAAAGGTAAAAATGTTCTGCATCGTGCAAATGGTCTTAGTACAGAAGTAATGGTTTGTTCTAGCTACATTGGAGAGACTGAAGCTGAAGTGGATTTGAGAATACAATCCAATGCATGTTTGGATAGAAAAAGACAATTTTGAATTGGAGAAAAAAGAATTTTTTCAAGGTGGATTGGGAATATCTGGGTTGGCTGTCTTTTTCAACTTTATAATTTTCGTTGGAGTGGGCTGAGCAAATCCATCTAGACTCCATCCAGACTTCAAAGCTGACGCAGACTTCCAGTGCAAGATTATATTATTATATTAGTTTGTTCATTTTTTTTTTCTCTCTTTGTAATTTTTCTTTTTTATGTTGGTCATATACACGTGCGAGAGAGGTGGTTATTATTTTGGAAGATTTGAGCTTTACCATTGGAAAGTAGATGGGCTCATTCTGTTATTTATAATAGAGTTTTGTTTGATTTAATTCCTCTTATCCTCTACATGTGAATATAGAGTTTTACTGGGGACGGAGAAGTTAACAGTTACAAGTTACGGGATTGTTTTATAAGTTGCTATCAAACACATATGGGCCGCTCGGAAAACTTTAATTTTAAATCTCCAAGAGATAATTGATATATATATATATATATATAATCAATAATATCGTCGGCTCACCCATATAAGTAAGCGGGGCTATTTTACGAGTTGAGTTGCCACGTTGAGGGTTATAACAAAAGTTGTGGACCTAACATTATTCATATATAATAAAAGTAAACGACTTTTTTTGGTTTTTTTCCTCTCAAAAAGTTTCAAAATATTACTTTCTCACCTAAAGTTTATATTTCATTAATACCCAAAGCTGATTTCGACAATAAAAATTCTTTCCGTCACTACCATTTTATCCTCCAATTCTTCTCTATAAAACCCATCTCACTCTGGCAATTGATTTCCTACCGATTGTCAGTCACCACAAAGCTGAAGTTTTTTATTTTTAGCTGATTTCTGACTGATTCTGATGATGAATATTCAATTGGTAATTGTAGACGTAAAAATCTACCTGTACGGAAGGAGGGTTTGATCCCGTGAGTTTGAGGCCACTAGCGATCCGCTACACCTGCACATGTAGAAAAACAAATGCGTGAAGCGAACGAGAAACACCAGGGTGGTGTTTGCCGTAGGCACTCTGACACTCAAGTCAGCAAGGCTGAAAGAGGCTAGTATAGTGAGGGCTAGGGGATAGAGAGGTTACCGAAAGTCTAGTCGGAGACTATGACTACGGCGGTTATGTAAAGCTCTCGAGTAGGAGCTTCGGGTGTGAAGATGTAATGTAGTGTGTCCTTTGTGAGAGGGCTGACCCCTATTTATATAGTGACTGTCTGGTCTCCCAATCCTGGTGGGAGTAGGAGTCCTAATGTGACTCTGATGCAAACCCTAGAAGAATTAGGGTCGTGGTAAGCTGTCTTTCCAGTGTCCGGATAGGAAAGTGATTCTGATCAGGAAGGTGGCTTCGAATAGGAGATTGAACAGGAACAGGAAAGTGATCAGGGGGTCATGGGCTCTGAACTCGCCTATTGGCCCAGGAGGTGAGCTGGAACTGGGAGGCCCGTGCCCAGATGGTTTGGGCAGGCCATATCTCGTATCAAATGGCACTAATTTGGCTTGGGCCTCTTTGGGATTGGGCCTGGTCTCTCCCTTACCAGTGGTCCTGTTTTCCTATTTGGGCCCAGGACGATTTTTGGCCCTAACAGTTTGTCCCCTACTCTCTGAGTTAAGAGTTTCTTAAGTCAGAGAGTAGGTAGCGATCGAGGTGCGCTCGGTCTTCCTTCCTGGACAAACGATTGTCGGCATGAATAATCCGATTCGTTGCAGGTGACTCTTGGGCGGGTGTCGTTCGGTATCCATTCTTGATCTGGAGTACGCCATCATTACAAAGTGGTGTACTTGATCGGTGTGAGGGGCCGAAGGGAAAGAGACAACCAGGCTCCGAGGGCTCACGCGCTCACTCGGTACGTCCGACCGACTAGAAAGCTGAGCTGTAGTACTATAGCCGGGGTGTTTGCTCGGCATGCCAGGTCGACTGAGTTAGGGACCATAATGAATTGAAGGTTCGCTCGGTGTTGGAGTACATGGGCGATCGAGTAGATGTAAAATGCGGGTCTCGACCAGGGGTTGACTACTCGTTCGCTACGGAAGAACAAATGAGCGAGGCATCCTAGTTTGGTCGTCTGGAGAACGAGTGCAGGTCAGGCCACTCCAAGCTCATCGGCTAACTGGGAGGACCTCCTGAGCTTGTGAAGATTGGGTGCATGTTGGGTCCACTTTGGCGGTCATGTGCTGGCTCGGCCGGGGTGCTCGAGCGATCGAACGTGTCTTTCGTATGACACTGTAGTTTCCTAGGTTACTTGGATTCCTGCCACGCGTACGGTGCTGATCCATCCTCGTTCTGGAGGTGGGAAAACGAGGAGTTTCTCTGATCCTCGGCCACTCGCGGGTCGTCACATGTCAGATCTCTTTTATAAAAACGAGTTCGCAGACTCTTCGTCTTCCATTTCCATTTTCCCTTTATCTGCGTTTTGAAAATTTTCTCCTCTTTCTTTTTTCTTTTCATTTTGGTTTCTTTGAGCAGTAGTGGCCTTCTCTCTGCAGTGTATCGTTTTACGGTAAATCTTCTTTCCTTTGGGCTGATTTTTGATTTGTTTTCATTATTTGTTGGGTTTTTGGATGATAGGGTGAAGTTTTTTTGAAAATTTTGAGTAGTTTTGATTGGTTTTGAGGAGTTTAGAAGTGTTGGCCTTTTGGTTTTCTAGAATAGGCTCAGATTTTTGGATTGTCGGTGTGTTTCCAGCAAGTTGGCGGGTTTTTTGGTGTTTTTCTGGGCGTTTTGGACAGAATCGGGAAGATGAAGTCTAATTAAGTATTGTTTGGTTCGGTCGGTCTGTTTGACTGAGTGGTAAGGGGGCGTGCAGAGTGGATTGAATAGGCGATCGGTCATCCAGACCGAGTGGGTGATTTTAAGTTGGTGAATTGGTGAGCAAGAGCGAGTAGACTCCTAGGTTTGGGCTTGGAAGTGGGTCGGTCGCCTGGGGCGAGCGAAGAAAACCTTTGTTGAACCTGGGGTCATGCCGATCAATAGCAAGGGTCGACCAGGTTTAGGATCTGATAAATTGGTTGACGGGTGTTACAGGGCGATTGGTTGTTCTGTTCTGATTCGGTCGGTAGCTCGGGGTGAACGATCACTTAACATTTAAGACTCGAAGAGTAAGGTTAAATCGGTCGGTTAGGTGGGGTGAGCGACTATCTTACATTTAGCCTCTTTGAGTTTCAAAGGTTGGATCTGGCCAGTCGGTCGATAGCAAAGGTCAACCGATGTTTAGGAGTTGACGAGTTGTCGAGTAGGTCAAACGGTGCTGAAGGGCTAGCGACAGTTGTGTGGAGTATCTTCCTTCGGTCGGTTGCTCACTCAGGGCGAGTGGTTCTTTGACAATTAGTTTTTTGGGAATTCCGAAGATAGGACGGAGTCAATTGGTCGGTCGGTCGGGCTGGGCGATTGAGTCGTCATGTCAGACACCGAATCAGCAAGCTCAAGTGAGATTGGGGTGGATGTTGGGGATGAGTATGGACGTGCCCCCACCATAGTGATGATGCCTGAAGAGGGTGTCCCGATTGGGGTGCCAACTAGAGTTAGTGTAGCTGCCCCAGGTACAAGTACTCCCAGCCCGAGTGGTTTGGGTAGGCATGGGGGAAGTGGGGAAGACTACAAAGGAGTTGGTAGTCCATCCTCTTCTGGTAGTGGCTCTAAGGAAGGGCCAAGCCGACAGGGCAGCGGTATTTTGACTAGAGATTATCTGCCCGTGCTAAGAGATAATGATGTGTGGCGCATCTGGACCTTGTATCACATTCCGAGTTTGATCGATGTCCGGATGCCGTAGTCGTACGAGCGGGTTGACTAGGAGGCAAAGGGCTGGATCAGTGTTTACGAGAAGTGGTTTCATAATGGGTTGAGGTTGCCCGTCCCTCGCCTCGTGTGGGAAGTACTCAACCACTTCATGATTACCCCGTCTCAGCTTATGCCGAATGCTTGGAGACTGCTAATGGTTTGGAAGACCTCTGTGTTCGGAACCAAGTGAGGTCAGGCTGCACAAGCTGTTGTACTCGTACTTCTTGAAAGAGAACAATAAAGAGAAGGGTTGTTACTTGTTGAACTTGAGGCATGATCGGTCTCACTTGGTGACCGACCTACGGTCCAGTGATAAGAACTGGAAGGACCGATATTTCTACCTGAGGGGTCAAGCTATTTTTGGAGAGAGAGGCCAGGGCGAGATCCCGATCGGATGGCGAGCTACTAGTGAGAACTTAGTTGTTTCTTTCATACTTTTGATTACTAAATCTTGATTGTGTTTTTTGTTTGCAGAGCTTGAGTTCAATCGGGCTGGGCAGAGCAGGGACAGCTTGGACGTAGCAACCCAGAGAGTGTTAGCCATCCCATTAGAGCAGAGGGATTGGCGAATAGTGCTAGCAGAGTCCAACCTGAGGACCAGCATTCTTTGGGCCGGAGTAGAGGTGATATAGAGAGGTACTCCATTCCCCTCGCTGAAGCAAACTTGGGGTGTGTTTCTGAGTCGATACTGCAATCATATCATTTTTGGTGAGTCCGGGTTGAACCCACTAACCGTTGGAGAGTTTGCACTTGCAGAGTCACTGATGAAGAAGTTGACAGTCCCAAGCACTACTTGAGAACGTGGAGGCGGGTCACAGGGAAGTCGGACTATGTTTTCGATCAATCTGGTTCACCTCTCTAATTACGTATGTTAGTGTCTTGTTTCCTGCTCTTCTAGTAAAGAAAGGTGATCCTCCGCCCAATAGAGCCTAGCTCGAGAGACGAGTTCTCCAGTGTGGACCGAAATGGTCTCGCGAAGCCGGTCCCCGGATGGTGTAAGTCCTTCTCTAACTTGAAGAGCAGCAAACAAGACTTGCAGCAAACAAGACTTACCACAGTAGGGGATAGAAATTTTCTAATAAATAAAATGAGAACTAAGAAAGCAGTCTGCTCGCGAGAAGAGGAGGAGGGAGTCTTTAGCCAGGGAGGACAGGAGAGCAGATGATGTGCTAGCGACGCCGCCGAGTCAGCAGCCTACAACCGGGGCGGGGTCGTCCCATTCTGCAGTTATAGATGAGGAGACCGGGATGATTACATTCACGATTCTGGCTACTGCATCGACTTATTCCGATGCGACTTCTATGAGCAAGTTGGCCGACTCTTTTTGTTCCCGGCAGACGAGGCACGTCTGAATCAAATGGGTGCAGTTGCTGCCGCTGATTGGGGGGTATCCCACGCCATTCAGGTATGACAGTATCATTCGATGTTCTCGTTTTTGAATTTTGTTCTGATGGCAATGTTTTGTTGTGCAGGTACTCACCAGTAGTCTTCATCTAAGGAAGTCTGTTGTAGCGCAGGAGAAACGGATACATGATGTATCCAAGGCCAATACTAGCTTGCGCCAGAGGGAGGCAGCATCCCAAAAGGCTAAGTAGGAAAGTCAGCAGCGCCTCAAGGATAGTGAACATGAGGTCGAGAGATTGAGGCGTGAGTTGGCCGAGAAGACCGCAGAAGTCGAGTCTCTCAGGGAGTAGTGCATCTCCATTGCTGATGATGCTATCATTAAGCCCGAGGTGAGCTCATGCTGGAGTTTAAGGAAGGACGGACCTCTCATTGGGAACCGGATGAAGATATCCAGTTCATGCAGGAGTTGCTGGAAGAAGGAGATAGTCATTTGGGGGGGCAGGACGAGCAGCAGATGCCTGACATTAGCCAGTCGAGGCCACCGGGTGTTAGGGATGTGAGAGACCAGGCTGCTGGGCCGAGCGCTAGCGGTGCGGACATGGTGACCGATTCGGTGATGGAGGATGAGGCTCATGCTGAGGATGCTTAGCGTTTTTCTTTGTTTATATACTTTGGGGCATGCGATGCCCTTTTGCCTGGCGTGTGTGCCACTTTTTGTATTCTGAACTGGGCTGTTTGATGCCATATATAATATTTTTGACTATTTTGACTTTTGGTGCTGTCTTCGTGGATGAGCGAACTGTTCGTTGTTTTTTTTACTTATAGGTGCACTATGTCGTGTATGTTACTTTAGAGTGGCCTAGCGGCTAAGGTATGTAAGCCTTATGTTGGGCTAGTTTGGTTCTTTGCGTATTGCTGGTATAAAAACCGTTCATTCGGTCTGGCTGACCGAGTACGAAGTCTCTTGGATTGAGTGAGGTCAACCCAGAGGTACGAGCTCTTGGGTCGGTCTGGTCTGGTCCGACTCGAATGTAAGAGTTGTAGGTCGGGCTGAGCTGATTTGACGGTGTTTCTTCGTGGATCGGGCAGGGCTGATCCGATGGTGTGATAACATGGATCGAGCAAGATTAATCCGAAGGTGTAATTCCGTGGATCGAGAAGGGTCGATCCAAAGGTATGATTCCATGGATCGAGCAGGGTCGATCCGAAGGTGCGATTCCGTAGATCGAGCAAGGTCGATCCGAAGGTGTTTTCGTGAACCAAATGGGGTCGATTCTAAGGCGTTGAGTCGAGCTGGTTCGATTCGAAGGTGTTCTCATGACCCGAGCTTGGTTGATTCGAAGGTGCGAAATCGTGGATCGGACAGAGCCAATTTAAAAGGTGTAAACAATAATCGATCGACGGGAGTCGAGTTTAGAGATGCAATTTCGTGGACCAGGCATGGCCGATCTAAAGGTGTTAAAAATAATTGATCGACTTCAGTCGATTCGAAGGTACATTTTTGTGGGTCGGGCATGGCCGATCTGATGGTGTTTAACAATAATTGATCGACCATAGTCGATTTGGAGATGAAAGATTTCTAAATAATACTTCATTAATGTTTGGCCATGAGGCCGATTGTCTAAAAGGAGGTAGATAGGCCCACTCGTCCCTTTTATAAGTTCACCTAGAGGTAGTAGCGTTTGAGGTGAGCGGCATTCCAACTGTTACCTAATGTCTTTGCCTTCGGGGGTCTGGAGTTTGTAAGCGCCCTTCCCTACTTCTCTGGTTATCTTATAGAGGCCTTCCCAAGTGGGGCCGAGTCTGCCAGAGTTGATCTCCTTGGTGTTTTGGAAGACCTTGCGGAGGACCCAGTCACCTATCTTGAAAGTCCGGATCCTAATGTTGCGGTTGTAATGTCAGGCGGCCTGTTGCTGATAGACTACGTTACGGATGCTCGCCCGTTCACGTAGCTCATCGATGGTGTCCAGGTTCTTGTAAAGGTTCCGGTCGTTTGATTCCTCGTCCGCCCATCGAAGTATGGTGGACGGGACTGATACTTCGGCTGGGATGATTGCTTCAGAACCGTAAGTGAGGGAGAAGGGGGTCTCGCCCATGGACGAGCGAGCCGTTGTTCGGTATGACCAAAGGACTCCGGGTAGCTCATCTGCCCATGCACTTTTGGCTTTTTGTAACCGCTTCTTTATTATCTGAATGATGGTCTTGTTTGACGACTCGGCCTGGCCGTTAGACTAGGGGTTGAGGGGGGTCAAGAAGCTCAATTTTATTCCTCACATGTCACAAAAATCCCTGAAGCCTGAACTAATGAACTGGGATCCATTATCGGTGATGATTTCCTTTGGTATGCCGAACCTGCAGATGGCATTCTTCCAGATGAAGGCTTTTACCTCTCGGTCCTTGACTTGTGCGAAGGCTTCGACTTCAATCAATTTGGTAAAGTAGTCTGTCACAGCTAACATGAAGACTCGCTGTCCGGGTGTAGTTGGTAGTTTTCCCATGATGTCCATTCCCCACTTCATAAAGGGCCAAGGGGTGAGGATGGAATAGAGTTGCTCTGGTGGGAGGTGTAAGACATGAGCAAACCTCTGACAACTGTCACACTTTTTCACATAGGCGGCCAAATCGACACACATGGTCGGCCAGTAATATCCAGCAGTGATTACTCGGTGTGTAAGGTTGTGTCCCCCAGCATGGTTTCCACATTCGCCTTCAAGTAACTCGGCAAGGACACGATGGGCCTCCTCTAGGCTTGTGCACTTGAGGTAGGGGCCCGAGAATGATTTTCTAAGGAGTTGGCCCTGATGTATGGTGAATCTGGCAGCTCTTGTTTTTAGTCATCGTGCCTCATTCCTGTCGGCCGGGAGTTCGTCGTGCTCCAAGTATCTCACTATCGGAGTCATCCAGTAGTCGGCTAGTTCAACCCCCGTGGCTTCCTCGGGCAGCTTGTTTGGTTGTTGTCCCTCCCAGTTGGTAGGCCATTGCATGAATAATAGAGGGATGGACGACTGGGAAGAGCATTTGAGGGCTGAGCCGAGATTGGCAAGAACATCAGCGTGGGAGTTCCCCGCTCTAAGGATTTGGACGATAGAGAACTCATCGAATTGGGCCTGCATCTCCTTGACCATGCTCAAGTAGGATGTCATCTTCGAGTCGCGTGCTTGATACGTGCTTTGCAGTTGATTGACCACGAGCTGGGAATCAGAATTTATCTCTAGTTTCTTTGCTCCAACTTCTTTGGCCAAGGAAAGTCTAGCTATGAGGGCCTCATATTCGGCTTCGTTGTTCGTGCACTTGAAACCACCCCGTATTGCCCGTTGGATGATGTCTCATTCGGGCGTAATCAGTACTACTCCAAGTCCGCTTCCATTTACGTTACTCGAGCCATCCACTAAGAGGGTCCATTTGGAGGGTGATCCACCGTTCATGCATAATAACTCACTTTCTGCTTGGGTGGTGATATTCGGGGTGAAGTCAGCAATGAAATCGGCCAAGGCTTGGGATTTGACGGCGGTGCGAGGCTGGTATTATATGTCAAATTCACTGAGCTCTACTGTCTACTGTAGGAGTCAGCTTGACAGTTCTGGTTTGTGCAGTATCTTCTTGAGTGGGAAGGAGGTGAGTACAACAATTGAGTGGCACTGAAAGTACGGCCTGAGCTTCCTGGATGCATGGACGAGGGCGAGGGCTAATTTTTCCAGCTGACTGTATCATCTTTCCGCGTCAATGAGCGACTTACTCACATGGTAAACCAGCAACTGCTTCGTTTCTTCTTCTCGAACTAGTACTGCTGAGATAGCTATCTTTGAGACCGCTAAGTAAGAGTAGAGGTTCTCCCTGTCCACAGGTTTGGATAAGGGCGGAGGGGAGGTAAGGTACATTTTCAGCTGTTGCAAAGCTTCTTCGCAGGGGGCGGTCCACTCGAACTTCTTGGACTTCTTGAAGGCATGAAAGAAGAGATGGCACTTGTCTGCTGACCTAGAGATGAAGTGGCTCAAGGCAGCCATGCGTCCTGCGAGGTGCTGGATGTCTTTCACGCAAGTTGGAGACGATATATCAAGGATTGCTCTGATTTGGTCAGGGTTGGCTTCTATCCCTCTCTGAGTCACCATGTAGCGCAAGAACTTTCCTGACGAGACCCCGAATGAGCACTTGGCTGGATTTAGCTTCATGTTGTACTTCCTGAGGACGACAAATGCCTGGCTGAGGTGGTTGAGGTGTTGTTCGGCTATCAGTGACTTGACGAACATATCGTCGATGTATACCTCCATGGTGTCCCCTAAGTATTCGGCGAACATTTTGTTGACTAGCCGCTGGTAGGTGGCTCCAGCGTTCTTCAGGCCGAATGGCATCACCTTATAGCAATAGGTTCCCCTCTTCGTGATGAAGCTTGTCTTCTCTTGGTCGTCCGGATGCATCAAGATTTGGTTGTAACCTGAGAAAGCATCCATAAAACTAAGGAGCTCGTGACCTGCGGTTGCATCGACCATCATATCGATATGAGGGAGTGGGAAGGAATCTTTGGGACAGGCTTTGTTCAAGTCCGTAAAGTCAATGCATACTCTCCATTTTCCATTCTTTTTCTTTACAACCACGACATTCGCTAGCCATTCAGGGTAGTGGACTTCTTTGATCATACGATTGCTCAGTAGCTTCTCGACCTCTTCGTTGACAATTCGGTTACGCTTTGGTGCGAATTTCCTTCTCTTCTGTTTCACTGGTGGGTGATCTGGGTCTACCTTAAGCTGGTGGACCATTGCTTCTGGACTGATTCCGGTCATGTCGGCGTGCGACTAGGCGAAACAATCTTAGTTCTGTTTGAGGAACTCTATCAGCTTTTCTCTTGTCTCGGGCTTGAGGCGGGATCCTATATGTATCTTTCTGTTGGGATCGTCCGGATGTATCTGTACTTCATCCGACTCTTCTATAGATGGTTGATCTGGCTTGGTTGGTGGGGTTGGATGAATCTGTAATTGCTACGAAGAATTACCCCTGCCTTTGAAAGCATTCTTGTAGCAATCCCTGGAAGTTTTGGGATCACCTTTGATCTCTCGTGCCCCCTATTTGGTTGAAAATCTGATCGTCTGGTAGAAGGTAGATGGGACTGCCTGCATATCGCGGATCCAAGGTTGGCCCAAGATGATGTTGTATGGCGAGGGGCAGTCGATTACCAGAAAGATGGTCTGTTTGTTCACTCCTCCAACGTAGATAGGGAGGATGATTTCCCCGATAGTGTACTTCCGCTCAGAGCTGAAACCAACTAGTAGCATCGGTCTCCTGTTGATGTTTGCCTCTTCCACTCCCATAGTCTTCACTATTTCGAGGAATAAGATGTCTGCTGAGGAGCCTCCATCTACGTGTAGGGAGATGACTAGGGCATGGTGATGAGGAGCGGTCATGGTGACCGGCTTGTCATCTTCAAATTAAATTACCTGATGAGTGTGCGATCGTGAGGCCGGATGGATGGACTGGACTTCATGGTGGTGGTTGGCTCTGGCATATCGCTTGGTTGATGAGTAACTTACCCCACTGATCTCTGATCCTCCAGAGATGAGAGAACAGAAACCTTTCGGTGTAGGTTCTTGCGGAGGTGGTGATGGTTCTTTTGAACTCTTATGGTTGATGGTGTTCTTCCCCTTATCAGTTAGCAGATCCCGGAGGTGTCCCCTCTTTAGAAGTTCAACGACCTCCAGTCGTAGAGCGATGTAGTCTGCGGTGGTGCCCGTGATCACCGTGGAACTCACACCATTTGGTCTTGTCCCTCTTCGCCTCGGGATTGAGCTTGCCTTGCCACTTGACGGTGGATCCCATTCCTTTCATAATCGCGACCACCTAGGTTGGCTCGACATTGAGGCTGTACTCCGGTATTTTGTACCGGTTCGATTTGAACTGTCTGCTCTCGGTTCTTGTTGGTTGACGATCATACGGCTCGAATTGCATGCTAGGTGTTGGTAGCGGTGCTCCGCTGGCCTGTGCTCTGGTTTCCCATCATTCCACCTTGAATTGTATCTGGAGTGAATCGTTCGATTTATCTCATCCTCCTCCCACCTGATTTGGATCACTGCCCGGGCCAGGGCGTCTTCCATTTTTGTGCATCCCAGCATTGTAAGTTCTTTGTACAGCTCTCTGTCCGAGAGGAGACCCTTCCTAAAGGTATCTACGACTGTATTAGGGTTGCATGCAGGGATGAAAATCTTCTCTTTGTTAAACCTACTGACATACTCTCTTAATGGCTCGTCCCTTCTCTGGTATACTCTATACAAGTCGGCTGACAGCTTCTCAAGTTTCTTGCTGCTGGTGAACTATTCCACAAACGTGTCAGTGAGTTGAGCGAACGAATCGATGGATCCGTTCGGGAGGTTCGTGTACCACTGTAGTGCTGGGCCGGATAAGCTCAAACCGAAACTTTTGCACATGCAAGCTTCCCTAAGCGGTCGGGGTATTGAGACGGTAAACATCCGCTGCTTGTACGAGGCTATGTGATCGTCCAGATTGGTTGTGCCATCGTACATTTTCATGTTGGGGATAGTGAACTTTTGGGGCATGTCGGTTAGGGTGATCGAGTCCACGAAGGGTGAATCTGCGTAACAATGGGGCCTGCTCTTCTTGGTTGGGATCGGCATTCCTGGAATGCGTCGCATCACTGCTTCCACATCGGCCAATCTCTTGGCTAGTACCTGTTCCATAGGAGAATGGGACACCACTAGGTCATCCCGCATGATTGGGTCGGCCTTTGCATTTAACTTTGGTACATTCCGTTGGGTCACCCCTTTTGGGGTAGTCTGACGAGTCCCTTCGTGCGTTCCCTGATAGCATAGATCTTCGGTCATTCCTTCCGGTTGGATGACTCCCATGGTAACTGTTCTGGGTTTCGCCCTACATGGATGGTCATGGGAGTCCTCTGATAGTCATTTGGTTGGTCAGGATGGATGGGCTCGGGTGCTGTTGGTTTAGTTTGGCCATTCATCCCGCGAGGATAGGCCGAGCCGAGTGGAGTATGTGTTGGGATGGTTAGATTGAGCTGGTCTTATGGATGAGGGCTTTCTGCCACCAGATCGTCTTGGTCTTGATGTTGGGATGAATCAGCTGATTGGTGTTCTACATGCATATCTTTATCTCCATGAATTAGGACAGAATTGTCGACCGTAGACGGGTTTAAGGGATACGGCCTTTTGCCAGAGGCCGAGGGTCGGGGCTCTGGCGTAAGGAGAGGTTGCATGGGTAGAACAGGGGTGCGGAACTGATTGAGGGGTGCTTGGCCGGGCGGGAACTCTAGGTCATAGAATTGACTTACCTTCTCCTTGAGGGATTGGTTTTCTGACCTGACGGACGCATTTTCCATTCGGATCGCATTGTTCTCAGCTTCCAATGCAGCCACATTGTCCAAGTTATGTTGCATGAGAGCGGTTAGAGCTTCCAGTTTGGCCTCGAGGCCGGGATTAGCGTTATCGGAGTTGTCAGCCATGAAAAGTTCCTCTATGCAGCAGGGTTTGTCAAGCCGAGTGATTACTAGAGGCCCCACGGTGGGCGCCAAACTGTAGACGTAAAAATCTACCTGTACGGAAGGAGGGTCTGATCCCGTGAGGTTGAGGCCACTAGCGATCCGCTGCACCTGCACACGTAGAAAAACAAATGAGTGAAGCGAACGAGAAATACCGGGGTGGTGTTTGCCGTAGGCACTCCGACGCTCAAGTCAGCAAGGCTGAAAGAGGCTAGTATAGTGAGGGCTAGGGGATAGAGAGGTTACCGGAAGTCTAGTCAGAGACTGTGACTATGGCGGTGATGTAAAGCTCTCGAGTAGGAGCTTCTGGTGTGAAGGTGTAATGTAGTGTGTCCTTTGTGAGAGGGTTGGCCTCTGTTTATATAGTGACTGTCTAGTCTCCCAATCCTGATGGGAGTAGGAGTCCTAATGTGACTCTGATGCAAACCCTAGAAGAATTAGGGTTGTGTTAATCTGTCTTTCTAGTGTCCGGATAGGAAAGTGATTCTGATTAGGAAGGTGACTTCGAATAGGAGATTGAACAGGAACAGGAAAGTGATCAATGGCAGTCATGGACTCTGAACTCGCCTATTGGCCTAGGAGGCGAGCTGCAACTGGGAGGCCCGTGCCTAGATGGTTTGGGCAGGCCATATCTTGTATCAAATGGCACTAATTTGGCTTGGGCCTCTTTGGGATTGGGCCTGGTCTCTTCCTTACCGGTGGTCCTGTTTTCCTATTTGGGCCCAGGACGATTTTTTGCCCTAGCAGTAATCACCATTTGATCCATCGACCTTCACCCTACAAAACCCTCTTACTCTCGCTCTTGATAACTCGCTGAACGCCAGTTGAGAAAGTGAAGTATATTTTGGATATTAACAGAATATAAACTTTGGGCGGAAAAATAGTATTTTGAAATTTTTTGGGTGAAAAAAAATTCGTTTATATAATAAATAACAAGTAATAGGAAAAAGCACTATTAGGAATCCACTTCTTTTATGCGGTATATTGCTTTAATACCTGGACAAGTCCAGCTACGTGATGAAACTATAAAGGGGATTTCAGCAATATGCATTAGACAAGCCAAATCATCCGTCCTGCCAGGCCAGCACCACATTGAATTCCATTTTTGATATTCGGACCGAATTCAATTAATTCTTCTTGTGAAAATATACGTAGGGATGTGTCGTTCATTACCAAAGGAAATTAAAGAATATTCATGAAATTAATAGTTTTCCATTTTAAGGTAAGCTTGCATGATTGGTGGCAAGTGCCGGGACTTTCATGTTCTTTGTCTTCTCACGACTCAGTCCCAGTCATCGTCACTCGTTTTGTTACAGTAGGTAAGACTTTCCTTCGAAACTAGTAAGTTCCATGTCTCAAATCTCTTTTTAATGGTGCCTACGCTGAGGAGACTATCATATATTATAAATTATGTAAAAAATCTTATTTCTTAAACTCCATTATTAATGCACAAGAATACATTAATTAAAAACGATTAAGTCACACACCTAGAAATTATGACCAAGTAAAATTTGTCTGCTCTTCCTTTCCTCGATTAAAAAACAATAACAATAACAATAAAACAAAATCAAATTCTAACTCTTCCATGCCATTCTGTGAACATAAATTAATAAAAATATGTTGCCAATGTAAAAAGACCCCCCACACAAATCAATTTGGCTGGCGCTGACTCATACCGAGACTGACTCGTCCACTCGCCCACTAACCCACTCACAATTCAACACGGTTCGTCATGTCTTTCCTATATAGATTTATACAAAACCATAACGCTCAAACCCCTTTTATTAACTCCTTACACCTTCCAGACTCTTTACACCAAAACCTGGAATAAAAATTTCATCACCATGAAAGAAGAAAATTATCAAATCGTGCGTGCGGCACCCCGTAGAAGAGATGAAGAGTACGCAGCAGCAGTTAAACAAGGGAAACCCTTCCGCAAAGAGAAGAGCAGTAAGTGTCTCGTGTATTTTCTGGTCCTAATCGTCTCTCTGGGTGCAATTGTTTTAATTTTGGCATCAATTTTCTTGCGTGCCAAGACTCCTGAATTTGAAATAAAATCAGTCATGGTAAACCGTCTAACTCATGGCAACGCATCCTCGCCTTCGTTTAATGCAACGCTAGTCGCTGAGTTGACGATGGAGAACAACAACTTTGGTTCTTTCAAATTCCAGAATGGCTCTGGGAGCCTGTGGTATGGTATAGTTACAGTTGGTGACATGAAGATCGGCGAGGGGCTGGTGAGAGCTCGGGAGACAAAGACGATGAAGATTAATATTCAAGTGGGATCAAACGGGGTGTTGAATAATACAAATTTGACAAGTGATATAAATTCTGGGATGTTGAAGCTAAGTAGCCATGCGGAATTGCATGGCAGAGTGAACTTGTTTAATTTTGTGAAGAAGAAGAAGAGCCCGGAGATGAGTTGTTCCATGACTTTAAATTTAACAAGTCATGCTGCACAGGATTTAGTCTGTAACTAATTTTTTTTTCCCCCCTATTTCTTATACTCAGTTTTGATTTGAGAGTTGAATTTTTTTTAAATATTTTTGTATACATATCGATCTTATTTTATTCATTCTATCGTTGTTCTTGCTATATAATTTATTTTCTGTCTTCTTGTAGTTCTGATAGATAGATATTAATGGGGGCTAAACTTCTCCATTAAGAAATCAGTTAACTTAGGCCTGAAGAGATTGTGATAGACCATAGATTATAGAATATGAATTGGTGGAATTCTTAGAGGCTTTGCACTTGAGAGGCGTTTTCCATCGAAGGGGATAAATAAATGGTACAGGTTAGATGTGATAGCAATATGGCTGGTTCCACCCTGTTAGCTTTTTTCTACTGTTATAAAACCCTCATCACAAAGCATCAAAGTTAACTGGAAAAGCTTAAAGCTTTGTAAACTTATTGGCTTTTATAAGTTTATTTTAAATTGTATTCTTTTATAGTTCTTAACAAATTTAAGCAAGCCCATTGGCCTAATTAAATTATGGCTACAGAGTTGGACTGCTTGTAGGATCTCTATAGGCCCATACTTGTTTTGGTCCAACAAGATCAATAAGGAAAACCCAACTTCAATCAGTGTTTAGGTGCTCCAACTTTTATTTTTAATGTAAGCATTTTCTGTAAGTTTATTAATTTGTTCATTAATAATAAGTTGTTTGATCCTAAGTATAATAGGCAAATGATAATTGAACAGTATTGACGTATTCAAAATTGTTCTAAATTCTGTAAACTAGCAGTCTCCTATTTGCAATTAGGAAAAAAGTAATGCTAGGTCTACAATCTTCTCTTACAATCCTCGAGGTGGTTGTTTGTCATTGGTCAACTTGCAAATTGGGTCTTATCTGTTTGTATGGGTCATGTGTCACTCATGTCTGCCCATTTGCAAGCTAACTAAAGACAAGCTCCTACGTTGAGGGTTGTAAGAGAAGGTTGTAAACTTAACATTATTGATCAGGAAAATCACAGATAATACTATAGGGTGTGTTTGGTTCAGGGAATATTGGATTACTAGAAAGTTAGATTACCTTGAAGATTACTGGAAATCTTTAGGAAAATATATTTGGTTAGTTGGAATAAATTAGTGGGTATATTATTTAAATTAATGAATTGTCCTCTAATTAAATATTATTATTATATTATTTTTTAATATTGATTATTATTTGGATCATTATAACCCCCTGCATTTAAAAACTTAGCAAAAACAGCCCTATAATAAAAGTTTGGAAAATCAACAAAGCACCCTCAAAACCCAGTCACTGCCGGCCACCGGCAACCTAACAGCGCACGGAAGGTCAGAAATGGCCTTTGTACGCCTTATGGCCTTTTCCAGCCAGAGATCTGGCCGGAAATGGCCAGATCGGCGCACGACAGCCATTTTCAGCCTTTCGTGCGCCTTTCCGATGGAGGCGACTGGTCATGACGGTGGTTGTTGGCTGCAGGTGGGTGGGGGTGGTGGCTTGAGTGGGTTGCAATTTGTTTTGAATTCAAGGGTAATTTTGTCTAAAAAGTTAATTAATTTGGGTGAAATAGGAAAAGCAACATTCATGTAAATAAATTTAAAAATAAGGGCATTATTGTTCTAAAATTTTATTAATAAGAGATAAAATTATAACAAAAAAAATATTACCCTGATAATCTTATAATACTTAAGAAAATAAAGGTAATCAGATTATTTCTGATATTATCAACAGTAACTATTATTGGTATTTGAAGATTACCGGAATCTTATATTACTTGACAATAATATAAGATGACATAATTCTAATAATATCACATTACCCCCAACCAAACGCGGCCATAAAGTAATGTCACTTGTAAAATTCGATGAAATTATATAATATAATCCAAAACCATTGGAGAAGCCGTAGTTAACGCTATAAAATAAACCCGCATGATACAAAACATGCAAAATTCAATACTTAATTTACAGGAACCCAAAAATATGACTTTAAAATAAAACCATATGATAAGACTAAATTAATTAAATAACTAGCTTTCTAATCGTGCCATATTCCAAGATCTTGTGGTGAAGTTGACTTCACCTTGCTCTCCAGTATTCATCAGTAGAGTGTAGAATCCATAAACATCTTTCATATACTCAGAGAAGCTTTCTATAATATTACTAAAATCCAAGCTATCTGATTTTTAAGCAAGATTTTGAAGAAGGTGCGAAACTCGTGCAAAGGACTCCCGACTCTATTATGCTCTTATATATATGTCAAAGAGTTTGGACATAATTTGAACACCCCCAATACTCTGAACAAACTAGTTAATTCAGAGATCCACCTTCAATGGCCATTCATAAAGGTAACGACATGACCGTGAGGAGTGACTCAATGAGGCCCTTGTCTCCTCATCAACTCCGCAGTGATGAAAAACAAGAAGCCAGGGGCAAGCCTCAAAGAAAGCTTTGGCTTTGGGGATGTGTTGCCCTTCTTTTAACAATTACAGCCTTAATAATCATACTCATATTAACTGTTTTTCAGATCAAGGATCCAGATATCAAGGTGAATTCCGTTACAATTAAGCAAATTGCGTTTGCTAATATTACTAATGGTGGCCTTCCAAGCGGACTGAACATCACACTTGTAGCTGACGTTTCTGTGAAAAATCCTAACGTGGCTTCCATAAAACTCGGTAACAGCACCAGCACTATTTACTACGGTGGCATAGTGGTGGGCGAAGGGCGGATTCCTGCAGCAGTGTCCAAGTCAAAACGAACCCTGCGACTGAATGTTTCCATGGATGTAATTCCTAAGAAATTAATGGCCGTTCCCACCTTCACGACTGACCTGATTTCTGGAGCATTGAATATGAGCACTTATACTAGGATTCAGGGTAAGGTCAAACTTTTGAAGAGCATCAAAGTAACCGTGGTGATGAAGTTGAATTGTACGGTCACGTATAAAATTTCGAGCCAGACCGCTCAAAGCCACTGCAAGCTTCGCCATTAGCTGCGGCATCCTGACGAGCAAGTTGAAGTTGATTACTTACAATGCCCCTAAACAGTTGTCTCCATGTATAAATGTACATGAAAAATACTGTTCCTTTGTGAATTGTGATTGTGTACTTCGATTTGTAAATTCAAATTTATTATCTAATAAAAAAAAAAAAAAAAATGAGTTCTGTATATTTTGAGACGTATTTGAGTTTAAATGATTTGGTATTTTGGGTGGTATAAGAGCTACACAAAACAATGAGATTCAGAAAAAAAATTCAACCCAGTACATTTATTGAGTCGCAGAGCATGTGTGAAATAATTGTGACAAAGATTTACGAGCAATCTTCTTTATATTTCCACTTTTGACTGCTTTCCGAGTGAGTGAGTTGGCCATTTATGTGCTATCGTGACAATGTCGACTGGGTTGCTTTCACACGAATGGTTGAAATTAAGTGAAAACACTATGAAATGTGATGTGACAGGATTGTATTGCTACTTGGCTTTTATTGCCAAGTTTTTGAGGCCATATTCGGGCTCCAATTTTCATACTACTTGATAATACAGCTACCCCAAATTAAGCCTAACTACTTGATTAGTAACCATTTGTATATAATTTTTAGAATAAACAACTTTTTTCCACACATTATTAAGTTTAATAATACTTTTTCACTTAAAAATCTTATTACTTAAATTTTTATTTTATTTTCTATTTTAACATTATTGAGACCTTACATCATTATCATTCATTTTCTCGATCAATACTCATAAAAACTCTTCAAATTCTACTCTCATTGACCCCATCATTGTCGACAATCGAGCGATTAAGGTTTACGAAGTTGCCCCTTTCAAGTCAGATTTCGATCAATCCTAACCATTTAAATCTAATTTTTTGCCATCAAAAAATTCATTGGTATCCTCTCTTCAAAAGTCTTAACAGTCTGGACCGAGTTTACTCTTTATTCGTTGTTAGAATATAGATTTAGATAATAAAATGGTATTTTAAAAGTTTATAGGTGAAAAAGTCGCTACTATTAGGTGGGGAAAAGTCGTTAACTCTAATTTGAGTAATGCTACAGTTACCGACGGATGTGCACCGAATTTATGCACAGAATGACGTGACTAAATCCTGACCGTTGATTTATTATCAGTTAATATTAATCAATGGTCAGGATTTTACTACGTCATTCGATGCACAAATTCGGTATAAACTTTTCGATAACTCTATCATTTTCCCTCTAATTTTTACTAGAAAGATAAAGTCACAAAAGGGAAGGTATATAGAACCTCATATACATGTATGTAATAACAAAATCATCCAAAATCAAAATAGAAGCTTGAGACGAATCAACATATATATTCCGAATCAACCCCGAAACAAGAGCCAATCTGTTGTCCATGGGGATCTGCAATGGATGTTGAGCAACTCTTTATAAGATGCCTACTGGTGCATGCATTTTAAAACTGCCAAATGAAGCACTTTACCCTTCCCTTCCTCTCACAAAAATAATTAATTCATCAAACGGTGCATGAATCATTCATTTCTGAAAAAACCTTTTGATGGGGTTAATTGTGCCATCACAATTACCATTATGCATGGCTCGAACATTCTGAACCAAACATCCCTTTATGTCTTCCAAAAGGCAAATAAATTATCTTGTTCATGAATTAGTAAAATCGTCCATGGTAAATGCAGGCTTTCGGGCAAGGCAACTGTCCCCTTGTACAGTGACATTTACCAAGATTTGCTAAAATGTATGTATTCTGAAGAACATTACTTTAGAACACCTAAAAGGCAAAGATAATGTTTTGTTTATGGTTACTGCGTGCATTGTGACCTACCATGGCCTCCTTAATTTTCCATGTGATTTTTTCCCATTAGTTTTGAAGTGAGATCAGTAATTGGAACTCTATTATGTTTTTATATTCATAAATGACTGGCTCAGTTTGAGCCTGAAAATTGGGATTCTGTTAAGAGTTATCTTGGTCCTAATGTCATGGCTTACAACATCTTGTTCTGTTCATCCCCTCTTACTTCTCAGCTTGAATCATTCATTAGTTTATTTCCTTGCTGAAACAATTATCTTGATTCTTGAATGTTACCCATTTTGTTAAAGCACTATGATAATATAATCAACATGGAGAACAGGAACGATTTGAAAATGAATGATAATGGTAGCAGTATGAGAACAGAGGAGGTTAATTATTTGCAGGAGCTAGCTGGACAGAAAATTAGAAGACACGTTGTGGCTTGAAATGTTTAACAGGTTTAAAATATGCAGTCACATGCGTTGGAAAAAAAAAATGAGAAAAAAAATTATGATTATGGGCTCTGGAATGCCAGAATAATCACACATGCAGTGCTTCACGAGGAAGAATTTTAGGGTCAAAGGTAACTTTTATACAATATTAAGTCAAAACCCAATTAATAATCGATGCCCAACAACTTTTTTTTGTTGTTTTAATGATTGAGGTATCTAATCTAGTTTACGTATACTTCAATTAATCTA
The DNA here is from genome assembly GCF_008641045.1 of Pistacia vera. Taxonomy (NCBI): domain Eukaryota; kingdom Viridiplantae; phylum Streptophyta; class Magnoliopsida; order Sapindales; family Anacardiaceae; genus Pistacia; species Pistacia vera. The sequence goes on from NW_022196036.1 coordinate 1,264,344, forward strand.
TTAAAATCTTAAAAATATTAATCAGTAAGAACTTTAATAGTTACCTCTATTAGAGGTCGAGATTAATCAAACTTATGACTTTTTTTATTGTTGATTTACAATCACATTAAGTAATTGGGTGGCTTGAAAAGAGCAAAAGCAAGTTTTATTAATTCATAAATTCAAGTTATTTTAAGAACTAATACCATTTGAATTTTTACTCGATCGAACAGTTCTACAACTTTAAAGAATTAATTAATATATACGTAAACTGCTATAAACACCCGTGTGATTAAAAAAAAAAACGTAAATATATACTCATTTTTAACTAATTTGCTTGAAATTATGGGGTGTGATTTGAGGGAAAAGGGAAACAATGAAGCATGTTCAAAGTAACTTTGGCAAGAAAAAAAACCCATTTAAAAATTGACAGTAAGAAGAATAAGATGAGTGACTAAAACGACAAAAGGCCTAGCCATAACGTAGCAGAATAGCAAGGTAGCAGCGGTTTTGTAGGCCCCAAGCGCTGCCACAAGGAGACAAATTGAATCTCTGAAGTTACTTGTTAATTTGGATGGCATCATCTCATCAAAATCAATAACTTGTCCCGATTTCCGAAGAGATGATATGACCATTGATCATTCATTCATATATACAACCTACACAGCCTAAACATAAAAATAATAACTCATAGGGAGCCTTTCTTGCGTGTTGATTTCACTGTAAAAATTTGACAATTGAGAGAATCAGAGAGTGGTTCAGGTTCAGGGCATCCCACTCCTCTACTCTGACTCACCCATCTTTTACATCGTTCTCTCACTTACTTTAACAAAAGAGAAAATCTTCTTTTTACTGTTCTGGTCTCCGCTTTCCCAACTTCGCTGACCATTAAAGACACTGATTAATCCTAAACCAGCTCGACTACCCATAAACAAGGATCCAATCAACCCTCTTAAACCCACATTATTTGAACAAACATGAATCAAATCACTGTACTGATATGGGAACGCAGGTGCTTAGATAAATACAAAGATCTGATTCTTGTTTCACTTTCAGAGAGAGAAAGATACATGAGCTTTACAATACTATTAGTACTGGCAGTAGTGACTTGTGAGAGAAATTTTAGCCGAGTTTTCATCTACTCAGTACTTACCAGTCATCATCACTAAACATCCAAAGTTCCAAACTACTATTATAATTACCCTACCTAGAACTTGTCCTTGAACAAAAATAAAATAAAATAAAATTTATAACTAGATTAATTTACAGAGAACAAGATACACTGCACTACTGATAATGATATCAATGGGAGATATTAATATCAGTTTGGAACCAGATTTCCCGCTTTTTTGGTTTAGCCCTCAAAGCTCTCTTCTTTCCCTTCAATGGCTGATTTCTGATGAGACGGGTCACTTACAGATCTTGGTAACAAAGAAGACTCCGAATCTGTAAACAAAATAGATAATCTAAGTTTAATTTTCAGAAGAAAAATACATTTTAAAAAGAATATGGAACTGGGTTTTTTATTTTTTTTTAGTGATTTACCTCTAGAGGCATTGAAGGATCTTTTGCAATGTAAGATGGCGCTTTGAATTCCATCCTGTTGCTGCAGCAGCGAATCATCTCTCCTGGAAACAACAGGCGCGGCTGGCGCCGCGGCTACTGCAGACGAAGCCGATCGGCTTTTCCCCAAATGCTTACACACAACTCTCAGCCTTTCCGGAATATTTGCTTGCTTTTGACTTTTGACCTGACTTTCACTAGCCTCTGTCTCAGTCTCTCTCTTCTCAGCAGTTACTTTAGGAGGATTTGACTTTTGACCGGCCGTTGACGGTGGTGACTGAACGGATTTGTTGGCCACGGAGCCCCCTAAGTTTAACTGACCTGAGAATTTCAATTTGTCCCCGTAACGTTTGGAGACGCGAATGTAAAGAGGCTTAACCTTTTTCAAGTATTTCTGCATGACATCTTTGGAAAATTTCTTCTCGTCAGAAGTCGTTGAATCTTCAACACTCTGTGTTTTCAGTGACTTTCTTGAACTACTGTTGTCTCTGGTGAACATGGACACAATAGGAACTTCCTCCACTTTGAATTTCACAGTGAAAAACTTGCTTTGTTTTTCTTTTTCTGTTTCTGGCTTCTGTTGCTGCTTGGGAGTGGTAGTAGTACTAGTAGAATCAGCAGCGGCAGTGGCAACAGATCCATTATTTGCTTCTGTTTTTTCAGAAACGTTGTTTTGCTGTTTCGATTTCTTGAAGCCTAACATAAAGACTCGAAATTTAGTGGCGGATTTCAACAGAGAGACTGGGAATTGGGGCTTGGAATTAGGCTCGTTTGAATTGAACACAAGTGAAGAAGGCTCAATGGGCACGAGTCTGCCTTTAAAGAACAAATCATCAGATGGAGAGAGAGTGAGGTTAGGATCCGTACGCTCGTTGTCGTTGTTGCTGCCGCTTGAGTTTGAAGAAATCGTGAATTTAAACTCACTCTCCTCTTCCACTTCCACTTCGTTACCATCATCGTCTTCAGAGTCAACGTCGTCGTTTTCGTTCTCTTCATCATTTTTGGCATCATTACCCTCCTCCTCCTCCTCCTCTTCCTCTTCCTCTTCTTCAGCCTCGTCTTGAACCGCAAACTCCAAGTCAAAAAAGGGACCATCATCGTCGTCATCATCGTCAGTCTCTGTAGCCTGATGAGTAACGGCGGTGACTATAGTGGCGGTGGTTCGTAAATTAGCACCACCACAACCACTATCACCAGAACCGGCAACACCGCCACTAACAAGAGCAGTAGCAGCAGCACCACCAGTACCACCACCGCCACCACCTCTCCAGTACTTGAGTAAGCTGAAAGCTTCCATGGTTGGGAGAGCCAGAATAATAATGAGTGAGAAAGTGAGGAAAGTGTTGGGCTGGTAGTTGCTTTTTAGAGAGGGTAAAAGGGAAAGTAAGTTAAAAAAAAAAATAAAAAAAATAAAAAGACTGGGTTTCGGAGGGCCTCGGCTTAATGCAGAGTGCAGACTAGTACTACTGAAAATGGGTGACAGACGAAAGAGCCAGCAGACTCAGCACCAGAGACCAGAAGGGCAATTAGGTAAAGCTATTTAGATAGAGAGAAGGAAAGGAGGTTGAGGCTCCAGGTTTCGCTTTTAATTTGTCTGGTTTTGAATACGGGGTTGCAGGTCAGTCATGTGAGAGCAGTCTGCGAGTCAGATATAAGTTTCAGACTGACGATACAGTAATAATAACTGGGCAACAGGGCAAGTACTATGTACATGTACACTCTACGACTTCAACCGTATATTTATACTACTTGTATTTACTTTACTTGGAAAAAAATACTACGGTTGAAATGGGCATCTAAAAAATATTTGCTTAATACATTCACAGTAGGCACATGCAGGTGGGGGGGACCTGTAACTAGTTTTAGTTCCTGATTTCATAAAGTTTTGACTTGAAATTGAAGAGTTTCAGTTCCATTACAGAAATGTTATAATCAAACCAGAGAAACGGTCCACACTTGAAAGATAATGACTGATTCTTTGCTTTCGTTTTAAAAATGTATATCTGTACTTTCTATGTATCCCATTTCAAAAAGGTTTTCTTGATTCTTGAGTGAGATATTATTAATTGATAGGAAACGTCTGATGAGTGGACTGGACAAACTCATGATCATCTAACTTCCCACGAGTATACTAATAGGGTACCCAGAAAAGTGACTGATCAACACCCTTAAACTCCAACAATTCACCATGGCTTTCATTAACAAGAGTGGACCCTTTCCATTAAGCGTCTAACGCTAAAGATAAGTGATAAAAGACTCCCAAGAATTGAGACCTCAACTTACATCGCCATAATAAGATAAAGATATTTAAGATTAAGATTATTGAATATTAATACAAACAGCAACTTGGTTTTAGTGTTTGATTAAATGAGTGATGGTTTTTAGAAATTATTTTGTTCCCTGGTTGGTGAAATGCTAATTCAAGTTTTGATGTAAAAAAGAGATGCAGCAGCCCTGGTTTCAATCATGTCCTCCTCAGAAAAGACCCCATTGGCACAATAATAGAGCCAGTCAGTTTGAAAAATGAAAAAGCCTGCCTGCTGATCAATAAAAACACCATTAATTGACACTGTATGTACAGATTCGAAATCCTTACCCACCCTTCATAGACTATTCTTTTACCAATTTATCAATCATGATATATATGCACATCAGAGCTTGAAGTTTTCTGGTTATGGTATATAATCTTTAACTTTACCATATATAAACTAAAGTTTTAATTAATTAAAAAGAAGTAAAAGTGGGCAGGTCTATATGCATGCTTTGAAACTTTTCTAAAGTGTAGCCTTCTTTCAAAAAGCAAGTCAAAGACTCTATTCACTAACTTCCCAATTTAAGCCTTCTGCAACAATTTGGGCTTAACCATGCAACAACTGGCCTTAAAAAATTGGGAGAACAACATTTTCCCACCCGAGGTTCGGTGAAACAACACTTTCCCACCCTTCAAGTTTTAAAATTACACTTTCTCACCCTTTGTTAGGTTCTGTTATTTTTTCTGTTAATGTTTTACTAAAAAGACAAAAATATTCTTAAATATTTGATTTTATAATTTTTTAATAAGCCAAAAAGTCAAATATTAAAAATTCAAAAAAAGAAAAAATAGTTAGTTCTTCCTAACAAGTTAGAGTAATGTTATAAAATTGTTTTAAAAAGTTAAATGACCATATTCTCAAAATTACTGTTTGTTTCATTATTTTGGAAATACTATTATATTTTATTTAATTACTTTTAGACCCTTTAAATTTATTAATTTAATTAAACACCTCTAAAAAAAGTTTAAAAATTAACAAAAACACTTATCCATAGTTGCCAAATTTTGGCAACCATCGTCGATGGTGGCTGGAATCTGTCACAACGGCGTAAGAATGACCGAAACTGGCCAGTAATTCGTCGATTTGGTCGGAAAAGGCCATCTCTTTGGCCATCTCTGACAGCCAGATCTGGCATTTTGAGGCTGTTGACGGCTAGATCTGGCCGAAAAATGTCAGATCGATGCACGATCGGTCAGATCTGACCGATCTGCGTCATAACGCTAGATTCCGACAATGGTGGCCGAAATATGGCATTGTGGATGGATGGGGATGTTTTTGTCATTTTACAAAAATTTTATATATTTGGGTGTTTAGTTAAATTAGCAAACCTATGGGGTTTTTATTAATTTTTAAATTTTACTTCATAATAATCACCCTACTCAACTAGCCAATACTATTTCCAAAATCTTATCTAAAATAACAAACCAAACGGACCTATAATATTTATTTATTTATAATATCATTAATATCTATCACTATTATTCAATAATCTACTAAATTTATATTGTTTTTCATAATATAATGTTTTTTATTTTTACTAATTAACATAAAGAACCAATGTTCTTAATTAATTAAATAGATAAAGGAAAAAATATATTTTACACTTAAACTAATAAATAACCGAATAAAGATTTTAACTTAATTAAATTTTAATTTATAATAAATTAATTAAAAAATAAATTATTTTAAAATATTTTCGTCTTATCTAACCAAAGGTGGGAAAGTAACATTTTGAAACTTAAAGTTTCGCCAAATGTTGGGTGGGAAAGTGTCCTTCGCCTTAAAAAATTACATAACAATTAAACAAGCCTTTACATGTTCCAATGAACTGCGTCAAGACAGAATTTGATAACAGGATTACTGCATTCATTAATTAATAACCTTGGATTCTCTGTGCAGAAAGACCAAGTTAAGTTATTATAATGAGAAAACCTTTTCCATCTCCTCCCATTAACAGATGTTAATTTCAACTGTTTGTCTTGTTTATAGGTAGAGAATTTTTTAAAGTCCAGAAATCTGCCCCACAATTCATACAAACATTGGACATTAAATAAAAACGAATGTTCTGAAAAGAATATTATTTTTGTCTTAGATAAAAACTCGTATGAAAATCATCATTATTGTAATCACAAGTTCGGTATTATTTGTGGGATTTACTTTCTTTTTAGGATCAACGATGGCCCATTAATACTTTTCTTTTCTCTTCTTTATTCATCTTTTTTTAATTGTCGACAACAATGAGACTCCCTCTTCCTTTTTATGGTTTGGAGCCGCAATAATAGTTTTCGAGGTCCGGCTCCATAATTTTTTTGGTACTTTGTGCTTTATGTTAGAATAATATGGAGTTTTTTTTTTTCTTTTTTTTCTTTTTTTGGGTTCCATAGTACAACCAGCACAATAGGGCATTTGACACACAAAACAACACGTTTGCTCAAGCTAAGTTGTTTATGGTCCCCATAAATCTTTTTTTTTTTTTGGGTAATAGAAGTTGTTCAGGTTAACTTGCGCAAACTTTAACTAATCTTCCAGGGTCTTGAAGTTGACAGTCGAGTAAATTCCCTTAATGGGTACCCCTATTAGCAAACCAAGTAGATCGAATTTAATATCTTTTGAGTAGAATCCTAATTGACCGCTAGACCATCCAGTGGTGATTAGTTCTCGTAAATCTTGACTCTTCTGAAATTGGTTTTTGATTATTTGGTCCCAATTTTGACACTTTTGGATTCTATGCCCTAGCCAATTCTTTTCTTGGCAGGAAAGACAGCTTGCTTAAGAACATTTTTCAGAAGATATGGACTACCCAGGCCCATAAGCCCAATGCTTTGCAATTGGTCAAAACAAAGAAATAAAAATGGCAAATATGTGATAATATATATTGAATAGATCACTAATGGGTTATCTTATATTATAAAAATAGCATTAAATAACCATAGAACAGAAACATGTAAATGCCTAATTACTTTATATTTGTCCTACTGAGCTTAAACCATTGGCTTTGTGGATCATCCAGGCAGCTAGAATCATCATCTTCTATACAAATGCACTTTGTAGTCAAAATTTGAGAAGAATCGGGAGATTTCTTGTCCAAGCATAATAAGTCCCCATTTACATCTTTAGCTGCTAATTGAAGCTTGGAATGTGAGACTTCCGACCATGCAGATTGTTGGGTGGAGCAGTCGGTTGAGAGAATTGGTTCAAGTCCATCACCCACAACTTTAAGGCATTGAGCACTGTCCATCAACCTGATTGGAGTTCCATTTCCATCGTGACTCCACCTGCTCCACACGCTACTATTGGTAACATATAATTCATTTTTTCCATTTACATGAACTGGATTGCCACTCAATGGATGATACATTACATAGGAGGTTGACTGGTTTGAAAATGGGTCTGAAAGAAACAATGAGTTAAAAATACAATTCTATGAGAATTTATGAAGTATTAGAATGGTTTATATTATTAATTATTGTTCTTACCTTGAATCTTTCCTTGTAGAAAATGAAGGCTTTCTATAAATTTAGGATTCCGGAGCTGGTCCCAGTTGCCATTAAGCACTCCAAATGTCTCCTCAGTCCCTGTTTTACCTTCCCTTAAATAATAGCCTCCTTGCAAAGCCCACAACCCCCAATCAAAGTCTCTCTCAGCAATGAAAGCCTTAATGCAAGACATGTAACGCCGTTCAGAGTCAGTAAGATCTTGTTGGTTAAGGCCAAACTCACCCAGAAAAAGAGGAACTGGGTTATCACCATCAGTGAGAAAAGCTGAATGGTCCATCATATATAAACTACTTTCAGCACAGACTCTATTCAATGGCTGCACGTCCCAAATGTCAGAGTGTTCTTCACTAAATTTATACCAATGCGCCTCATAAACCAACTTGTTATCTAAATTGTTCGATAAAAAAGGCTTCTCCTTCAAGAAGCTGAAATCTCTGCTGTATTTTATCCCTGAAACGGGTACAAGAACATGCGGGTTTGCCCTGTGAATCATTATTGCTCCTATACCAATATATTTCAGCCAATCATTTTCATTTTCTCTTGCACCATGTGGTTCATTTCGCGTGCTGATAGAGACCACCTTCAGAAAATAATATTTCATTAAACGTTTTTCTAGATGAACAAAAACTAGAAATGAAAAGATCATTTTAGAGGTAGTTTGTAAATATAACATTCATGACGTACCTGTTTTCTATGCTTAAAATGTGTGGCCACCGTAACCAAACCCTTTACCCATTCATCAGGATTAAAATGGGTGTCTCCAAAGAAGCCATTTCCATCATCGTTATTACAGCACCACTTGGGCTGACTAACATGGTTATCAAGCAAAACCATGACACCTTGTGCACCGAGTTCATCAACCACCGCATCATAGACTTGAATTACAGTCATGTTCAAGAGAGCAGGATTGTTTTTAGCGAAGCCAGCCTTGGCCTCATTCAAATCCAAAGAATCAAAAGAGTAGGTGACAGTCCGTGAACCGAAAATTTCACGAGTGAACAAGAAGGTTGGCCACGTGAGTCGGACACAGTTGAATTTGTTTTGAACTATCTGAGCCACGATCTTACTGAGTGGCTGCTTGTCGAGGCCCTCGGCTATCATGGGTTCCAAATGTGATGCCCAGTTGACACATGATAGCTTCACTCGTTGCCCGGTTTCTTCATCGATAATCCATCTGCCTCTTGTTGAGAGAGGATAGGAAAAAGAAGGTATTGCAAAGTAAAGCAGTGAGAAAAGAAAGATGGCTTGTAAAGTTTTCAACAGCATTTTCTCCATCGGTGGACTTGCTACAACCTTGGAACTTGAACATGAATTTATAGGACTTAGGCAACAAACTCGCCCACAAAATTTCATCATTAATTTGTTTTCATCTTTATCTTAGATTTTCACAAGCTTGAAGAATATATAATTTTGAGATTCTTTTTATCTTTATCTTTGGTTTTTGTATCTTTTTATTTTAAAAAGGAATTATCTTAAATAAACAGCCATTATATCTAGGGATTTGAACGTATCTAGTACAGGTGTATGCAAGTACTTAACAATTAATGAAATGAACTGCTGAGTTTGAGCTAACCAAGCCAAATCGTACGTTAGTAAGTAGTAATAAATGATGCATTTCTGGTTAGTAAACAACAATTAATGATATGAATTTTTTAAGTTTTAATGTACAAAGCAAAGATGTAATAAATTGGATTATTGTTCGGTTTGTCTTAATGGCGAATGGATTTTTTGGTAGTGCAGGTAGTAGGTAATGAAAAGAAACGGGAGCCAACCACTATCTTGACTAGTGCAAGAAGCTGAAGAGACATTTAATTTGAAACTATCGAAGCAGCCATTGTTGATAATTCAAGAGTGCTTCACATCTTAACCTGATTTCTTCGTCGTTGAAGCAAAGATATGATGAAATTTATGCCTCTCTTATAGTAAGACAAGATCATCTTGAATGGGTTCAAAGCTTTTGTCATAAATGATGGATATTCAGTCTCACTGTAACTCTTTTTTTTTTTAATTACACTATTGAAAATAAAAATTAAAAAAATTAAATACATCCCATTTATTTAACAGGGAACTATTACAACGCTGTCATTTAAGATGGACTGAAAAAAAAAAAATGCATGAAAAGTGACCAATTACTTACATATCACTTTCAATCCTCAGAAGAGTCCAAAAGAAAATAAAGCAACTTTACATCATATTTCCAGTATTACATCAATTATGGATTATGGGGATCTCAATTTTCAGCAAACTTTTGTCTAAGAGAACTTCAATTGGTAACCCCTAGAAAAGCACGTCTCGATTAGCAATGCATGCTTACTGTAGGAATGGTTAATTTCCAATTTCTTAAACAAGCATTCAAAGGGAACAATGCATCTCATTGTTTAAGTGGGCATGGTAGAAAGATTAAAAGGAAACAGAAAGGAATCACTAACTGTATTATTAAGTGAAAAATGCTCAATCAATATATGCTGGCCTCCATCAAAATCTTACTCAAAAGGGAGAAAGAGTCAATCTAGATTCATGATCTGTCCTCCACTGGAATTACATAATTATGACTACCTAATGAACAAATGAAAACACATATCTTCACTGGCCATTGTGGCATCGCCCTTTTGAAACCGGGCCTAATTTTAACTGTAGGCCCACAGAATCTGAACTAAAGGTTAACTCTTCTGATCAGAAGATCTGACTCCCATTACCTTACAAACAGGCAGGTCCTTCGACTGAACCAGTTTTAATGCTGGATGAACCTTAAGATCCCCCATGAGCAATTTCTGCCCCAAATCCAACTCACTCAGATCCACATCAATATAAGGAGGTACGATGTCTGCTGGGCAAAGGAACTTAACAGTCCTCTTGATGGTATTAAAATAAGCCCCTGTGATGTTTACAAAAATAACAAAGAACAATTAAGTCTCCACAGATCATATAAAACAAACATAAATAAAATGCATTTTAAGTCTACAGAACTAAATCAAGGATTTGCAAACTTGTAAGAACTTAAATAAGAGTAATCAAGCAGCAGCAGGCAAGAAGATTGCCGACTCAATCATCTAAGGAGAAGATTACACTATTAGATATAACAGCATACTTGCTAAGGTCAATGGAACTTGGCAACATCTGAAGTCCTAACTAAGAAACTATCTTGAACTTACAACTCTTCCTTGTCTTAGTGCCTATGTTGCTAACACACTCATGACATGACCCAATGTACAGTACAACCATATTAAGTACCCAACATTGCTTAACTAGCTTAGTATTTATACTAAGTTCATAAACTTAAACGTTGAAAAAACAGTTATTAAGTTCCATTTCCATGACATTCTAATTGCTCATAAACACTCCCAATACAAATGTTTTAATAACCAACCTGGGGAGAAGCCAAACAAAGTTGCCGTGTCTTCAGTTGACCGGTGGGTCAAACTGGATGTCAAAAAGTTTAAAATTCAGCAAATACACCCCGGAAAATTACAGATAACTCCCTACAGGTTTGAAATTTAGCAAACACACCCCAAATTCAAATCGGCGGTCAACTGGTTGGCGGCGATGACACAACAAATGCAATCCCAATCATCCCTTGAGCCCATTCCCTAGAAAATGTACCCAAGATCGGGCCGAAATTCGATTTCGGCCAGATCTTACCGACACCAGCATGGACATTCCAGGCTAGATCTCACCACTGTCAACGTTGACAACTCACCTCATCATCACGAAAATACTCTCCTCTGCCTCCTAACCAAAACCCATCTCACCCAACCCCTGTTTGCCTCACCAATCACCAGCAAAAGCCCGCAGTTGCTGCCGCCCATTTTTTTCGATTTCTGGTCAATTCACATACCGAAAATCACCTTCGTTGCCACCATTGCACTCACCAACAGTTCCTCTTCAAAAGCCCCAACATCCTAACCTTCAATTGTTCGCCGATCATCATCCCAATTTCTAGGGTTTCTGGTGAATAGGCAAATGGGTAACTCGGCCTAGTGAAAGCCCTCGGTCCCGGTCGAGCGGGCCGGGCCAGGTTTTAAAACACTGCCCAATACTCACCAGACTTCTAAAGGTTCTGATAAAAACCACATTCTGTAAGCTTTTTGCAAAGGCAGAAAAATGTTTGATGTTAAATGAAGAAGTCCAGAAGAAATGGAATAAGCTGAACACTGAAAGTAGACAAGTATAGGAGAAATTTGCATTAAGAGCACAGAGGAAGAGACAGAATTTCTCCAGAAAGAAGAGATTTTTTAGGACACAAAAATATATGGTATACGCCATGCTTTTTGTCAATGATGATTACACTTTTCATAACATAAATCTATTCCCAGATGCTCATATAACAAGACAAGTTTACAAATCAAACCATGCATATCCTTGCTTAAGATTTTTCCATCAACTTTCTAAAACTTCCTCAAGATTCAACTTATTCGGGTTAAAACCTCAACAAATGAATCATACACAACTAAGAAATTTTCAAATGGAAGTACAAAGTCGCTTTTTTAACTTGGTTTTCCGCTGAATTGAAGTATACAATCACGCAAACTTATCTTCATGCATAAAACTGGAAGCATCAGAAATGTGCAATGTACATTCAGGATCAATTACACAATGAAACTCAATACCATAAAGGATCAAACTATATCAGAAAAATTACTCTCTAAAATTGGAACTAAAGCTTCATGTTCTGCTCTGCAGCCTATAACATAGGTGCCCTATTCTATTTTTAAACTCATTAAAGTTCTAATAACCCACATCAGTTATACTTAGAATGCAATTAAAACAAACAAACCACATAGATTAATAACAAGTTGTCTACGAACTCAAAAATAAATTAAATTAATGACGCTTACCTTTTCTTAGCCCCGGAGACACATCCTCTCCTCTGTAAACAAGTGGAACACTAACCTTCAATAAAGCACTCGAAGGTGCCCTTAGAAATGTCACATTAAGCGGCAAATCCGTGACAGGGTTTAAATGTATCTGAAACATTTTAACAACATTGACGAAAAAAAGAGTAATTAAGATATCACTTAACCAAAACCCCAAAGCAAAAAACAACCAATGAACCATACCTTTCTAGGCAAGACCCGGACTTTCTCAATGATCTCATCTGACTCAAACTCAGGTCGGACTTCAAGATCAAATAATCTGGATAGAAAAAAAGACCGCCCCAGCTGAGTAACCAGCTTCTTGATCTGATTAGTCTGAACCGAAATGAGCCGTTTATTGCCTCCGTGTTGACCGTCCTCTTGTTCAAAAACTATGCTGGGGACTCGACCCGCCTTCCTCTCTTTGGCCGAAATGTTGGAGCCGGAGGCAGCTCGAGGTATTGCGAGTATGGTTTCGGCGTATTTCGGGTCGGGTCTAGGGAGCCCGTCGAGATAGGTAAGTGGAGCTAAAGGGTCCTCGTGGGTTACGGAGGACGCGGCCTGAGAGAAGAAGCGGAGTTGGAGGTTTAGGGTTTTGGTGACTGCAGAGCGACGGACCAACATCGTTGTGTCAGCGAGAGGGTTAACAGAGGTTTCTGGAGGTCTTGTATCGAGTGTGAGGTTTACTGGACAAAGCAAAAATGAGGGTTTTAGGAGTTGTATGTTTGTATGGTTATTCCTATTCTTATTTCCAAACAGCTCGCTTCTAATAAAGACAGAAAACACGGGCCTCTCACAGTTACAGGCCTAGTCCAGTAAGCATCCCCATTACGAAATAGGCCGAAAGGGTTGGCCCGGCCCATTAAGGGAGTTGATGCGTATAGAAACAAAGGAGAACATCAGACGCACATGGTACCCAGCGCATATTCGTTTTAATATGCTGGCACGACTCATCTCGAAATCCAAATCTAACCATACTAAAACACCATTGTTTGAATGACTCAATTACCCTTTCAAGACAAAACTCTGACTATATACCCGGTAAATTACAAGCACCTTATATGGGTAATTTTGTCAAGAGAAAAAACAGTGCTTGGAGTTTTAGTTGACTCCATGGCTTCCTCCACCAATCGTTGAAGTTGAAGCAAAAACTGAAGTTTTCCATATTCCCCCCAGGCTCTGATATATGGGAAATTCAGCTCAAAGTTATCTTTCTTTTCTTCTCTGTCAAATGAGGTAATCTCCATACAACCCCACTAAGCTTTTCTTTGTTTATTAGTCCTTACTGCAACGCTTGCTTTTATCCCTGTGTTTATATTTGTTTATGTCTGTGGCTTCTGCTTTTTGTTTGCCCATTTCATTTATCATATGTTTTCTTATGTTATCTATACCATGCTAGAGTTCTATTTGATTGCTGAAAAACCATGGCAAATGTATGGGTTAATTCTCTTGGATTTAACATCTATGTGATTAATGGCCAAGAAGTTTGCATATTGACACAGGCATGGAAAGCATAGAGATATTCAAATGATGTGTTTTGCTGTGAGATTCCAGTATTGGTAATTTTAGTGATTTATTTGTCAGCAAGATTTGTTTGGGTAAAAGAGCTTATAGCTTGACTACACCTTACAGACGCCTGTCACGGTGTGTTTATTTGAAATTATCTTGTTCATGGAATTGAATGGGAAATGTTCAAGTAAGTTGATGCTATCATGCTTCTGAAATTTTGAAGTCGAAATTTATTTTGGTAGACAATCAATGAATTGCAAAGTAAACAAAACAGCCTTCATTTATCAAACTGAATCCCCAAGAGTGTTTTGAAAGCTAACTGACACGGGGATAACTTTTCCTCTTTGCCTCAACAAGGATTTCCTTCAAATATTTGAAAATGAACATATGTACAAAAGATGTTGGTGAGGGAATCTATTGGAGTTGGATGCAAGTCCAATAATTGCTTTGAAAAATCATGTTATGTAGCATTGCGGAATATGAGAAGTCTGAGAAGTATTTGAGAATGAGTAAGATTCTTCTGCAGTCCGTAGAGTTGCTGTGAATCTTTGGAAACTGTTGAAAACTTAGTCCTCTTGGGTAGAATTGCTTTCTCTGATGGAGTAACCTTGTACTGGAACTTTGTGACACCTGGAATGCGCTAATGTTGCTTAGAAAACCGCTATGAGTTTTTTTTATCGAGATTTCTGTCTCCAACTTTTTTTGGAGACTCAGGAGTAATACCCACCCTGAAATTGACTATGAATTTAACATAATATAGATCCTACAATTATTTCCAGTTAAAGACTACAGATATACAGCAGATTTAAACCATCATTTTGGTCTCTGTCAGTTTGATGATGCTGTGTCTCCTTGCTCAGCAGGATTTGTTTTCTCAGCTTCCTGTAGATCTACATATTAACACTGAGAACCAAGTCAAAATGATGCATACCACTCACTTGGTTAATTGACTACACAGATACAGCACATATAAACCATCATTTTTTGGATTTTTGCCTGTAGATACTAGAAAGAAGATCACTAGAATGAAGGGAATTTGTCATTTCTCATAACCATTGACATATTTTGCACATTACATCCTCTATTGCTATTTACCATAAGCTATCTTCTGCTTTTCTTCTTCTTTAGCTTATGGAATACCTCAAAATCGTTTAGCTAACAGTGACTGATTATGCTTTCCTTGTTTTTAAAGTCAGTCACAGTCTTGATTATTTTCTAGAACGTATATTCCTTGTACTTCACTTCTAAGGAGCCAACCACCAGTAAGACCATCTGTCACTTGGCAAAATCAAGTTGGTTGAGTTAATTTAAGTTTAAATTTCAACCCATCTCATCAAAATCAGATCTGCAATTCTGCATTGAAACATATATGGGTTCTAAGATGAACTATTTTCATCTCTGGTCCTCAGCTTTCCTTGATTTCTATCATTTCTGTTACCCTCTAGGTGAATTCTGCAATGAGATTAAAGAGACAAGGTGAGTGCCATAGTATTGGGTTGTGATAAACCATGTAGGGACACACAAGAAGGATCTTCCTTAATTAATTACTAACTATCAGCATGTGGCTTTAGTTTATAGTCTTGTTTAATTTCTTCACTTTCAAATTCATAATGGATTGGCCAACTTTTTGCTCGCGTGAGCAAACAGCTGTGATTTAATCTTCTATGCTTGTGTTCAAGATCTCTTTACTGCAGAATTTTCTCTTTAGTTAGCTGGCAACAAATAGAGAACAAGATATCACTCTAGGTTTATCATTTATTATTGGTCAAAATTACAAGATGGGTGCAATTTGTTATGGTAGCATTTGCCTTTTTCCTGTTAAAATATCAAAGTCTATTAGCCTTGGGGCTTGAAATGGACTATTTCTGTCCCCCTTTACCCTGAATTGGGTGTACTATTCTTGCTTCTTCTGGTTGTACTCACGCATGAATGCACTTTTTAATGAGTGCTTGTGTCCACAGAGAAGCTGGACTTTGGGCCATCAAAATATCATACTGCAGTTTTCTAGTTTCATTTCTTGCTATTGCTTTTGAATTTGGATTAAACATACTGATACTTTTAGAGAGTCAATATCTGCTTAATTATCAGTAAGTATTTGTCGGTTTTAACTTAGAAGAACCTGATGAAATCAATTCCCTTATCCGGACCCATAAGAAAATTCTTCCTGTGGGCCTATGGTGGTTTCATTCACATAGTTTGTGGGGTTGGTTCGCAAATTCGTCAATTTTCATGTGCATGGTGTTTGGTTTTATATAGTGATGGGTGTCTACAATTAGGAAATCCCGTTTTCTTCTTTCTGAAGAAAACAGTCGTCTTAGCCATGAAGGATAAGGATATGACCAGACTTGAGTTTTGATAGGTCCCATGAAGGAACTGCCAATTACTTAAAGCCTATCGATTACGGTCCCAGTTCAACTGCCTTGAATTTACAGGCTTAACTTGATCAGTTTTTATGTAATTCAATTACCCTGAGGTTATTGCTAATCAGTCTGGTAATTAATTATTTTACTTAACAATTAAGTTTGTTTCCAGACACAGCCTAATTTAGTAATGGAATCAATGGCTTTACGAAATCCACCTGTCCAAAACTGATATGCTTAGACATGTCATCTCGTGCATTCAAATCATCAAACGCTTCTCCTTTGGACACGTTTATAAATGCTAAAGTAAATTCAATAAGAGACCTCTCAAATCTAACGGCCGTTAATCATCCACTCGTTTCCACCGTGTCTTACTCCAAGCCTGCAGTCTCGGATCCGAACCTCTAAACGGATGAGATGAAAGACATTCAGTTTGACGGTGAGGATTAAATCCGTCACTTACAATTCTATTTATTATTTATTCCGACACACACTGTGAGAGAGGGGAAACTAGAAATTTATTTGTTAGGAGTTGGGAGAGTATTTTTTTTATTTCTGAAACTTGAGGTTTCGAAACGGTGAGTGAGAGAGAGCCATGGCTGACGCTGAGCATAATCGCCAAGAAGCGCCCGCTGAATCGGTGATGGATAAGATAACGGAAAAGATCCACGGACATGATGGTTCGTCATCGTCGTCGTCGGACTCTGATGATGACAAGAAATCACCTCCATCACCGTCCATCAAGAACAAGGTTTTTCGTCTTTTTGGAAGAGAGAGGCCTGTTCACAAGGTTCTCGGTGGTGGAAAACGTATGTTTATTTCTAAAATTTGTTATTTAATTTTTTTAATTGGTTTTTACTGTGATTTCTCATTTTGGTAATTAAATTTTCTGGTTTAAGTAAAAGATCTACGTAGATCTGGTTCGTAATAGATCAAGTTTGTTTTCTGTTGATTGATGAAATTATGTTTTAGCTGAAAAAGTTGGGATTTTTCCTCTTTTTGATGGTTAACGGTGTTGATGCGATTGGTTGGAAAAAAAGTTACTTTTTTATCTTTCGCAACAAATCCCACTAGAACCTTCTTTTGCTTTATTTATTTATTTCGTTGAAGATTTCATGGTTAATATTAATTGTCGTGGCTGAAAATTGAAGTAAATGGCCATAGTGAATGTTGATAAAATTGTGTTGATTTATCTTTGTTTAAAAATGAATTAATTTTGGTACATTTTGTACAGCGGCGGATGTTTTCTTGTGGAGGAACAAGAAGATATCGGTTGGAGTACTTGCTACTGCAACTGCAGCATGGATTCTGTTTGAATTGATGGAATACCACCTTCTCACGCTTGTCTGCCACTGCCTGATAGTGGCACTTGCTGTGCTTTTCTTGTGGTCTAACGCCACCATTTTCATCAACAAGTAAGCCGTTGATGCCTTTTCAAGAGTTTTGCTGTTATATTTTCGTTTAGATGAATCACTTAGCATTAATTGTTTTTATTAGATCTCCTCCTCGCATCCCTGATTTTCGTATCCCTGAGAAGCCCGTTGTACAAGCAGCCTCTGCGCTTAGGATTGAAATTAACTGGGCCTTTTCCATTCTGAGGGACATCGCATCTGGAAGGGACCTGAAGAAGTTCCTATCTGTAAGTTATGCTTTGTTAAGTACTTGTGGTTTGCATGAATCGATGGGGTTTGTATAGTTTGGTAATTTTCATGAATTTTAATGCGATAATTTATAACTACTTATATAATGAAATTTTGACTTTGAATTCTGTTTTCATTAATTAGGTAATTGCTGGCTTGTGGGTTTTGTCTATTGTGGGTAGCTACTGCAATTTCTTGACCTTGTTCTACATAGGTAATGAAATTTTTACTTTCGTATTGAAGAAAAAGATTTATTTTTCTTGTTTTTTGGGAAAGGTTTATGAGTTATTGATGTGGAATTAATGGTTTTGGTAAAACAGCTTTTGTACTGCTTCACACCGTGCCTGTGATATATGAGAAGTATGAGGATCGGGTGGACTCATTTTCTGAGAAGGCATGGATTGAAATCAAGAAGCAATATGCCGTCTTTGATGCCAAGGTCTTAAGTAAGATTCCTAGAGGGCCATTGAAGAATAAGAAGAAGGTTTAGAATGGTATAAGTTATGGCAGTCTGTAGATTCTGACATACATTTGGTAGACGCGTTTTATCTTAGGTGTTATGAAACTTTATCCGGTGTTGGCTGCAACCATGTTTTCATCCTTACTTGTTTTTGCTACATGTGGTAGCTTTTTCCTTGGATATGCTACGAGTGATATGGTGATGTTTTATTATGTTGGTTATCTATTAATGCATTGTACATCATGTTCCAATTTCTGTCGCAAATTGTTATGGTTTTGCACTTGCTTTAAGAGTTATGAGCTCGTGAGTTGCATTTCGTTGGATACTATTTCTTAACATATCCTGCCTTTTGTCTATTTTCTGTTCCGAGTTCTTTTCTTTAAGACGCGGAAAAACATCACTAGTTTAGATTAATCTTATAAGCACCGTGGACTAGATGAGTTTCCAATGCCCATTTCCTATGTTACAGCCTTACAGGATTCAGATGATAATAATGTTGAACAGTATTACATATCGGTGCGCGCAATTAGAGCACCGAATCACAGGCAATGTATAACTTCCGGAAGAAATCAGAAGTCCCAAAATGGGTTAATAAAATAACAGAATAACGACAATCTAGAGGTAATTATAAACTTATTTAAGTACATTTTAAAATATAGAGGTGAGTGCACGTTTCATGTACATGTCTAAAAGCGGCACCTCACCGCTTAGCCGTCTAATTGCAATCATAAATGTCCTTGAGCTGAGGAATTTGGATTGGCTTTTCACAGCGAGTTCCTGGAAAAAGATGACAGATAATCAATCAAATTCTTAGATCTTTAAAACATCTTTAGTTGATTACAAACAACATAGCTGAGCCTGAAGTTGTGTCTTAAGTGGCAGCACGACCAACAAAGTACAAACAACCAACTGGCTATTGCAGTGGCTGCCACTGTTAATTTCCAGGATGAATCTCCGAGATTAAAAACAAGCCCAATACATCTCCCTAACAAACTACTAAAGATAGTACAATACGTTTTTTAGAATTGTGACACATTACAGACTGATCTCGTGGGAGGTGTTTCCCTACTTTTTCTTACATTACATGTTTTCCCCACAATCTTGTTTAAAAGCTTTAGCTATAAATACTGTTACACATTCTTCATGAAACTGGTAAATGGTTCTTGCTTGTTCTACCTCCATATCTTATAAGAAATAAGATAACTGCTCCTTCTTCCTCGAACCCCCTTCTCCATACAACTCGTTCCATTGCTTCAACTCACCCATTATGGATCCCTCAGAAGCAAAACTAGCTGCAACCTGAACCCACAATGCAAATAAAATATTTGTGTTAATGAGGTAACTTTTACATTTGTAATTGAGAGAATGTCATGCAATCTATATAGTGGTGACCAGCAGGATATTAATGTGCATTCTTCTGTAAAATCATTTTTCAGCAAGAGGGTCGAAGATGCTTTGCTTTACCTGATTCTTTGTCACCCTAAAATCTTCCATGTTTAGTGGCCTCAGAGTAATCACTCTTTCCTCTTTCACATCTGAACCTTCTTTAGTAATCTGCCCTTCTGCAGCTCGCTGCTTTTTTTCCTGCGAAGGAAAGTTTGAGAATCAAAAATCGGTTCCATAAAAACATATAGCCTGGAATTTCCTCTTCGTAAATACGTTAAAAAACCCTCAGGAAAAACAGGACACTAACCAAATCCTTCAGTCTTTCTTGTTGTATTAACTCCCTCACAGGCCGATAAGCAGCTGTTGTGCACAAATTCTGTTTTCAAGCAATGATATTATCCCAAATCAGTAACACAAAATTAAGCACCATAAATCCAAATGAAGAACAAGTAAAGCATGCCTTAAGGTCGCTTCCAGTATATCCTTCAGTCATAGTTGCAAGCTCCTTGAAGTCTAGCACTTCATCCACTCTTTCTTTGGTCAATAGAGTTCTCAAAATCTTTTCCCTGTTCTCCACGCCTGGAAGGCCAACCATAATTCTGTTGAATAGAGTAAGAATTAGTTCTTAGTTTGATATCCAATGAGTACCTCATATACTTTCCTATCAAACTTCTGATACTACTTGAAAAATGGCTTAGTATTATACCACAAAAACATGGAAGGTGATGAATTACTAATAAGCGGAATTACCTTCTCTCAAAACGCCTAATAATTGCTTCATCAAGGTCAAATGGCCTGTTGGTAGCAGCAAGAACAAGGATGCGCTCACCTTGCTTTGTCATTAGTCCATCCCAGTGAGCCATAAACTCATTTTTTATCTTACGCATGGCTTCATGCTCCCCAACTCTTGTTCGCTGCCCAAGCATGCTGTCCACTTCATCTACAAATATAATAGTTGGAGAGACCTTAGATGCCAGTGTGAACAGAGCTCGAACATTTTTCTCATCTTCACCGAACCATTTAGAAGTGATCGTAGACATGGATACATTAATGAAGCTTGCTCCAGCCTCCTTGGCAATGGCCTTGGCTAGCATAGTCTTCCCCGTGCCAGGAGGCCCAAAGAGCAATATTCCCCTGCAAGGCTTTAGGAGCCCACCTTTGAAGAGGTCAGGTCGACGAAGAGGAAGCATCACTAGTTCCTGAAGAGATTCTTTGATCTCATCCAAGGCACCAATATCAGCAAATGTTACATTAATGTCATTCGCTGGTATGACCTCTGGCCTTATGCGCTTCTCAAATTCGTTGTCTGGAGGAACCTCTTGTTTCTAAAGCAAAATCAGTCATAACAACAACAAAAAGCATGAGATAACTATGAAGCAAGAAGAAGTCTAAGACAAGACAAGAGTCGCATGAAAGCATTTTCTAACTGCCTATTCTTGTCAGAAAATTTCAATTAGAATCTTGTTTTGTTATGTTCTGTGCATGAAACATACACAGTTATAACATTAAAATATTAGGGCGAAAAAGAAAAAGGGCAAGAGATAAGTGAGAAACTCACTGGAGCTTTTGATGCCGCAGGCGTTGGATTGTCAACATCTTTCTTTGGCACTGAAGCCGATTTTTCTACCTCACTTTTGTTCTCAGGTTTCACACTTCCTGCTTCTGCTTCTGGTTTCACATCGACAGCCCCTGGCCGTCCTTCTTCCTGTTGTTATTAATCAACAAGAAGCATACTCTGATTCACACCAGTTATCTAATAATTAATGTACATACTTACAGGGAATGAGAAGTATAACAAACCTTTGACGGTTCAGCTTTTGCTTCCAACTTCAATATACCTTTACCACTGACTTTGCCTTCTTGGAATATACTAAATCCATGGGACAAACTGTTTCACAGCAGACATAATATAAGTACATACAATATCTACGGTGCAAGCACCCAATTCAAACGGTAAAATAGTACTCGTACCTCTTCGATGATATAACCAGTTTTCCATTTCTGTACTCAGTATCTTTGTTATTCATTAGATGATAAGAAATTGCGGACACCACAATCTCTTCTATGTAGTTGCTAAGAGCAATTGTATCTGCCATATTGATTGAGTCCAGATCGTCGCAATCAAGGTCATTTGCTGAAAGCACTTCCATGATATGGTTTCTGTTATCTTGAGCTTGGATCTTTCTCATATCCTCCTCCAGTTGAGACTTCCAGCTGACAAGGTGGGTTTCATCTTCTGGAGGTCTAATCTCAATGTTGTAAGGGAAAAGAGCAGTTAGCCTCTCATCCACCTCTCTAGAGTCATTAGCAAGGTCTACAATATGTGAACCCAGGATTAACACTGATCCAGACAGTTTCTTCATCATTTTCTGAAACAAGTTATATATTCTCGGCGATCTAGATAAGAGCTTCTCCACATCTCTAAGATATAGCACAATGGGACTGGTTTTCGATACGTAAACCAAAACCTGCAAGTCATTTAGAATTTAAATTTACCCATCACAATATTCATGGAGATACACTTGATTAGGTCATTTCTAATGCTGATAAAGGAATTATTGAAAATGTGCAGGAGCACTCACTCAACTGAGTGTGTGCACCATGTATTCCTAAGTGACAAATACCTTGTAAAGAGACTGTATCAAAAGCTTCTCATCAAAAGACCAGCTGCTTGTGCGTTTGAGTGAACCTGAAAAAGTGTAGAAAAACCATAAGATTCAAAAGGAAATGGATCTTATTTCACATCCACATTGAGAAGTTCTAAGGGAATGCAGTCAAGCAACAAATCATTATCAAGAGGTACGCATACTTATTTTTATTGGTATCATATAAGGTACATGTTATAAAAACATTCTCATAATTCAGTGCCTCCCCAGTTCCGGTTGTAGCACCAGATTTACAATGTCTAACATCTATGAATGAGAACTTCCAATAATATGAGTCTCAAGGGAAAAGAAACCTGGATTTCCAGGGGTGCTTAGTGAAGCGAGGTTATTGATGTTAGCTGAGGCAGAGGCATTCCTACGTAGTGGTGAAGGATTACTAGAACCTTCAAATCCCCTGAAACAAGAACAACAACTGAAAATTAGGAAACTCTATCTACATATTTCCAATGATTAGTCAAAAAAACTATTCTAACAAACCATGATGAGAGGTCCACACTGCTGCCTTGCCTCCGCAATGCGCCTGCAATTAGAATTATTTATTACATAAAAGCTCTAGGTAGATTGAAGAATCATGATGTTTCAATAAAAAATGGTAATAAAATATTATATAGTTGATGTCCAGTGATTGAAAACCAAAAGCAAATATTTTTCAACAATACCTTTGAGTTCCTCCTTCGGAGAAAGGAGTGAAAATGAACCTAAAAGGCCAGACAGTCGTTCCAGGGTTGTCTCTGAAGTGGACCTTTTGAAAGACTACAAAACAATATCATGTAAGTTAAAAATTAAATAGCACCAAGTTGAAGTGATAATTCATTTCACTTAATCAGTTCAAAATTTTCATAAATAAATAATCGGCATCATCATGACAAGAGAAGTAACTTCAGGTTCCATGCACAAACAAGAAAAATGAGTCCACAAGAAGATATGAAAAGCTTACAGATTCTTTGTTGGTAGTACCATATTTGCTCTGAATCTGCACCAAAATAATCCCTTTCAATCATTACAAAGAAATTAGAAAAAAAAAAAAGCATTGACACAAAGGAACAGAATGCAGTTGCACAAACTCTCACCTTCAGGGAAAAATCGGTTACATCTAACAGCAGCAACTTTGCTTCAAAGAAATGGGCTAAAGCCTTGGCAAGCATTTGTTGGTAAAGCTCTTCAAGAAACAATGCAACGATTGTTATTGTTATTATTATTATTTTCAAGAACAGAATGGGAGGATATC
Source organism: Pistacia vera (assembly GCF_008641045.1). NCBI lineage: Eukaryota > Viridiplantae > Streptophyta > Magnoliopsida > Sapindales > Anacardiaceae > Pistacia > Pistacia vera. Next base: position 1,287,797 of record NW_022196036.1, read on the forward strand.
ATTAATTCATGGCAGTTCAGATATATATGTGTGTGTGTGTGTGTGTGTGAGAGAGAGAGAGAGAACCAACCTGCAGGTCCAGAGAGCAATATAGCCCGACTAGCAGGGGAAAGATTCCTAGTAAATTTTGAAACTTCTGCATGCTTCAAGTGGACATAGGCAGCACTTGTTAGCAATACTCGAGTCTGCTCACTGTTATTGCAATCAAGAAGACAATGACATCAGAATATGCATCAATTCAATAGACCATCATCATCAACAGCAACATTATACAGTCAATATTGCAAATGTCTTCTTGTCATATCTCAGACACTGGCTACATCGTGGAGTCCTTGTATAAAGACCCTTCATTTTTTTTTCCCGATTCTTAAGTTCAGCACAGTTGCTGTATAAAATCAGCAGTAGCCCACTTAACCCCAGTCATCCTAAATTTTCTTAACTAAAGGTTGATGGCCCGAAACAAACTGAGTCAAAGACTACGCTTTTAGATTATGATCAAAGAATGTAATTTGCATTCATTATTCTCATTATCTTTGCAATTTTTTTGTGGATCTAGAAATAAAGACATCAAGCGGAATTTATACAGAAGTCTTTGAACGCTGTTAATCTCTAGTCTTCACGTTAACTATTTTCGAAGAGGATGTAATTCTCTGACGACCAAACTGATATTGGTAACAGGGAATTACCATATGAGGAAGGAAAATTATATATTATACTTCACTAGAAGGATGTATAGAATTATAAAAGACAGGCAAGAAAACCAAGAAATTCAATGCATAAACCTAAAAATCAGCGAATCACGTGACAGTCAGAAGTTTCGGTTCGTAACAAAGGGATGACCAAAACATCCCAACAAAACACAATTCCGTATGTGCCCCTGTAAATGTAATCTGTAGTCCATACTTCCATTCCCGAGGCCTCGCGGTGTAAGTGAAGTTATCTAACTTAAGATTTATTTTTTAATTCATTATAGATTATGCTTTTTAGTTTCCGCAACAAGAAAAGCAGTTTCTATGACAAATAAACAAAACAGGGAGACAAGTAAAGGTGGAAAAAGAATCCTGAAGAACGTTGAGTAACCAAAAACAGAGCTATAATCTTTTAGAATGTTCTACGTTTTAACTTGCAGGGAAAAAAAATGATAACAAAGTTGGGGTTTCTAAGACGTAATAATCAACGCCAAAAAACAAAGAGAAAACCAGGAAAATGAAACCAGTGCAAGAACAAAAACGAAGCCATAACCAAAGAAGAAAACTGACTACAGGACTTCCTGCTGAGAAAACAAGAAAAAAAGATAACAAAAACATTTTGATCAATTTCCAGGCAGTTTTATCCGTTCAAAAAGAAGATCGTATAAGTTGAATAAAGGCTCTGAAAAAAAAGAAAGAAAAATGAATATGAAAATAAACTACAGGGCAAATAAATCTGACCTGAGATAATAAGGAAATTCATCAAAAGTAACCTTGCTTTCTCTACCATCAACAATCTGTCGCAGCAATTCTTTCTCCATCCTCTCAGGAGAGATAGCGTGTGAAGACAAATCTTTTCCAGCCCATTTGCTCATGGCCTGTCCAGACGCTAATCCTAGCCCCACCCCCACACCCACCCCCAATGCTGACAATACTACGTTTTTTGCCTCCATTTTTATTCAACAAAAATTACCAACACAGAGTCTTATAAATAATATAAAGATAAGTTATTTCTTTAACATCTCATATCAAGATTTTCGCAAAAAGAAAAAATATATTTGATCTTTTATTCAGACATTAAACTGAAAGTCCTCCGATTTAAGCGAACTATCATACAACCGCTATTATACAATTAGTTTCTGTTATGGAAGTTCTTATACGGTGAGTTATTAGAGAAGGGCGAAAGAAGGGGATCAAACGACACGTAAAGAGTCGCCGGAACACAGTTGAGAGAAGGGAGAAATTTTGATAAATCTGAAGGCGGCGAAGGGGAGGAGGAAGGACAGGTGGTGATCGTTCCCGCTTTTTATGGACTATTCCTCGGTTTTTGAGTTTTTAAAGACATAAAGGGGTTGGTGGGTGCTTACAAATCTGCAAACGTGTCGGGATTTTGGTGGTTTATGTTTCGGTTTTGGACAGTTTTTACAATGCACTTGACACACAAACATATGTAGAGTCTCTCTCTTAAGTGAACTTGGCGTGATTTTACGAAACAAAACATAAAGAAACCGTTGTTTGCGCCGAAATACGAATCGGATAAGCTTACACACTGCACGTGCTCAGATGTATCTGAGCCGTTCATCATAAATCAGAGAGACAGATATGATGACGCTTTATGGTCTAGATGATGGGAACTGTTGTTACAGTGTCGTAGACCAATGGACCCAGAAGATTTCTTGCCTTGGAAAGTAGGGTTCAAAGATTCCTTACCGAAACTCTCCCTGGAATTTATATGATTTTGCCCATACATCCCGCCTGGAAAAAATAACCAGGAACATTTATATTGTAAAACAACGTTTTTATTTAGAAATGAGTTCTGTTGATGAAGTGATACCTTGCTGGAAATGCATTATGTTCCAGTTTGCAGTTTAAATATTTTGGCGCTAATGAATCTGTTGCTGCAGCAGGTGTGTGTGTGAGCTACAATTTGGTGCAATTTTTGAATCTTGGTTTAGGTGTGATTAAGACTGTAATTGATGTATTTTGAGTATACTTTAATCTTTTGTTAGAGTTCAAATTTAAATTTGTAATTTGTCTCTACTGTAGTTATTATAACAGTGAGAGTTTAGGTTGCACTGATGTATATATTTTTTGTCCTTTGTAATGAAATGCATTCCACTTCTCTTCCAGTTTTTCCTTTCTTTCTTTGTAAGTCTCCGGCCATAACACCAACAAATGGTATTAGAGCCAACCTAAGAAATTTAAAAACTCTTCCTCACAAGATCAGCTCTTCACTCTGATTTTCAAGAACTCCACCCGACATCCAGAAACTCTCCTGTTTCAGACCATCTACTTGAACATGGCTGCATAATCTACCTTAATGTCACCTCCAATTTTCAATGTAGAACATTATCACATATGGGCAGTAAAAATGAAGGCTTTCCTCCGAGGTCAGGGCTTGTGGCAGTATGTAGAGGAGAATAGGCAGCCAGCATCCTTGGGGCCAAATCCTACTTTGAACCAGATTAGAATGCATGAAGAGGAAGCTGCCAAGACACCAAGAGCCCTATCTCACATCCATGCAGTTGTAATCGACCTTGTGTTCACAAGGATCATGACATTTGAAACTCCAAAACAGGCGTGGGACAAGTTGAGAGAGGAATACATGGGAAGCAATACAACAAGAAACATGCAAGTGCTAAACTTGAGAAGAGAGTTTGAATTGTTGAGGATGAAAGAATGTAACACCTGTTCTCTACTACTATTCAGATAATGCATACTATGCAAATTATAGATATACATAGCATATGGAAGATAATGGGCTCAAACTTTTCTTTACTCATAAAATATAATTCTTCACATATACAAAATACTCTGTATTAAAAACTTGCTACTTAATACAAAATATCATAACTGGTGGATAGTAGTGCCAATACTCTCCGCTTCTAGACGTCCATCCGACCGCTACTCCTAATTCCTGCAAAGCAAGAAAGAACAGTAGGGTGAGCACAACAATGCTCAGTAAGTAAATCCTCTACTACCTGTCCCCACAACTCACTCTTTGGTTCTTTCCTTACTCTACCGTTCTTCTATTTCTAATTCTCACTGTTTTTCTTTTTCTTTCTAATACTTTTATTCTCCTTTAACTCTGTTCTGCTCTTTTTCTTTCTTTCTCTCTGTTCTTATTCTCTGTTCTCCTTCCCTTATTCTTACTCACCATGAAGGAAAATCATGGTTCTCTCTTGTTCTCATCATACTCGCCATGAAGGAAAATCATGGTTCTCGCTGTATAAGCTCTACATGCAATTAATACAAAAGAACTGCATGTTTCTTTCTTTTACTCTCTATTCTTATTAGCTCAAACTTTTGCATACTCTCTCTCTCTTTCTATCTCATTCTTTCTCAAGCTTTCTCATTCTTTAATTCTTTCTATTATCTCATTCTCATTTTTGTTTCTCTTTCTCATAATTCTTTTCTGTTAACTCTCTTTAGTAGTCACGGCCTCATCTTACCGGAGGCACGGCCGGGACTCACTCCTGCTCTATGTGACTTCTCCTCATTCTAGCCGATCGGACTTGGTTATGCATGGATTCGGAACCCTTGGCCGTGTGAGTGAATAATCTCTCTCTCGGGTACTCTCGGGCATAGCCCTCATCCGCATGCACCCTCATGGGCTACACCACTTCTCTTTCTCATACTCATGCCACTCTCTCAATGCGGCGTACATGCGGGAATTCTCTACCCATTACTCACAGGTTCCCCATCGCATAACCTACTCTATGCTCTTATCTCTCTTTTATTCTTTCTCATGTTTGCTCATCCCTTTCTCAATATAGCTTAACTCTTAGCTTTTCTCATCTCTGTACTTTCTATTTCTGTTCTTTCTCATTCTTACTCATTAAAATGTCACGACCTCATCTAACCGGAGGCACGACTGGGCGCTACCACTCTACGTGGCTTCCGCTTATTTCTCTACCGATCGGGTTTAGTCATGCATGGATTCGGAACCTTTGGCCATGTGAGTGTACATGCTTTCTCTCTATCTCTCTCAAATGTCACGACCCCTTCTTACCAGAGGCACGGCTGGAACCTCATGTTCTACTCTACGTGACGGTCACGACCTCATTTAACCGGAGGCACAACTGGGGATCACAAAGCACCTACTCTCGTGACTTTACTCATCACTCACAGGTTTCCCATCGCACAACTTACTCTATTCTCTTCTTGAACTCTTGTGCACAAGACCTCTACTCTTTCTTTAGCTACTCATCATAATGTAACTTAACTCTTAAGGTAATTTTCTACTTTTTCTCAACTTTTTCTCAAGTTCTTTCTCAATGCACACTCAATACATATGGATGGTTCATGCTCATTAATGCACTTAGGAAATGCCACTATGCAATGTTGCAATAATTAGGGTTCATAACTCATTCTCATGCTTCTCTTAGGCATTTCATCAAACAACTCATGTGCATATCAAACTTCTTATCTAATTACAACTCTATTTCTCTTTTTAATCATCCAAAATTGGAAGTAAACTCCCTTCCATGGGCATAATCCCTTCCATAGAAGAACACTCCCAAAATATACTCATTCTCATCTAACTTCATCTCAACTCATCACACATCCACACTTCTTATAAAGGGAAAGTAGTCAACAACTCAACATGAATACTTATCTCAATTTATTTCTCAACAAGTAGACATATATCTCAACTCAATTTCTCAATAACATACATAAAACATGCATACATCATTTCTACTAAATCTCTACTCAAAAGAATTCTCAAATCTCAACTTGGGTTGGGATTTACTTACCTCATACTTGAGTAGCCTCCACTAAAGCTCTCTACTCTTGTTGGACCATAGCTTTCCCTTATTTCCTAAGCATAAATTTAGTAAGAACTTAACCCTTACATAAATAAAACTCATATCTAGAGTAGGGATTCTTACCTCTTCTTGCTTAGGATCACTTCTTTGTCAAATTCCAACTCAAACTCTCAAAAATCCCTTGGAAGATTGAGTGAGGAATTGAGAGAAAATGGGAGATGAAGAGACGGTGGAAATGGGTGAAATCAAGGGATTCTCTACACTTAACCCCTTTTTAGCTCAACTTATACACAAACATTCCCATTTTGCCCTTACTCTTTCTTAAAAATTCCACCTTTATCCTTTAATTCTTTACAAACTCACCCCCATTTTACACTATTCTCCATGAAATTTCCTTACATTTTACTCCCCAATTTTACTGCTAATTAAGGGTAGAAAGGTCATTTTACCCCTATGGAGAATTCTCTAGAAACCTCAAGAACTTTTCTGCCGTCCCGTCGCCGCAGCAAAGAACTTTCTGTCGCCTCGGCGAAACAGTCCAGAACCGACATCGCCAACATAGAACCAACGTCGCCGCGGCGAAGCTTCTCCCTCGCCCCGGTGAAGAGTGCAACTCCAAAATCTGTCAAGTCTTGATCAATTCTAGGGTAAACACTCAACCAAACCCAAAACATAAGCTCAACCAAGGGCCAACCAAACAACATGAATAATATACGAACTCATTTAGAGGCAATTCAGTAACCCTTTAGGCCATACCATAAACAATGGCTACGTATCTCAAGTGGGGTGTTACAAAGAATCAGAGAAAATGAAGGAGTATGTTGACAGGCTTATGAATGTGGTCAACAAAATCAAATTGTTAGGGGTAGAGTTAACAGATAGAAGGGTGGTGGAGAAAGTTTTAGTAAGTTTGCCCGAAAGGTTTGAGTCCAAAATCTCTTCCCTAGAGGACTCTAAGGACATGTCTCAGATCTCCTTAACTGAGCTTGTTCATGCACTCCAAGCTCAAGAGCAAATAAGACTCTTGAGGCAAGAAGATACAAGTGAGGGAGCAATGATAGCAAATCAAAAGGGCAAGCCTGCACAAGGATATAACAGGAGGTATGTTGGAGATAAAAAGGGGAAAGAAAGGAGCAATAATCAATGGGAAAAAACAGGTAGAGTGAAGGAGTATCCAGCCTGCACTCACTGCAAAAAGAAGGTGCATTCAGAGAGGAAGTGTTGGTTCAGACCAGGGATTCAATGCAGAGGTTGTAAGCAATTTGGGCACATAGAAAAGGTTTGCAAGAACAAGGGAAGTCAACCACCACAGCAAGCTCAAGTTGGAGAAGATCAGCCGTAACGTCAAGAGGCTGAGCAGCTCTTTGTGGCCTTTTGTTACACAACTCGGATCAGCAATGAAGCTTGACTGATTGACAGTGACTGCACCAACCACATGGCTGCAGACCTGCAAAAATTCATTAACCTGGACGACACATATAGCTCCAGAGTTAAAATTGGAAATGGTGATTTTGTGGAGGTCAAAGGCCTAGGTGATGTGGCTGTCCAAACACCATCAGGTACTAAAATCATCTCTAATGTTTTGTATGTACCTAAAATCAGTCAAAATTTGTTAAGTGTTGGGCAAATGCTAGAGAAGGGTTATTCTCTACATTTTCAAAATCAGACCTATGTCATTTTAGATGCTGATGGAAATGAACTAATGTGTGTGAAAATGATGGGAAAAAGCTTCCCAATTGAGTAGAAGAATTATGGAAATTTAACCTTATCATTTAGGCTGGAAGATTCAGAACTTTGGCACAAAAGGCTTGGTCATTGTCATTACAATGACATCAAAGAGCTCAAGAACAAAAATATGGTTCTAGACCTGCCTGAGATTGAAGAAAAGAAGACCTTATACAGTGCCTGCCAACTTGGTAAGCTAAGTAGGCCACCCTTCCCCACGGATCAGGTCTGGAGAGCAACTGAAAAACTCCAGCTGATCCATACTGATGTTTGTGGCCTTATGCAAGCTGAATCCATGAGTTGGAGCAGGTACTTTGTACTATTTATTGATGACCTCACACGGATGACTTCGGTGTATTTCCTAAAGAAAAAGAATGAGGTTGCTGCTGTATTTAATGGTTTCAAGCTGCTGGTGGAGAATCAAACAGGGTTGAGAATTAAGACTATAAGGAGTGATAATGGGACAAATTATACCTCTAAGGAGTTTGATTCCATTTGCAAAGAAGCTGGGATCAAGCATCAATTCAGTACTCCATATACTCCATAACAAAATGGAGTTAGTGATAGGAAAAATAGGACACTCATGGAGATGACTAGGTGTATGATTGTGGAGAAAAAAATGCCAAGAAGTTTTGGGCTAAAGCTGTGAACACAGGAGTCTACATTCTCAATAGACTCCCAACCAAGGCTGTCAAAAATTAGACTCCATTTGAAGCTTGGAGTGGAGCCAAACCGACAGTAAGTCATCTCAAAGTGTTTGGGAGTATTTCCTATGTAATGATCCCAACAAATAAGAGGAGCAAGTTGGATGAAAAATTAGCAGTTGGGATATTTTTAGGGTACAGCAATCAGTCCAAATGTTATAGAGTCTACATCCCTGAATCTAAAAGAGTAGTGATTACAAGGGATGTAAAGGTAGATGAGAGAGCAATCTGGAATTGGGAGGAGAAAAGGATTGATGAAGATTGCAAATTGCAACAACCAACCGAGAGACTGGTTGATGAAGCTGAAACTGAAGAGGATGAAGAGCCTTCAGTCAGAGGGACCAAGACCTTGGCTGACATTTATGCAAGAAGTAATATGGTTGTGCTTAAATCAAGGAATTATGCTAAAGCAGTTGAGTCAGGAGCTTGGAGAAATGCAATGCAGGAGGAGATGTTAATGATAGAGAAAAACAGGACCTGGGAGCTGGTTGATAGATCTGGAAACAAGAAGTTGATCCAAGTAAATTGGATTTACAAGAAGAAACTTAATCTTGATGGATCAGTCAACAAACAGAAAGCAAGGTTGGTGGTTAAGGGGTTTGCACAGCAGCATGGGGTGGATTTTTCAAACACATTTGCTCTGGTGGCTAGGCATGACACCATCAGGTTACTCCTTGCTATAGCAGCTCAATTTAGCTGGAAAATTTTCCAGCTTGATGTTAAATCTACATTCCTGAATGGCTGACTGATTGAAGAAATTTTTGTGGAGCAACCTGAAGGTTATCAAGTCAAGGGTAAAGAGGATAAAGTGTACTTGCTAAAAAAGGCCTTATATGGCCTGAAGCAGGCACCTAAAGCCTAGTACAGCCGAATAAATGAATATCTAAACAACCTTGGATATGCTAAAAGTCCTAATGAGCATACACTCTATGTTAAGGAGAGTTAAAGTGACTTGATTGTAGTCTCTCTATATGTGGATGACTTGTTGATCACAGGGACCAACACTGAACAATTAAACCAGTTTAAGAAGTCCATGAAAAGGGAATTTGAAATGACTTATTTGGGGGAGATGAGATATTTCCTTGGCATGGAAATAAATCAGTCTAATGATGGGTCTTTGTGTGTCAAGAAAGGTATGCAAATGAAGTTCTTAGGAAGTTTAGCATGGAAAATTGCAAACTAGTGCATACTCCATTGGTTCAAAATTTGAGGTTATGCAAAGATGATGGTGCAATGAAAGTGGATGAGGGACTGTTTAGAAGCCTAATTGGATGCTTGCTGTACTTGACAGCCATACGACCAGACCTTATGTTTGCTTCCAGCTACCTTTCCAGGTTCATGAGTAATCCAAGTAAGTTGCATTTTAGGGCAGCCAAAAGAGTGTTGAGGTATGTGAAAGGAAGCACTAGGCTTGGCATTTGGTTCAGAAAATTTGAAACCTAAAGTTGTTGGGATATACCAACAGTGGTTGGGGAGGTTTTCTTGATGATATGAAAAATAGCTCAGGTTATGTGTTCTACATAAACTCTGGTGCAATTTGTTGGCTGTCAAAGAAGCAAGAAACTATGGCTCAATCCACAACAGAAGCAAAGTATGTATCTATTGTAGCAGCCATGAACCAAGCAATTTGGCTTAGAAAAATTATGGCAGACCTGAAGCAAAACCAGAGAAGTTCAACTCCAATATTGTGTGACAACCAGTCTGCAGTTGCCATGGCAAAAAATCCAATGCTTCACGGTAGGACCAAGCATATCAAGATAAAATTTCATGCAGTGAGGGAAGCTAAGTATAATGGTGAAGTAAGCTTAATTCATTGCAACGGTGAAGAACAAACTGCTGACATTATGACCAAAGCATTGTTCAGCCAAGTTTGAACATCTTAGGCTCAAACTTGGTGTTTCCAGCAAATGTATCAAGGAGGAGTGTTGCTGAAGTGATACCTTGCTGGAAATGCATTATGTTCAAGTTTGCAGTTTAAATATTTTGGCGCCAATGAATTTGTTGCTGCAACGGGTGTGTGTGTGAGCTACAGTTTGGTGCAATTTTTGAATCTTGGTTTAGGTGTGATTAAGAGTACTTGTAATTGATTTATTTTGAGTATACTTTAATTAGTTGTTAGAGTTCAAATTTAAATTTGTAATTTGTCTCTGCTGTAGTTGTTGTAACAGTGAGAGTTTAGGTTGCACTAATGTATATATTTTCTGTCCTCTGTACTGAAATGCATTCCACTTCTCTTCCAATTTTTCCTTTCTTTCTTTGTAAGTCTCCGGCCATAACACCAACAAGTTCAGTAAAAAAAAAAAAAAAAAAATTGGCAGTAGATTGCATGTTTTTGATAATTGCGTTTATTGATCAACGAATATAATTCATGAACACCATAACTTGCACAATTTAGGAAGAATATTGCCACACTAGTTTTTTATGGGTGGTGATGGTTAAGAAGTGTTGATGCGTGATTTTTACACCAACTAAACGCACGTGTGAAATGTCGAGCTGGCCTAGAAGACACACGAGAATATAAAGGATAATGAGAGTAAATGCAATAAGACAAGCGTTTCTAAAGTGGTTCGGATGCTAAGGAAGCAAGTTCTACATCCACTGTGATATTATTAATGATAGAGGTCAGGTCGCATGAGCTGACTGACTTACAAATGATGGTACAAGAAAGAGAAAGCTTTCGTTTTACAGAGAAAATAGCTAATCAAGAGTAAAATGTACGAATCCCTTGAATGAGAGAAGAGCTCTCAATTTATAGTGGGATGGATTAAGGCAATCATCACTGAATCTGTGAGTTAGTGGGATTATCCGTGCAAATCCTTTTTTATGTCACATTGCCCATCTTCTATAGTGATTTGTGCGATTTGGTGCAGGGATTGGACACGTGGGATCACCACAGCTCCTGGCAGGTCTGGCGCGCACCCATTATTCTAACAGAAGCAGGCTGCGAGTGAACCCATGTTCTGACTTTTGTACATTGACTAGACCTTACGTTAGCTCTATATTTTTTGGGCATAACAGAAGTCCCCTAGTTTTTAAGGTTTGAGGATCGAACCTTGGAAACTACAAGTCATGCCATGGCTGGATGCTTTTGTGAAACTCTGGTGATCCCAACCTGTTTAAAAACAGGTCGGAGTAGCGCTATTTTGCGAACACGACCTCGCATGGTCAATGCTTGTTAAGGACGAGCAACCTGACTTCGTCAGACTTTATTTGTTGTACTTTTAGTACAGGTGCATTTAATGAAGCAGTCCACGCTGGCAGACGTGTCCTGTGCGTGGAAAGTGACAACCAGGCGCATTAAATGCGTTGCGTGTTGACACGGTTCCATTTTTTAGAACATTAAATGTGTGACATGCTGAAACGACAAACCATATCAGAGCATTAAATGCAAATTGGAGTGCAATTAATGCTGTGAGGGAAAGAGTGCTGTCACTTGAGCTTTTCAACGGAAAAGATGAAGATTTGATTTTCTTCAATCGTGACCTTCACTCTTTCTCACTGATTTGCGACACATGGTCGTGATCAATGGTGAGAAATTTTGCCGCCCAAACGTCGTTTTGGTTCCAAAAAAAGCAAACGTCATTTCAAGCGTTGTAAAAACTCATATCTCAGGCAATGTCACCACACTCGTCTTTTTCGTAGAGAGAAAGAGATTTTCGCAAGCTTGGAGTCTTTGCCTTCCAAACCAGCGTTCTTCCGATATTCGAAGCAGAAGCCATTTTCATACTCCGAGAGGTAAGAATCTTCCTCTGTTTTTGTTTTCTTATTTCCCATGGTTAAATGGTGTTAGTCTTCTAATAACTCTTTGGAGACGAGACCCCCATGTCGCGTTCAAGCCATGAATGGTGACTCGAATCATGCTGTTAGGGTTTTCTTTAGGTTTTAGGGAGTTTTCTTCCATGTCATCGTACGGAGTAGCGTACGATGGCTAAATGACCCTCCTGCTTGTCGCTTTTGCAGACCAGCAGAATGGATCCCTCAATGACCAGATTCGAGGAAGGAACCGGTTCGTCCTCACAGGGTGCTTCGAGTATGACCCCTGAGGTCTACTCGGTACTTACCGGGGAAGAGCTCGATAGGGTGATAAAATAGCATGGTATCGACGAGGACGTTTTCCTCGACGTGGCCCACTCGTTGCGATACCCATCCCATGGGTTGGCCGCGATCTCCGAAGAGATCATCAAGGGTGGGGGATTGATCCCATTCCACCCTTTTGTCACGAAGTCTTGGACCATTTCGGGATAGCGCCAATGCAGCTCACTCCAAATGCGTATGTTATTGCTGTTGCCATGTACATCGCGTGTCGCGAAACCGGCTGGGCGAGCTGACCGCGTTGGAGCTGGGCTGCTCGTATTACTTGAAGAAGAGCAAGGACAAGGATTCCTATTACTTGTCCAGGTGACCTTCTATTGCTGAGGGGATACACAGCTACTCTAGCAATGCGGGGGCCTACGAAACGAAGTTTTTCTTCTTTCGTTATGACAGCCATTGCCGTTTTCAGGACCCAAGTAGGCTCTTTTCCCTTGGTGAATTCATTAAATTTGAAATGCGTTTTCTTTCTAACGACCTGTTTCTTTTCAGGCAGTTAACAGGACGACCAACATAAAGCTACTCTTCGATCTGGATAGGATCATATCCTTAGGCTTCCTGCCCGAGGCTAGTCGCAACGCGAAGAAGCTCGTGACGACCGCAAATTTGCGGAAGTACGGTTTTTTAAATGCGAACGCTTCTTTAGAACCCCCACTGAGTAAGTTGATAATCCGTGGATTATACTATTTATTTAGACTTTTTAGTCGGATTTTAGATACCTTCTAGTTCATTTTGACCTGAATTGTTGCTTAATTCGTTACATTTCGTGTTTCAGGTTAAAATGGACATTTTGAGCAAATAAAGACAGAATTTGAAATTCTGGACTCAGAAGTTGGGAGAGTTCTAAAGCAGAATAAAGTACTATGAAGCTTGTTCCTAAGGGAGAGCACCAAAGATCGATGAATCAAGCAAATAAGCAAGCAAAGGGGCAATTCTGTAATTTTTAGAATTCTTCAGGAAGATTCGTCACGGCGAAATGGACCAGTCACGAACCAGATCTGTTTCCTTCTTCGCCGCGGCGAAGTCTGCATTTTTTAGTTTTATAAAATGCACAGTTTTATCTTTTAGCATTTTTCTTAGGATTTTGGGAGAAGTATAAAAGAAAAACTTAGTCTTTTTGCAAGGGTGTTCGTGGAGTAGGGTTAGAGCATTTTACATTTTTCTTAGATTCATTTTGAGCGAATTTAGATCAAAAGAGAGTGAAGATTTGGGATTAAACCAGTGGATTCGTCATATTGGGAGATTTCTTGTCTTTTCTCTTATTTTCATTATGTTGAACTATGGTATTTTCGTTTATTTCATTTGTTTTACTGATTTAGACATGAACTAACCTATTTTGGGTTAGGGTTTTGATATAGTTCGGATTCTAATGGGTTAGAAAGTTGATGATCATTAATTTCATATGATTTTGCTTTGATTGTGTGATTATTCTGTTTTTATTGTTTGTATGTGATGAACATGATAAGATTGAGAGATAATTCGTGTTAAGCTTCTTGGATAATCACCATTGTATTATTGGATGCTAGAGATAGATTCAAGAACCAATGAAATCAATCTAGGATTCTTGTGCTTAATGAACTTAGATTTATTAACTTCCATTTTTTGGGCGCGGAAGGTTACGTAGGACAACATAGCCTAAGAAGGTATGTTGGATACTTTAGAGAGTTTGATTTACAATCAATGCATGAGAATATGAATTTTAGTTTAATTCTTAAAGTTTAACCCATAGAGTCCGAATGAAGTCAAAACCCTACCCGTTTGTTTGAATTGATTTTATCCCATTTCAAATCTTGCTTTCATAGTTTAACTTTAATTTAGTAAGTTTTGTTTTAGTTATAGTTTAATTTGCTCCCTTAAATCCAAAAGAATTCGATTACTTCAACTAGAAAACGGTAGTAAACTTAGTGCTTAGCGACCAATCCTCGTGGGAACAATACTCACTCATCATTATATTACTCGTGCGACTAGTATACTTGCTACATATTGCGACTAGTATATTTCATGGGCTCAGGCTCTCCGAGCAGGCTGACTTCTTCGGATTTATCGAGAATAGCCGATACAGATGCATTCAGAGGCGTATATTGGTCTTTGTCGCGATCGCGAAGAGGGACAGGAGCATAAGACTTTTTGGGCTCGTATCGAGGTTTCTTTCATTTTCGCTGATCGTCAGCGACCCCTCTACGATCAGCTCTTCTGCTTTCCCCTCGACCAGACGTACTGCCTGAAGCATCGGGGTCGCGACAGCAGAGTGCCGCCAATGAATTTTCTATTCGCAGGTACTTTTCCTCAAGTTTATAGAATCCTGTGAGAGAAACATCGTCCTCAACCTGTAATTCTTTCCACATGTCGATTTGTGGACGAACTCCTGCTATAATGAGAGTCCGAACAGACTCTTCAGGAGTATGAGTCACCTTGTTGAGTTCTCTGTGGAAACGGTCAATGTAGGATTGGAAGGATTCGTCCCTTTCTTGCCTTATATTGCTGAGGTAGCTCAAAGGCATTGAAAACTTTCGGTTTGCCTGGAAATGCCTTAGGAAAGTCGCGTTCATCTGAGGCCACGAACTGATCGATCCCGCTGGGAGCGACCTGAGTCACATTTGGCATGAGAGGTCAAAGTCACTGCCAAACAACGGCATTTTGCTAGATCTAAGACCTGGTGAAGCTCCATCAGGTCGTTGAATTCATATAAATGATCCTGCGGATCAGCATTTCCATCGAACGCCCGCATGTCGGGCATCCTGAATCCCTGTGGGAGTGGAGCGGCTAGCACTTCGGGAGAGAAGGGGGACGCAGATGCGACTTGCCCTTGCTCATTTTGCTGAGCTCTTAGTCGGTCTAGAACTTGTTGCAGCTCCTCAATTTGTGGCAATGGAGCCACTTGGGAATTACTTTCACCCGTGCGAGTACCCTCGCGATTATGGTTGAGAAAAGTCCGGAGGCTGGGTTCCTCTTCGCCTCGGCTGGCGGTCCCAACCACTCTCGACACATCCTGGCTGGAGGCGTGTGATGGCGATGATAGTGCGGGGTATTTTCAGGACCTTCGCGGTGGTAAGAACCGCCCCGCGAAGTGTGGGAACCTCTCGCACGATGACGATATGGATCGTTCCACTGGCGGTGGTAAGAATCACCCCGCCCAGCGCTTTTACTAGGGTGTACCTGCGACGTGGCATGGGATAGCTCAGGCTGCGTCTTTTCACCGAGTCTTAACGAGACTGGTACTCTGCTTGGGACACGGTCGGTGTTCGCTAGCCCTTTGGAGCCCGTAGGCCCCTTTTCTGCCACTTGCTTACCCTTTCGTCTACGCGCTGCAGTGTTCGCGGCACTGGCTATTTCCCTTTGCCGCGCTTTTGCGTGACCTGCAGGCGTTTTTGGCGGTTACACCGCCCCAGCTGACTTGGATGGCACGCTCTTGTCCAAACAATCCAACCTTCGGTTGACCGTTTGGCAAGTACTGTCAAACCTCTCCAGGTAACTTCTAATGGCAGGGTCAAGTTGTGAACTTGATGAGATATCCCCTGCAGCGCCTTGCGGAACTGAGGGTATTTTGGAAGAGGTACCCCCTTGGACTTAGGGGGTTCCTTCAGCACCCTGGTTGGTTTGCTCAGGTTCAGGTTGAGGTTGGCGAGCCATTTGCTGTTGTAGGACTAGTGGGTTAGAGATTCTCCTGATGAAGGATGAACACTAAATCAGGCCCTCCTTCTAGTGTCAAACTGTTAATGCGTGATTTTTACACCAACTAAACGCACGTGTGAAATGCTGAGTTGGCCTAGAAGACACACGTGAATATAAAGGATAATGAGAGTAAATGCAATAAGACAAGCGTTTTTAAAGTGGTTCGGATGCTAAGGAAACAAGTCCTACATCCACTGTGATATTATTAATGATAGAGGTCAGGTCGCATGAGTTGACTGACTTAAAAATGATGGTACAAGAAAGAGAAAGCTTTCATTTTACAGAGAGAATAGCTAATCAAGAGTAAAATGTGTGAATTCCTTGAATGAGAGAGGAGCTCTCAATTTATAGTGGGATGGATTAAGACAATCATCACTGAATCTGTGAGTTGGTGGGATTATCCGTGCAAATCCTTTTTTATGTCACATTGCCCACCTTCTATAGTGATTTGCGCGATTTGGTGCAGGGATTGGACACGTGGAATCACCACTGCTCCTGGCAGGTCTAACGTGCACCCACTATTCTGACAGAAGCAGGCTACGGGTGAACCCATGTTCTAACTTTTGTACGCTGACTGGACCTTACGTCAGCCCTATATTTTTTGGGCATAACAAGAAGAATGCATGATACTGTGTAAAAGATTCACTGGGCGATGAGTGGCAGCAGCTAGGATTCCAATACATGAAGGCCATGTCAAGTGGAACATTTAGCAGGCATCTGTAACATTGGCTTTTCGCAAAATGGCCTGCAAATGTTTGGCTGATCATTTACTTCCAGGACTAGAGTTGTATTCTACGTGATCTGAAGACAAGGAACATCAGATGGAAATTGGCTCATTTCGCAACCCATTTGTCCACTCTATAAGACTATACCCTAAGCTAACTTTTTTTTTTTTTTTTTTTTTTTTTAATGACGAGGTGTCAGACCCAGCTTGTACGTATTTCAATTAATCTCTCAAGGCCTTGAAGTGACCGACCGGTAAATCTTCTCAGTGACCACATCTATTAGTGTCTAAAGGATTCGAACTCAGGAACTCATGTTGGACCCTTTTGCTCTTTTACCATCAAACCTTACCTAAGCTAACTTCACTTAACATATATGGCATAAATTACAGTAAAGCAAAAGCACCATTTAGGTGCTGGCACGACAAATCCTGAGTGGATAATCGATAAGCATTATATATGAAGTTGGTGTACACGCAGGGCCATTATATATATATGTTAGTGCATTATTGACACAAAAATGACATATGAAAAGATATTTCCAAATATTCTTTTATGTATAAATTTCAAGTGAAACAAAATACTTTCGATCTACCAAGCACATTTTGAGATCATCTTGCTGCAGATTACATAACCCTCTTGTAAATATCTGCTCTGCAGATGCATCAATAATATTGGTTGGCGGTGGCTGGTGGGATGCTGTGTGCTCGAAGGATGAGTACTCTCAGAAACGTACAGTTTAATTTGTCATATAGCGTCAGACTTTCAGAATACAGTTTCTTGAGATGGAATTAATGCAAGTGGGGTTAATTTAAATAAAGAAAATAAGCCACCTTGAATGAATGAGTATTGCTACTGATATGCGCATTCATATCACCCTGCGGCCCCAAGCACCATGCATATAAAAAAATATAAATTCATTTGGGGCAACGCAATAAAATTCAAGAATTAAATGTGAAAATGGGGATATTGGTGACAGAAAGGTGTATTGATAGAAATAGTTAGTGAACCTGCAAAAGCTAACATGTTTTGATGTGATCCAAGATCAGCTTCACATGCTCTCCTGCATAAGTAGTTGAAAACCAATACTGAGGGCGGTGTGAAAAAATAAAATTATGGAAGAAAGAGAGAGGAGGTGAGGCATCAAATTGCCCCCAATAGAATCATAAAAGCTTTTTACAAATATACTCAGATAATAGGTCGGCTACTACTACCCATAATATAGGATTGAAATTATAGGAAATTGAAAGAGAAAATAATCTCTCTTTATTTATATATCATGTCTTATTATACACTGTTGGAGATATTGATGAGAAACTAGTTTTGTTTTCTAACAAATATCTTGTGAGATTAAGACTGTTTAATATAATACAATAGGAATTTTATCCCTTGTTCATTTCTGTTTCAAATTATCTTCGGTAATTCTTAAGTATTTTAATTTTGGACATCATTAAAAAGACTAGTCTACTTACAGACAGTCAGGATGGCCGAGTGGTCTAAGGCGCCAGACTCAAGTTCTGGTCTTCGTGAGAGGGCGTGGGTTCAAATCCCACTTCTGACATAAAATCTGATTTTTTCGATTAAGTTTTGCTCAAAACCCGAGACCGAGGAAAAATAGAATTTTGCGTGTAAAATAAATTCTCTTAGCTATACATGTACATCGAATCAATATACAGTAAAATTTTTTCATAGTCATAACTCTTAATGGTAAGACTAATTAATTTTCTTATTACGAAGAAGTTATAACTTAACAGTGGTTAGTTACAAAAATTTCTTATTTCATAATTCATATTTTAGTAGTACAATATTAGAATTTCAATTCACGGATTAAAGATCGTGTTTTGAAATCAATAAAGATAATTATCTTTGATGGAATTGTAAATGCAATTGTTGCATGGTCAATTAACGTAAAATCATATACAATTGCTAATTGTTTTAAGCATTACAAAATTAAGATCCCTGATGTTGATGAATTGCGAGTTATAATTGAAGTGGATGAGGAGAATCAAAGAGTCATTGTAGAATTGAGTGATCAAATTTAACAACTTCACTATATTAATCAAATGGATATTAATATCTTCATTAATCATCCAAATGAACAACAAATCATGTATGCTTTAACGGAAGAATAAATCATTGCTACAATTAGACACTAAGCATAAGGAAATAATTATGAGGATGATAGTACGGAAATACAAAAAGTCTTGTACCAAGAAGCTCTAAACATGCTTGAAAAACTAAAAATGTTTTGGCTTCAACAAGAAAATATTCATGCTAACGAGTAATGTACCTCCAAGTTAAAAGAAGTGGTAACAACTCTAAAACATAACTTATTGTCCCAAACAACTTTAGATAAATATTTTATTTCATCTTAAACCTTTAATGTAATATATATATATATATATTTTTTTATAATATGCATATAATTATTACTATGTAGGGATAACTTTCCAACAAGAATTTGAAAATTTTAATAGAGTTTATTCTTATTTATAATTACCCTAAATTGAGAATAAAGTTTTTAATACCTATATAAAATTTATTCCTATAGAGAATATCGCTATAAAAAGGTTTTCTGTAATTACTTTGAAGCAAACTATGGAGCGAAGCAGAAAACTTAGGACAGACAGCTTCGGAAGTATAAAGAGTAACCAAATTCACAAAAAATTGATGCTGATAAACGATACATGAACAAAAACTATCCAAAATACTTTCCTCAGATACAGTCGGGGAAATGTTTTCTCTTCTCTTAATTAGCTTGGGAATCTTTCCTAGCAATTGGCAAGCCATAAATTTTTCCTTTTCTTTTTTAACCAAGCAGTTTGTCCACCAATTTGAAACAAAGTCTTAAAATGTTGGCATAGAAGATCTCCTGAAGGCTGAAAATAAGGTTAAATGTTCATGTAATTTTTTGCTTACTGCTCATATAATCAATGACATCAACAATGAAAAGGGCCAATTCTTTTAACATTACAGAACTATCGATCAGTATCAACTGACCTTGCATTAATTAGGTGGACCTATACAAATGTTGGGGATGTAAACCAATCAACATTTCCCATACAAAACAAGCAGCTGTTCTTGTAAGGAGCATAAGATTATTTCTCTTGGAAGGCGCATAGCCCACTCATTGGCCTGAATCCACACATCATCGAAATTGGTTTGACCCAGCACTGAACTACATGTGAAGTACAAAACTAGAGGCTATCTCATTAAATCTAAGAACACAAAGCCATTCCAGAGGCTATGCAAGAGCATAGATGGCAACAGATTCCTTGATCGTGCAAATACAAGACCCATAACCACACCAAGAAATATAAGCGGTAGCATTCTCTGTACATTGAAATGCGCTAGAGCAAAGGCAACTGAACTCACCAGTATTGCACACCATACAGGCATGTATTTGGTCAACGAAGGGAGAAGGAAACCCCGAAAGACAATCTCTTCCCAGACAGGAGCACATATGGACACTACTATTGCATATAATGCCATTGCAACCGGATCCCGTGCCATTATTGACTGCTCAACACTTGAGATAGTGACAGGTGCAGAGGGCATAAGGGGCAACAAGTTCAGGTTGAATTGTGAGAGCCGATTCACCAGAGGAAACATGAGACATCCCAGTGCAACATCAAATTGCCAGGTTCCCCTCAAGCTAAATCTAAACCAATCAGATGGAAGGGGATGAAACCGAGACAGGCAGCGATGGAGGATAGCAATGCCAGCAAGCCCTTCAGTTACATCAGTCACGAGGCTGAATAAGGCCTGTCCTCTAAACGTCAGAGAATCCTTGCTGAAACCTGCTATATGGGCTGCAAAAGGAATCACCCAAGACCCTATGAACCAAAATGCCGCAACCCATAAAAGCATTACCTGCAGACCAGATACAGTGTCATTGCCACCTTAATTAATTCCATTTTCTAATAGAACAGTATAATTTATTAGATGAGAGTGTCTACTGGAGCTAATTTAAACAGTTCAAAACTAAGATTAGAGGGAAATTGCTGTTGTTGGTAGCTTTCTTCCTACTTTTGGATGATATCATTATATCAGAATACCAGAAGGCTGATAAACAAATGGAAATGTATTCATCCAGGTGCAGATATCCATTACACAAAACTAGTTTTTTAGTTATATACATATCCTTAAAGAGGATAACTAGCAAATGAATGCAATTATCATTGTCTTCTTCATGTTTAAGAAGCACATTTTGTATTTTCAGTGATAACAACTCATCCTCAATAGCAAATGACAGGCAGAAAGCTCAGGGGTTAGGGCTACATGCAGTTTTCCCAACAAAATAGCATCATAATACAGTTAACTTGATGCAATTAAGTTGAAACACTTACTTGTAATATAGTTTCTGCTGTCCATGGTACAGTCCACCGGCTCCCAATGGCCCTTAACACTGCATCTGAAGCCTGGAATATAAACAATATGATTAATAAACACATTGATAAATCTTGAGATATCTGTACTATGTTTAACTCTATTTTAGATGTTATTCATACACATTCCACATAGTAGACAGACCAATCTTCTCTCCAGAAACTAATGATAGAAAAATGGATCCAAAACATGTCATACTACATCTGGATAGAATTTTCTAAGAAAACCAGTTCTCCTTTCCCTTCATTTTAGTTAAATCATTTGGCAACCACCCCAGAAAATCTGTAATGTAGATCTTTTGAAATTTTCTTCTCAATTTCACTATTATTTCAGGTTTGCTAAGACATCAGTTCAATTAGGTCATCTATGTTACCAATGCCCAGTGCAGTGTGAAATCCTAGATTATTGCCACGAAAAGATGTCCATAAATAAATTTAACCGATGGAATCTAACTGGGTAAAACTGAAGGAACTTATCGTAAAGTGGCACATAACATTCAGAAGACTGTACATAAAATCAAGTAAAGCAGCACATTAAATTACCTCTCGAAGAGTTGATGCCCAATCTCTTTTACCGGATTTTGACTTCTCGACTTCAGGTTTAACCAATTCCTCTGGCAACAAATGTTCTATAAATTCGGGCTTTGAGCTTTCTGGTGATATTTCCTCGCGCCTAAAACACGAAATTTTCCATTTCTGCAAAGCACAACCAAATCATTAAAACCAAATAAAAAAAATTCAATGAAACGCTCCTAAATTCGACATATAGAGACAAAAAAAAAAAAAAAAAAAATCCAGAAAAAAACAGAAGCTAACTCTAGTTCAACTTTAAAATTTAAAGAAACTACAATTTCAAAAACTGGAGGAGCATGGTTCAACAACTACTTACATTTCTGGGGAACTTGAAATTAGAATCGAAGATCCGAGAAGTACGGGAGAGAGAAAATGGGGCAGGTCGATTGGAAACCCTAAGTTTAGAAACGGAAGGTAAGAGAATGGGACGGTGAGAGAGAGAATGAGAGCAAGTGCTCAACATTGGGTCCGGTTACGAAAAACCCTAGTTGGAGTTATAGTTATTAATAGCATCGGAGGAAGTGCAGAGAAGTAAGGAATTAGAATTAGGGGAAAACGTCAAGAGAAAAAAACCCTAATTTTATGGAAAAAAACCCTAATTTTATGGGGGAATGGAATATTTGAAGTTAGTTAGAGAAGGGCAAAAGCTGGTTGTTGTTTTACAGTGAGAGAGAGAGAGAGATAGAGATGAGCCAGAGCCTATAGCAGTAGAGCTACTCTTCTCATCACGGATGGATACACATATACCAATTGGATGCCATTTTTCCGATCTTCGGATTTTTTTGCGTAGTCATTTGGGCCTTTGTTTGGGCCCCGACGAGTTTTGTGATGATGATTAATTGTCAGATTCGTGAATTAATGTTAACTGTAGTTAGAACTTAGAGTTCGGTTGTATTAAAGATGATCAAACAAATCTCTGAAGTTGATTTATTACTTATATATAGTAAGTTAAAAGTGCACTAACCTTAACATTCCCAATCATCATTAAAAAAAAAAAAAAAGGTAAGAAGTTTCATAATCCGAAAAGACTAGTTAAGGTGCACGTAAACTAACCTCAACACCTCGATTATCATCATCATAAAAAAAAAAAAAAAAAAAAAATTCCTTGCACATTATTTAAGATACAAAGTTAAGATATACACAATTTTCCACACTAATTAACCATCATAGCATGATATATTTGGACAAATTCCTAATAAAAATTAATCCTAATGTCACCTTTCACCATTCATAACCTCAAAAAGCTTTGGAACCATGAATAATAATTTAATGGAAACATTCGGTTTAGAAACAGGAGAAGAGCACAATAAACAAAAATGCCGTGGCTTCAAAACTCCAAAGCCAGCCTGTGGGAGAGCTTCTACCAGTCGCAAACAAAAATCACCCAACAATTTATTAGTCAAATGTACCTCTTCCCTTGTGTCTTGAGATCTGCCTATAATTCCTGGAGAAAGAACTCCATGCAATTTTTGCAGCCAGAAGATGTATCCCAAGAAATTGGACTACAAATAGTAGTTCATACCTACCTCAATCAAACAAATATGAGGTATGTTCAAG
Source organism: Pistacia vera (assembly GCF_008641045.1). Taxonomy (NCBI): domain Eukaryota; kingdom Viridiplantae; phylum Streptophyta; class Magnoliopsida; order Sapindales; family Anacardiaceae; genus Pistacia; species Pistacia vera. Next base: position 1,310,685 of record NW_022196036.1, read on the forward strand.
ACCACGGCAGAGGACCGACAGTTTTTACGCAAGAAAGAATAGGCCACATTGATCACAAATCTCTTCAAGAATGATGCGTTCCATTTGGCCTTTATACGAGAGTGGCCTATAATATATGACATACCAACATACTTGGCTTCTATAAGCTCCAAGAGCTCTTCCTTCACGCGCATATCCTTAAATTTTGTATCTACCAACTTGAGTTGAACTGGTGGCCTAAAGCTGGGAGATGATTCCCACTCATACAAGGACTTCAACTTCTGCAGAGCAGGTGATCTACTGCTACTCCCAATAAATGGCGGTCCTGAACTACTGCTACTTTCTTCTCTGTTGTCCAATTCTGACGTTGCCAATCGTTTGCCAAACTTCTCAGATGTCCTCACAACTGCTAGCCAACCATCCACAGAACCATCTGGGTTTTCAAAGCCTTCTGCTTCCAATTGGATAAATTCTATTATGCTCATCACAAGGTCGTTTTCAAAATCAACATTATTCTGGACATCTTTGTAGCCACTTCGAACAATGCAGCGGTACATCCGATGAGATTTGGGGCCAACCCGGCCTATGAGATATCGTTCTTTATGAGGAACATACGGAACAGGAACAGTCTTAAAACAGACGAAGACAACCACTTGGTAAAATGCTGGTAGGTTGGTTAAGAAATGGGTGAACGTGGCTGGGACTCCATTTGCCAATCCAGTGAAGATGAGGCCAATTCCAGGAGCCCTAATAACCCCAAGACTTGGGCCTTGGTTAAGAATCCATTTCATGGATACTTTGTTATGCTGATCATATAAATACCACCTCCTGCTGCCGTAATGCCACACAAACATAATGACCAGAAAGACTGCAGTGAGCATGACAGAAGTCCATCCACCCTTGGGGATTTGCACGCACGCCAAAGAGAGGTACATGATCTCAATAGATCCAAAGAATAGTGCGAACAGAAGGGCAAATATGAGACTCCGATGCCATACAAAGTTGATGACCAGAGTCGTTAAACATGTTGTTATAAATGCCAAAGCCATGCTTGCCAACCCTGAATTTAGATAGAAACATCATTTCCAATTAAAAAACGATTTAACCAATATACTTTTTTATCACTAAAAACTCCAGCCAACAAGCATTGAGATATATCTAGCAAAGGAAAAAGACAACAGTAGATTCAAAGACCATGAATCATGGGCTGAGTGAAAACAGAATGGATGAAGTAGAGCACTTCACCTCCTCCATATCGTCAAATAGAAGTTTCCCAGCACCAAGAGGACCATATGCATTATTCAAGTAATTTTAGAAGCAAAGAAATCACAAATTCTAAAACAAAACATACATAATTCAAGCAAGGCTCAAGTCCATCATAAACAATGAAGAAAACTTTGGGAAATTATTTCTAATAGAAAACAAAGGAACACAAAGTCTACAAATTGATACCTCTATAAATTTAATCAGATTTACACAAAAAACGTCATTAGAAAATAAGAACTTCCTCAACCTTTCACAGATTTCTTGGACCAAAGATGACTTACCATAAGCATTGGCCAAACGAAGTGTGTCTTGAAAGCCTACTGTAACTGCCAGACTGAGAATCATAAGGACCCAATTTATCTCTGGGATGTATACCTGACCACGTATCCATCTTGATTTATGCACAACCTTGACACGGGGAAAGCATCCTAATGCATAGCATTGCTTAACAGTTGAGAATGTGGCAGAGATGACGGCCTGACTGGCAACAATTGCAGCCAAAGTTGCCAAGACAATAAATGGCCAAAACAGTAGATCTACAAATTTCTCAAGAACATTCAGTTAATAAAAACAAAAATAAATTATATATTGGAATAAATCTTGAAGTGATGTGATTCTAGAAAGGCTATAACATGGAAGACATTTTACTTCAAAAATGATAGTGAATAAACTACCATCATTGTGCGTGCATAGAAAAAGAGAGATGATAATGAGCTTATTCTCACTTAACCAATCACCATGTAAACAGTAACTAACCCTATCATCTCTCTATTTAAATTAAGATAAATATTATTTTGACGGGAAATAATATTTGACAGTATTTTGCTTGAAACTTTTAAGTAAAATTAAAGTTTTATAACAAAGAGAATACCTTAAAGTTCAGAGAGGCTTACCTGGGACGGAAGCATAAAAGTTTAAAGGTGCAGAAAAATTTCTTGAAAGAAATGCAGCCCGTCCCATATATTGAAGCACTAGACATGGGTAAACAACAAAGCAAAATGCAAGCTGCACAAGATAACAAGTTCTATCAATGTTTCTTGTAGATACGTAGAATGTGCATATGGAGATGAATAATCAGAACAATGGTTCAATGATCGCATCTAACTAGCTCAATAATAGGAACTATTGATGTAAAATGAGATGCAAGTCAAGTGCAAGCTTTGAGCTTCATATTTCAAGAGAATTATCAAAGTGTACAAACTGCTCAACTACCAATCATGATGAAAGAGGAAAACCTGCTAGCAAAAACATGATGACAGCATAATCACCATTCTCAACTCATTAAAAATTCCATTTCACCTTCTTCAATTATGCATATGACCATGCAGGATTTGATTAATGATGTATCTAAAGCCAGGAAGCTAAATTTTCATGATTACAACCATGATGATTCCAATATTCATGGCTTCATTGTTTAGCAATAGAAAGAACTGAGAATAAACTAGGCAATTGAGATTGCTCCTCAGAAAAAAAAAATGCTGAATAATTCTCTCAACATGTGAAGTCCCCACTAACTAGTATATCAATGTTTATGAGAATCAAGCCAGCCATGATATTTCCAGAGAACAAAAAATTATTTAAGAAAATAAATCACCAAGAGCAATCTCTCCCTCTGACATAATGAAATGGAGAACTTGAGTAGAATGTTTTCATTCCTCCTTAAAATGCAGTGATGATAAACATTTATATATGAAAAAAAAATTTCAGCCCTGAGCAAAGCCAAAAGCAACACATGCATCATGAACAAATAGATTATGTATAAGTTTCTCATAAGCACAGAAGAGAAATTATCCGTTCAAGCAACACATACACAGATACACAAATTGGAGTTTTATACTTGGATCATTCCAAGAAGAAAAACTTTTTGGGGTACTAACTTAATTGCTTATGACAAATGCTACTAAGTAACAAATCACTAAGGTATCTTAATTAGAGGTAACATCAAATCAAATACTATAATCATTTTGATTGCTAAAACAAAGAGAGTTTAAAGACAGTATATTGCCCTCCATTCATATACATTCAAAAAGATTTTCCTAATGCGCCTCTCATGGAAATTGGAAAGTCCAGAGCCTCAATCAGACCTAAGTCTCAGGAACTATTAAAGACACTCCCAAAGAAGAATTTAAATAAACAACTGGTTATAAATTAATTTCTCATGAAGTCAATCTTTCACAGTCATGGGAAGTGCATACCCTTATTGATGCAGCTGTGAATTGGCCAAGGTCTTGAAATATGGTTTGACTTCCTGCACTTGACAAGAAATGCAACTTGAATCCAGTAACAGCAATCCTTATAAATTGTACTTCAACAAATTCCAAATGTCATATTTACCAGTAACACAGAGAAGTACTCCTGCAAGAGAAATCCAACCATCTTTTCCAGTTTCCCTAAAGAACTTGTAAATGTAATATGGAGAAAGGGCTTGATATACTCTTGGATTCCACTTGACAATATTGTAGATGCCAACAGCGGCAATGGACAATAACCATAAAATCAATATGGGAGCAAACAGAAAAGCCACCTTGTAGGTGCCACGGTATTGCAAAACAAAATGGCCAATCAATACAAGACATGCTATGAAAACCACCATACCTGTATGTTTGCAGAAAAGTTAGTATCTTGAATGGAATGACATGAATCTAAGATGGATGAATGCACATGGAAGAAATAGAAAATTCATTCAAATATTTGTTCAATGTTCCCATCTTTGTGTTGTTCCCTTTTCAACATCCTTGCTATCAGTGCTAAAAGCATCTGAAATAAGACTTTACCAAATTATCTTCTGCCTTTATCCATCATGATCCCACCATCAGGGAGACCAAACCTTTCTCTCTTCCATTATTGAAACTTAGCAAATGAAAAGGTGGGTGTTCAATATCTTTAAGACAGGATTGTTTGAAAGAAATAAAAAACTTTAGTACTTTTATTATGACCAGGCAACATCATCCCGGGCTTCATAAGCATTGAACCACATTCTTATTAGGAGATTAGGGGTAACAAACAAAATGAAGAATTTTTTTTTAATTTTTTTTTAACAGAAAGCTGCACTCACCACCGTGCTTATCATGTAATCGGATTTGCAGCCCATCAATGGATGAAAGAACTGCGAAACAGCGAAAATTTATAAGCACAGCTATACAAAGAACCAGGTAAGAATGAATGAAAGATACAGTATAAGAGATTAAAGGGGTAAAAAGAAAGCACTCTTACCAGATATTGCTGGTGTGAGGACACCAAGACAGAAAACCAGGGCAGTGCCAAGCAAAACTACAAGAAGTAAACCAGTTTTTGCTTTTTTGCGACTCTCCATAAAAGATTTCAATGGGGAGGAAGGTATATTTCTACTCGAGTAACCAGAGGCATGATATGTAGAAAGCTCCTCATCAGCTGCTTGATGATTAGGAAGTAAACCAAACTTTGCATTTCTGCAGAGGAGTGCATATAAAGAAAAAATTCCTCCTGCAAATTGTCCCGACAGTAAAACAAAAAATTTATAGCAAAAACATAAAATTATGAATGATCACCTTTGGAAAAACGTGAGAACTTACCTTCGCCATTATCATCTGCATTTAACAAAATAATGACATACTTGAACAGCGAAAGAAGAGTGAAAGTCCAGAATATCAAGGAAAATGCCCCAAATACTGCATCTTCACTCTGAAAATTACCCAATCTTCCAGAAAATATACTTTTATAAACGTAAAGGGGAGAAATGCTCAAGTCAGCAAACACAATACCAAAACTCTGATATGCTAAAAGGAGGATTTGTTTAAATGTCCTTTTATTGTCAACCTGCTTCAACACCAATCAAAACCAAACAAAGACATTATCCACAACCCATCAAAGTTAAGTTTTTCACTATTCCAATTAGCTAATAAACTCGTTATCCATTTATAACTTTCAGAATAAACCCATACTAGATTAAAATCTCGCATAAACCTAATCAAATGTTTAATTCAGTGATCTACATATGTAATTTCCTTCATATTTTTAGCCTTAAATGATCCCATCGGTCAAAATACAACAGTTATTACATTGCATTTCACTCAAAATTTATCTTCTTCACGTGGGTCAACGCAAAAGATCAATAATTTTCTACAAATCCATCACTAAATCGAGCTAAAAAAGGAACAAAATTATGAAAAAGCAGAATTTAGTCGGGAAATGTTGAAAAACATACCATATTATTGGAATGAGTTTGGTTCTGAACATGAACTGTGGATGGTGTAGAGGTGTAAATCGAATCTGTCGAACGTTGTTGTAACGAACTGATCCAAACCTCGCGCGTACTTAGTTTTGGATGTCGTTAATCTTGTTCTTCTGTTCACTGGTCTGGTCGAATGGGCCCCCGGAGATGTTAGAATTCAGAGGATTAGATTAGATTTCCCTGGTCTTACCCAAACTCTTTCAAAACCCCAAAATCAATTAAAAAATAAATAAATTTGAATTATTTTAAAATTACCATTTTTGTTAATCTTTTTAATTTCTCTAATTTTCTATTTTTTTAACTTTTTTTCTTTTTTAAAAAAAACTCATGACTTCTTGTTTAAAATATTTTTTCCAACTTTGTTTTTTGGGTTTTCTAAATCACAAATATATAATTTTAAAAAATAAAAAACATATATTTAAAAAATAAAAAAATTAACAAAAATTAGAAAATTGTTAATTTTGAAATGAAATAAAATATATTTAAATTTAATTGATTTTGGGGCTTAAAAAAAGTTTAGACGGGGCTTAAATAATACTGCTCTTTATATTATTGGACTTTTGGTCATCTACTATTAATAACTCACCATTATTGAATTACTAATGAGAAGCTTTTTATCCATTTTAAGATTAATCATATAAATTAATTTTTCATAATTAATTTTTTCTTTTTGAAATTCTATTATCATTGCTATATATTCTAAATATTTTAATTTCTTATAAGAGGCAAGATTTTTTGTAATACAAATTTTTGACATAAAAGTGTAACACGACTATTGATCCAATTAGCATTAATTATTAAAATGGAATAGTATTACGTGCACTGTTTTAAAATTGGCCCCGCCTGATCTGTTTAATCGGTATAACTAGGAACTAAAAGCTTCACCGAGACATGTTTATATTTTTCCTATTCACCTAAAATCCTAGAATTTCAAATGATGATCGGTGAATAATTGAAGGTTTTTTGAAGAAAAATTGCTGGCGAATGCAATGGTGGTGATGGAGTTGATTTTTGGTGAGTAAATCAATCGGAAATTAAAAAATACTAGTGGCGCCAACAACTGGCTTTTGCTGGCGATTGTAGGGGCTAATGGGGGCGGGGTGCGGTGGGTTTTGATCAGGAGGAAGAGGGGAGTATTTTCAGGATGATGGGGAGGGTTGTCGACGTCAACATTGTTAAGATCTGGCTTGGAATGTCGACGCTAGCTTTGGTAAAATCTAGCCAAAATTGAACCGATTCCAACCAGATATTGGGTAAATTTTTAGGGGAATGGGCTCATTGGACGAGTGGGGTTGCATTTAGAGTGTCGCCGGCCAATTTGTATTTGGGGTGTATTTGCTAAATTTCATACCTATAGGAACTTAATTGTAGTTTTCAAGGGTGTGTTTGCTAAATTTTAAAAGTTTTTGTCCCCCGATTTGACAGCCTGTCAAACCGATCAACCTGAGACCTGACAACTTTGCCAGGTTTCACCCCAAATTGAGTTTTAAAACATTGATTACGTGTAAATAAAAAGGACTCCTTGAGATTGTACCCCTTAACCGCATATCTCAACATTCGACCTACCACTTAAAGTCTTAAACTACCCAAGGTGGGTCGAGGGAGGCTTATTTTCAATATAATTGGATGAATATGAATGTATATGATATGATCGCTTAAATTTTGCATCAATCATGACATAATCTGAAAGCAAACAGAATGTAGATTAAAAACTTAAATATTTTTCACTCATTTCATTCTCAATAGGAACAGTGGCATGGAATTATAGTCACTATAAGACAAACCTGGACTGGAATAACATGAAGGTTCCCTAAATTTATAGAATTCATATACATTCACAAGAGTCAAAATATTCAAGCATTTAACCAATAATTTACCAAAAACCTCAAAAACAACTACATTCTCCCGTGATACCAGTCTATCTATCTACCTTTCTATGAATGTAAAAGGCAGATATAGAAGAGCACAAACAATCAAGTACAATCTCAGGTGGCATATTAAACTGAGATTATAACCAGTTGAAACACCATCCAAATGCATTAAGAAACCAGTTGACACAGGAATTTGAGCCAGCAAACATGCCAACTGCAATAGGCTCACTTTCGCCGTCTGTTTGTTACTATATCAGGATTGCCTTTTTTCATCATCGCCACAAACTCTTCATAGTTAATTCTTCCATCCTGCAATATGACTCAGGTTATATATCATTTGTGAAGAGGCAACTGTCATGATATATTGACAGCAAGGTTTTGCTTGGTTGAACAGAATGCTAAATCATGACATGCAGAGCAATAGCACAGTTAAATGATCAGAGACAATGGTGTATTAAATGGACAAAATTAATCTAGAGAGGCAGAGAATTCATCAATCTTCTTGAGCTCCAAACTCGAGACCTTAGGATTTTTCTAAAACTATTTAATGATCTACAAATTTCTAACTGTAAATGTATCTTTGGAAACCAAATTCATAGCGGTTTTGTCAAAGATATCAAGAATTTAACTACATTTGCAGCTTCATGAATATAAGCAAAATAATGTCACCATGTCATTAACATATGAAATTTTACATGATTTCTCCTAACTTGGCAAATGTTCATATCAAAAAAGAATTTCAAAACACTACAATTTAAATATATGACATCATGCAACAACTTTTTGTTTTTTCGGTTTATCAAATTTTCACTGGGTGCATTCTGCACTTAAGATCTTCTCTAGGCTTTTTCTTTTCCAATAACAGATTATGTTTCTCAGCACTCTACGTATTATCAATCATCAAAACATGTTTTGTCCATGTTTTGTAGTAGATCACAATCTTGATTATTAAGTGTGAAAAGCAATCTGTGTTTTAAATTGGATTATAAACAAGAATGCTTATATATGAAGAAAAGGAGGAAGAAACATACATTGTCTGTGTCAACTTCTGCAATAATCTCTTTTATTGTTTTCGCATCACCCATATTATACTTCTTAAGAGCATGTTCCAGCTCTTCCATTGTAATGTACCTACATTGAGAAGCAGGGAACCCATAACCAGCATAAGATATAACGAAACTGCTTTTACATAAAATTGGGTAAAGTAAATTGTTAACATATATTACTAGTAACACACACACACACACACACAAAATAAAAAAAAAAAAAAGGGAGAGACAGAGAAGAAGAAGTTTTCATACCCACTGTTGTCCTTGTCAAAATATTCAAAGGCTTTGTATAAATGTTCCTCTCTTTCCATTCTGTTCATGTGCATGGTAGCTGTTATGAACTCAATGTAATCAATGGTTCCATTTCCATCAACATCAGCCTGAGAAAATAACCAGGTTTGCACTTTCAGTTGAACCGCAAAGAAATAAAGGCATGATATCTTCATTCAGCATTGACAAAGAAACTAGAGCAAACTATATTTGTTGGCTAAAAAATGCAGCCAGGTATATGCCCAGTATCAGTAGTATTGAGGATTGAAAAATGTGTGAAACATTTAAGTAATTACATATCAAATCAAGATGTGAACCAGAGAGCTGGTAATCAAGAAAAAATGTGTTCTTGAAAAGAATTTAGCCCATTCCTAATCTAGACCAATTCTACAAGCTTCCTTTTCCTAATCAGGACCAAAAGCATAAAGCTAGGGCTTGGGCCAAGTTCACTGTATGCACAAAAAGCAAATCCACAATAGTTCTGTGAGGAAAATGACTTTTTTCCCATCGAAGACTCAGTACACATCTGTAGGAATGGGTGTAAACCATTCATATATAGTTAAAAAGTCAAGCATAACTGAATGTAAAAGAGACCAAAGGCATTACCGCTTCCATTAATTGCCTCACTTCAGACTCGGACAGCCTGGTGCCAAGCTTAGGAAGACCGGCTTTCAACTCTTCATAAGTGATAGTTCCACTATTATCTGTGTCCATGGATTTGAACATTTCCTTCAAACCCATAATTTCTTCTTCAGAAAGATTTTCAGCAATCACCTGAAAGAAAGAAAGAAATTCTTATTATACTACATTGTAGAACTCCACGAAGTTAAGGATTACAATGTTTTTAACATCATTGCACCTAGAACCTAGTGCTCAGGCACAGCAGATGCCTGCACCTACTTCAATAGACAATAAATTTTTAAATTCATTCATAAAAAACTTTATGAACTACGGTACATTTTCCACCTAAAAAGAGGCCGCCACGTCAGAACACTAAGAGGACAACTGAAACCCCATGAGTTTCCACCTGTCTAGCAGTGTTTTAAGAATAAATGTACTTTTGTACGCTTATATTTCATCTTTTTAGGTCAACAGACCTTATCCCATTTATATTGTCTTCCTCTCTGCAATTCATTTCCCAATTGTCTCTAAAAAGATTAGAAAACAATGCTGATATATTGAAAACAACTGAAGTAAGTCATGCAGTCATGCTTACTTTTAGGGCTACTTTTTTAAGTTTGTTCATTGCCCTGAATTGCTTCATTCTAGTTAAAACAGCAATATCAAGAGGCTTATCAGAGGCATCACCATCTTCTCTCATCCATGGGTGATCTGCATTGCATTTCAGTGTTTAGCTTTTCAGTTAATGAATGCCAAGAAACCCAATAAAATGAACAAAAGCGATCAGCAGGAAAAAAGAAAAAACAAACAAATGATAGTGTGCACTTCACAATGAACCTGTTATAAGCATTGGAATTCCTTATGCCTTAGCAAAATTATTAATGACTATATAGTCTTCTGAGATAACAGAACTTACTTAGAACTTCAACGGCTGAAAGCCGTTCTCTAGGATCAGCACGCAGCATCTTCTTCACAAGATCTTTGGCACTACTGGATATGCTGGGCCAAGGTTCAGATGAGAAATCAAGATGCCCCCGCAGAACGGCATCAAAGATACCCTGTTCATTTTCTACATATGAAAGAAAGGTGTAATCGAGAGAAACAACAGCTAAGCTATCACTGACCAATGAGATTTGCAAATTAGTTGGTTACTAAGTACTCCAGATATGACACAAGAAAGTTAAACAAAACCTTATCATATGGTTTTATTTCACAACCAGTGACAAACTTCAAGTTCTGTTACTTCATGAGAAAAAAATCCTTACCTCCCCAAAATGGAGGAACTCCACTAAGAAGAATGTATAGTATCACTCCAGCACTCCAAATATCTGCCTCAGCTCCATAACTCCTGCGCAATATCTCAGGAGCTACATAATACGCACTTCCAACAAGGTCCTTAAACACGTCTCCTGCAATAACACTCACACTATATCGTTCAAATTCATCATCAGCGTGCCATCAAAAGTAAGGTCAAAAGGAAAACCCTCCACAGTCCAAACTCCAATGTAAATACAATAAATAAATGAAAGTTAAAACTCAAACAAAAGATATGGTTAACTGTTTGAATGGCAACATTCGATTAAAGAGAAAGTAACATGTAAAAAATTGAATGATCATAATCATTTTAATAATCGCACACTTAAAAGTTTATTTCCCAACTCTATATCCCAAGTGATGTTACAATAGACTTGTCAAACATCAATTAAATTCGATGATATCTTAAGGGATATAACCCATCCCAAATCAGCTGCCACAACCTTCGAGATACAAAGTCTTATACTTAGTTTATAAGTGTAGCATTACTCTAATTATTTCGTTTATTTACTTGGAAATGACAGCATATTGCAATACAACAATCAACAGAATTTCTACATTATCAACTCAAATCCCAACTAATTCCATCCTACATTGCCTCTTCTTCATAAATCCATAATCAACTACTCTACCATGACACCAACTGAAAAACAAAAATAAAGAAATGAAATGGCATTCACCTGGCTTGAAAAACACAGAGAGCCCAAAGTCAGTAGCTTTCAAAGGCGAATCCTCATCAGTGTTCAACAACAAGAAATTCTCAGGCTTCAAATCCCTATGCATAACACCCATAGAATGACAATTATGCACCACGGTCACAATCTGTCTACACAAATTGGCGGCAGCTCTCTCAGAATAATGCCCCTTAGCTATGATCCGATCAAACAGCTCCCCTCCCGCACACAATTCCATGACCAAGTTGACCGAGTGCCGGTCCTCATACGCGCCCTTCAGCTCCACGATGTTCCTGTGACCCGTGAGGTGGTACATGATCTGGACTTCGCGACGGACGTCTTCGATGTCATCTCGGTTGATGAGCTTGCGCGTGGCGATTGACTTGCACGCGAATTGTTGTTTAGTTTCTTTGTGCGTTACTAAGTAAGTGACACCGAACTGGCCACGTCCGAGCTCGCGGCCGAAGATGTAAGTGGACCGGACGTCCTCCATGGGCCGGCCCAAGACGCGGCCAACGGTTGATGCGTTGGTTGATGTGGTGGTGGCGGTGGTGGCGGTGGAGGAGGAGGAAGAAGATGGAGGGTGGATTTTGAGGCCATTGGAGTGGTGGCGGGGTCCAGATTCGGTGGTGGTCGTCGGGAGTTGGGTTTGATCAGATGGGAGGCCACTGCAGTTACCCATTTTGGTCAACGATAGTCAAGAGAGAGAGAGAGGGAGAGAGAAGAAAACTAAGTGAGTGAGTCAATGGAGGGTTGAGTTTTTGCTTCGGTTGGAGATTTTTCATGTCTGAATCGTGATCTATGAGATTACTAATATGCCCTTCCGCGTTGCTATTTATGGAATGAGGAAAAAAATTATGCCGCCCCCGACTTATAGGTTTGGCAAGTAAGTACATATTAATTTTTCATGAACAAATTAGTCCCTGAAACTAATAGTCATCATTGAATTCTGTTACATTATTTAGAGTCTTTTATATAAAGTCTAAAATATCCCTAATAAAAAATTTTCGAAAAAAAATGAAAATTAAATTAAATTTTAAATCAACTCAATCTACACAACAACAAAAAAATGTGAAAAAACTCTTTTGCAATTCATAGCACTCGCACTTGTTTTTCACCAAGTCTTCCGTTGTAGTCCACACCAAATTCTTAATTTTAGTATAATAATTGAAAAATATATATTTGATATTATTTTAATTTTAGTTTTATTGTTGAAAAGTCAAATCTGCCCTCCACCCGTTAATTTCATACTAACATCTCTCATATTAGAGAACATTTTTTCCGGTTAAAAATAAATATGTCCTTATAGTGAATCAAAACTCTAAGGACTAAAATGTAATTAACCCTTTATTGAGTTATCCCTTGGATACTATCATAAACTACCACTTTTCCCACCCAAGTTTGGCGAATACCCAGTTCCCACCCATAGTTTCATAAATTACAAATTCACATCCTTAAATTAACATCGTCACTTTTCTCTCAAAATAACTCCCACATCTCAAATTTCTCTCAAATAACCCCTAGAAGAGATCCTGGCCAAGCCAAAAATCTGGCCTAATTCCGGCACCATTAGACCTCCCCAACACCACCATCAACATCCCCTTATCCTCTTCACCAAAATCTCTAACTTTTTCACCTGATTGCACCTTAGCGAGGTACCGGAATTTGGTTGGAAGGCAGCGGTGATCGACAGACAATTGTGATAGGTGATGTTGGGGGTTTTGATTGGGGTGGGGGGAGCTATTAATGCTATTGGTGGTGTTGGAGGTGGTTTACGGTGCCGGGATCTGCTAGAATTTAGATGAAATGCTGATTGGAACTAAGCTGCGATTGGAGGATTCAATCAAGCGGGTGGTTAGGGGTTTTGATGTGGGGGTTGAGCAGATTGTAATGGTGGTGTCGGGAAGGGGTCGACTGTGCTGGGAACAGGCCATAATGGTCATTTCAAAGATGAATTTGAGAAGTTTAGGGTTATTTTCAATGTTAGATTAAACAATTTCCTGTTAATTTAAGGATGAGAATCTGTAATTTATGAAAGCATTGATGGGAACTTGTAGATTTGCCAAACCTTGGGTGGGAAAATGTCGTTTACTCTAAACTACCCTTAAAGTTTGCGTTTTTATCATGTGGAGAACAATTGTGTCAATTTTTATCAAAGATATCCCTTGTAGTTTTAAAAGCATATTATTCTCAATTTCTCATGGTAACTTTGTAAAGTTTTATCATATTACCCGTCACTTTGTCAATTTACAAGTTTTATCATATAGATAACACTAAGCTCATAAACTTTTTCTTATTAACTTTCTCTAACAAATACGACATGACAGTTCACAGTTAATCAGTTCGCAATAAGTCATGCTTGCCAACAATGAGTCTCGCTTGGACAATTACGAGCTGACTAATTACAAACTGTCATGTCGCATTTATAAGAGAAAGTTAGTGAGAAGTGTTTGTCAGTCTACTTTTTTTGTTTATCATAGTTACCCCTCACAATTTTAAAATCATATTATTGATATCCCTTTGCCGTAACTCCATTTTTTTTATCTTTTATTTGAATTTTTATTTCTCTTTTGTAATTTTAAAAGATTTATTCAATTGGACATTTGTGGAATAACATATTAAAAAGTATTACAATACTTCACCCATTTAATTATAATGTCAATTTAATGGATTCAGGATAAATGGGTGTTAGTGATATGCTCTTAAGACTGTAAAACTCCTTCAACATTTAACTTGCAAATTCAATACTTTTGAAGTGTATTGGAATTTTGTTTCCAGCCCAACGACATGGTTTTCTAGGCGGTTTGTCTTTGTCATATGGTTGAGGCTTGATAACCCGTTTAAGTAGACCTGTCAACATTGGCCCAATGGATATGGATACTAACATTGCTAAGCCAAGCCCAATTGAAAAAATAATAGACCCGGGTTGCAAAAAGGACAAGTGCGTTTGCCGGGAGTCGAACCCGGGTCTATTGCTTGGAAGGCAATTATCCTAACCGTTGGACTACAAACGCTCACTGATCTGCATTGCATTTCAGTGTTTAGCTTTTCAGTTAATGAATGCCAAGAAACCCAATAAAATGAACAAAAGCGATCAACAGAAAAAAAAAAAAAAAAAACACACAAGTGATAGTGTGCACTTCACAATGAACCTGTTATAAGCATTGGAATTACTCATGCCTAAGCAAAATTATTAATGACTATATCGTGTTCTGAGATAACAGAACTTACTTAGGACTTCAACGGCTGAAAGCCGTTCTCTAGGATCAGCACGCAGCATCTTCTTCACAAGATCTTTGGCACTACTGGATATGCTGGGCCAAGGTTCAGATGAGAAATCAAGATGCCCCCGCAGAACGGCATCAAAGATACCCTGTTCATTTTCTACATATGAAAGAAAGGTGTAATCGAGAGAAACAACAGCTAAGCTATCACTGACCAATGAGATTTGCAAATTAGTTGGTTACTAAGTACTCCAGATATGACACAAGAAAGTTAAACAAAACCTTATCATATGGTTTTATTTCACAACCAGTGACAAACTTCAAGTTCTGTTACTTCATGAGAGAAAAAATCCTTACCTCCCCAAAATGGAGGAACTCCACTAAGAAGAATGTATAGTATCACTCCAGCACTCCAAATATCTGCCTCAGCACCATAACTCCTGCGCAATATCTCAGGAGCTACATAATATGCACTTCCAACAAGGTCCTTAAACACGTCTCCTGCAATAACACTCACACTATATCGTTCAAATTCATCATCAGTGTGCCATCAAAAGTAAGGTCAAAAGGAAAACCCTCCACAGTCCAAACTCCAATGTAAATGCAATAAATAAATGAAAGTTAAAACTCAAACAAAAGATATGGTTAACTGTTTGAATGGCAACATTTGGCACCTATATGGTGCTTGTTAGCGATTAAAGAGAAAGTAACATGTAAAAAATTGAATGATCATAATCATTTTAATAATCGCACACTTAAAAGTTTATTTCCCAACTCTATATCCCAAGTGATGTTACAATAGACTTGTCAAACATCAATTAAATTCGATGATATCTTAAGGGATATAACCCATCCCAAATCAGCTGCCACAACCTTCGAGATACAAAGTCTTAGTTTATAAGTGTAGCATTACTCTAATTATTTCGTTTATTTACTTGGAAATGACAGCATATTGCAATACAACAATCAACAGAATTTCTACATTATCAACTCAAATCCCAACTAATTCCATCCTACATTGCCTCTTCTTCATAAATCCATAATCAACTACTCTACCATGACACCAACTGAAAAACAAAAATAAAGAAATGAAATGGCATTCACCTGGCTTGAAAAACACAGAGAGCCCAAAGTCAGTAGCTTTCAAAGGCGAATCCTCATCAGTGTTCAACAACAAGAAATTCTCAGGCTTCAAATCCCTATGCATAACACCCATAGAATGACAATTATGCACCACGGTCACAATCTGTCTACACAAATTGGCGGCAGCTCTCTCAGAATAATGCCCCTTAGCTATGATCCGATCAAACAGCTCCCCTCCCGCACACAATTCCATGACCAAGTTGACCGAGTGCCGGTCCTCATACGCGCCCTTCAGCTCCACGATGTTCCTGTGACCCGTGAGGTGGTACATGATCTGGACTTCGCGACGGACGTCTTCGATGTCATCTCGGTTGATGAGCTTGCGCGTGGCGATTGACTTGCACGCGAATTGTTGTTTAGTTTCTTTGTGCGTTACTAAGTAAGTGACACCGAACTGGCCACGTCCGAGCTCGCGGCCGAAGATGTAAGTGGACCGGACGTCCTCCATGGGCCGGCCCAAGACGCGGCCAACGGTTGATGCGTTGGTTGATGTGGTGGTGGCGGTGGTGGCGGTGGAGGAGGAGGAAGAAGATGGAGGGTGGATTTTGAGGCCATTGGAGTGGTGGCGGGGTCCAGATTCGGTGGTGGTCGTCGGGAGTTGGGTTTGATCAGATGGGAGGCCACTGCAGTTACCCATTTTGGTCAACGATAGTCAAGAGAGAGAGAGGGAGAGAGGGGAAGACTAAGCGAGTGAGTCAATGGCGGGTTGAGTTTTTGATTCGGTTGGAGATTTTTCATGTCTGAATCGTGATATGAAATTACTAATATGCCCTTCGGCGTTGCCATTTATTGAATGAGGAAAAAAAATTATGCCGTCCCCGACTTATAGCTTTCGCAAATTAAGTACCTAATAATTTTTCATAAACAAATTAGTCCCTGAAAGTGAAACTAATAGTCATCACTGAATTCTATTACATTATTTAGAGTCATTTATATAAAGTCTAAAATATCCCTAATAAAAAAAATTTGAAAAAAAATGAAAACTAAATTAAAAATCAACTCAATCTACACAACAACAAAAAAAATGTGAAAAAAAAAATATAAAAATTTTGAAAAAATTAAATCTTATTTAATTAACAAATTTAACGAAAATCAATTCAATATACAATTCATATGTTTAACCTGGAAAAGCAAATCATGTGTAAGTGTAACCCTACTTATAAATATGTGCAATTTACACAATGAAAACAACACTCTTTTGCAATTCATAGCACTTGCCTGTCCTATTTTTTTGTCAAGAACAACACTCTTCGTCAACTCATACACTCGCCCCTGTTTTTCGCCAAGTCTTCCATTGTAGCCCACACCAAATTCTTATTTTTTGTATAATAATTGAAAAATATATATTTGGTATTATTTTAATTTTAGTTTTATTTTTGAAAAGTCAACTATGCCCTCCACCCGTTAATTTCATGGTAACATCTCTCATATTAGAGAACATTTTTACCGGTTAAAAAAAATATGTCCTTATAGTGGATCAAAACTCTAAGGACTAACTTGTAATTAGCCTTTATTGAGTTATCCCTTGGACATTAATTATCATAAACTTCCGACATTTTCCCACCCAAGGTTTGGGGCGAATCTTAAAGTTCCCATCCATAGTTTCATAAATTACAAATTCACACCCTTAAATTAACACCGTTATTTTTTTCTTAAAATAACCCCTACATCTCAAATTTCTCTCAAATAACCCCTAGAGGAGATCCCGACCAACCCAAAAATCTGGCATGATTCTAGCACCATTGGACCTCCCCGACACCACCATTAGCATTCCCTTATCCTCCTCAACAAAACCCCTAAATTTTTCACCTGGAATTTGGCTAAAGAGGCGACGGTGATTGACGAGCAATTGCAGTGGTGATGTTTAGGGTTTTGATGGGGGGAAGTCGGTGATGCTATTGGGGGTGGTTTTTAGAGCCGGGATCAGCTAGAATTTGGATGAAACGCTAACTGAAACTAAGAGCAGTAGCCGGCGATTGGGGGGTTCAATCAAGCGGGGAGGTTAGGGGTTTTGATGTAGGGATTGAGGGGATTGTAATGGTAGTGTCAGGAGGGGTCGACTGTGCCAGGAATAAAGCGAAATGGCCTGAAATTGCCGGTGGGGTGAATTTGAGAAGTCTAGGGTTATTTCAAAATTTTCACCTTTGAAATGACAATTTTACTCTTTTCAATGTTAGATTAAACAGTTTTCTGTGAGAATTTGTGATTTATGAAACCATGGATGGGAACTTGCAGATTTGCCAAACCTTGGGTGGGAGAATGTCGTTTACTCTAAACTACCTCTAAGAGGCGTTTGGTTTAGGGAATGTTGGATTACTGAGAATATTAGATTACTGAAAAGTTAGATTACCTTGAAGATTATTGAAAATCTTTAGGAAAATGTGTTTGGTTAATTGATGGATAGGTTATATTAATATGTTTGGTTGGGAGGAATAAATTGGTAGGTATGTTATTTAAATGAATGAATTGTCCTCTAATTAAATATTATTATTATATTATCTTTTAATATTGATTATTATTTGGATTATAAACAACCCCCCCCCCCCCCCTTCCTTGGGCATTTAAAAACTTAGCAAAAATAATCTCATAATAAAAGTTTGAAAAATCAACAAAGCGCCCCCACCAACCCAGCCACTGCCGGTCGTTGGCAGCCTAACGGTGCACAGAAGGCAGTAAATGGCCTCCGTGCGCCGATATAGCCATTTCCGGCCAGAGATCTGACCGGAAATGGCCAGACGTGACAGATCTGGCCATTTTTGGCTAGATATTTGGCCGGAAATGGCCATATCGGCGCACGACGACCATTTTCGGCCTTCTGTGCGCTGTTCCAGCGGCGGCGACGGCTGGTTGCGGTGGTCGTTGTCGGCGATAGGTGGGTGAGGGTGGTTGCTTGGGTGGATAGCAATTTGTTTTTTAATTCAAAGGTAATTTTGTCCAAAAAGTTAATTAATTTGGGTGAAATAGTAAAAGTCATATTTATGTAAATAAATTTAAAAATAAGGGTATTATTGTCCCAAAATTTTATTAATAATGGATAGAATTGTAACAAAAAAAGATAACCCTGATAATCTTAGAATACTTAAGAAAATGAAGGTAATCAGATTACCTCTGATATTACCAATAGTAACCACTATTGGTATTTGAAGATTACCGGTATCTTATATTAATTGACAACCAAACATGGTAATCAAGTAATATAAGATGACTTAACCCCAGTAATCCCACATAACCCCCAACCAAACGCCCCCCTAAAGTTTGCGTTTTTATCATGTGGAGAACAATTGTGTCAATTTTTATCAAAGATATCCCTTGTAAAGTTTTATCATATTACCCGTCACTTTGTCAATTTACAAGTTTTATCATATAGGCAACACTACGCTCATAAACCTTTCTTACTAACTTTCTATCATAAATATGACATGACAGCTCACAATTAATCAGCTCACAATAAGGCCTGCTTGTCAACAATGAGTCTCGCTTGAACAATTGCGAGTTGATCAATTACAAACTGCCACGTCGCATTTATAAGAGAAAGTTAGTGAGAAATGTTTGTCAATCTATCTTTATTATTCATCATAGTTACCCCTCACAATTTTAAAATCATATTATTGATATCCCTTTGCCGTAACTCCATTTTTTTTTTATCTTTTATTTGAATTTTTAATTCTCTTTTGCAATTTTAAAAGATTTATTCAATTGGACACTTGTGGAATAACATATTAAGAAGTATCAAAATACTTCACCCATTTACTTATAATGTCAATTTAATGGATTAAGGATAAATGGGTGTTAGTGATATGCTCTTAAAACTGTAAAACTCCTCCAACATTTAACTTGCAAATTCAATACTTTTGAAGTGTATTGTAATTTTGTTTCCAACCCAACGACGTGGTTTTCTAGGCAGTTTGTCTTTGTCATGTGGTTGAGGCTTGATAACCCGTTTAAGTGGACCTGTCAACATTGGCCCAATGGATATGGATACTAACATTGCTAAGCCAAGCCCAATTGAAAAAATAATAGACGCGGGTTGCAAAAATGACAAGTGCGTTTGCCGGGAGTCGAACCCGGGTCTATTGCTTGGAAGGCAATTATCCTAACCGTTGGACTACAAACGCTTACTGTTTAAACACACTTTAAAATTAAACATATAATAAAATAAAAAATTTACTGAAACTTTAGTGACCCTACACTAACAAACCTCTCTTACTACTTTCTCTCACAAACACCTGACGTGGCACTGAATTGGCTTTACACATAAAATTACGAACTTTAACTAAACATGAACGATCGTTACTTAAGGAGGAACGACCATTTATTCATAAGGAACGGTCGTTCTCATAAGAAATGGTTGTTCCATAAGCCCATTTAGAATGGCCGTTCCTCAACCAAGAACAACCATTCCTCATCCAAGGAACGATCGTTCCTTATCCAAAGAATGACCCTTTTTTAGGTTTAGTCGAAGTCATTTTGTGACCGTTCTGATGGGAGCTGCCAACTCAGTGCCACATGTGCGGTTTGTGAGAGATGTTTGTCTGGCTAGTATTATTGTTGAAACTTTATTCTGTCAATGATATTCTTCAATTTTAGGACAGTAATAAGATAAACGAGCAACTTCTCTTTAGTTAACGTATACCTACTATGCATATGTCTTAGTGTCTTCGAAACTCAGTTTGCCACTTAAGATAACACATGAAGCTCAAGTTTGACACAAATTCTTCGCCCCACAGTGGACTTTATTTATTCCAGAGAGTTGTGCTTTCTCTAGTCAACCACCCTGAACAAAAAGTAGATCAAATCAAACTAGAAGATTCATATTTTGCACTTCTTTACTCCCATCTACTCAAAATTAATGAATAATGAACATTGGTACCAGGAGAAAACAAAGTCCGAAGTAAAAAAAATTTAACCAAGCCAAAACAAATGTGCACCAATATATGTTCCCAAATCAATATATATAATCTGTTACTTCAAATACACATATTAATTAAGGCATGTGCATTATGTGAGGAAGCAAAGTGGTCCATTTGCATATCCACAAGGCCCTGCATTTCCTAACCATAGAATAGTCGAATCTGTCAATCACTTAGGCATCCAATTCTGCATCAAATCATACTTCTTGCATATAACACAATCTTTCTTTTTTCTGGGTAAATATGAACCAGCCAAAACTCAAATACATCTGTATATAGATTCCCATTTAACATCAATATATTATATATATTCATGAATAGAGAAATGTTATTAACTGCAGTGTTGCCATCATTGACAGACTATATGAGATTCCTGAATTAATTCCTTGAAAATCAAATACACGCTTTCAAATATGCTTTTTTTTTTTTTCATTTTTATTGATGTTAAAATAGTTCTGTTATAGCAGGTATTCTACTACTTTCTTGACAAATCAACCCCGCTTATTTGATTTTCTTTGTAGAGGTTCAGCTAGGGTAGTTCGAAAATTTTCCAGCATCGATGTTGTTTATTATCTGATATATAAACGCATGATGCAAAAGCAACCGTGACTGCTCATAAAACACGTAATGAATTGATCAATATTGTTGTATAGTAAAGGTGTATCCAAAAGATTGTTATCAGAAGGAACAAATTCTAATAGATAACAGCAATTTCTCCAGGCCAATTCCCACAGGCATATCTGGGAAGCTATTATTATCTGTCAAGTAAAATATTGGAGCAAAAAGAATAATATTGGGTATATGAAGACTGCATTTTAGATGTAAGAACTTTGATTTTTTACAAGGAGTAAATTAAAAATTCATAAACAGTGTAGACGTAAAAATCTACCTGTACGGAAGGGGGGTTTGATCTCGTGAGGTTGAGGTCACTAGCGATCCGCTCCACCTGCACACGTAGAGAAACAAAGGCGTGAAGCGAACGGGAAACACCGGGGTAGTGTTTGCCGTAGGCACTCCGACGCTCAAGTCAGCAAGGCTGAAAGAGGCTAGTATAGTGAGGGCTAGGGAGTAAAGAGGTTACCGAAAGTCTAGTCGGAGACTGTGACTACGGCAGTGATGTGAGAACAGGTGTGAAGGTGTAATGTAATATGTCTTGTGAGAGGGCTGACCTCTGTTTATATAGTGACTGTCTGGTCTCTCAATCCTAGTAGAAGTCCTGGTAGAAGTAGGAGTCCTAGTGCAATTCTGATACAACCCTAGAGGAGTTAGGGTGATGGTGAGCTGTCTTACCAGTGTCCGGATAGGAAAATGATCCTAATCAGGAAAGTAACTTCGAGTAGAAAAGTGATCTGAAAAGGAAGGTGATCTCGAATAGGAGATTGATTAGGAATAGGAAAGTGATCTGTGAGGGCCGTGGGCTCTGGATTCGTTCGTGGATCCAGAAAATGAACTGGGATTAGGAGGCTTGTGCTTGGATGGTTTGGGCCGACTGTATCTTGTATCAAATGGGCCTAATCCGAATTGGGTCGCATCGGGATTGGTCTTGGTTTCTTCCTCATTGTCGGGTCCGTTTTCCTATTTAGACAAGGACGATTTTTTGCCCTAACAAACACCCTTTAATAATTAATGTTCCAGTGCTACCATCTATCTGTTGAACAAGACGACTTATCGTTTCTTCTCCATTACCTAATGTATATGTACTGTCAACAATTTCATCACAAGCTGAAAGTGTTGCTGTTGATGTTGATGGTCAAAGATAGATCTGTTATGTGGATATGACATGCAGGGTTTTAACTAAGGGAGGCTGCTTCCTTAATTTGGTGGCGGAATAGAATCTTTGATCACTCTAAAATTAAACGGTCATCAGAGAAAATTAAGGTGTTCTCTATCTTACTCTTAGTATATCTTCATTACAGGAATTTATTTTCTCCATCAGAAACACTGCATCTGTTGTCACATTATTATACCTGGAATATGTTCCTCCCAACAGTTGCACTTGTTCTTAATTGATTAATTAATTAATATGCTCACACTTGGCAGCTACCTACCACTGATTTTTAGTAATTGTGTTTACGAAGAGCAAACACACACACACACCGCAAAAGTAATTAGAATATATATTAAAGCCAGAGCCATTGCAATTTTCTGGTGCATGTATTAATCAAATACATAACAGATAAACCAAATACATAAGCATAACAGGTTAATTTTAACGCTGAGAATCTCATATTAAAGCACAATATCGTAAGATAAAAGTTAGGGAATATTACACGAGGCAAGAAAAAGCATATATTACCAGAATAATTAGATACCTTAGGCGATGCATATGTAGAAGAATTTGAATTTATATAAATATATATAAATATGCTTAAATCATTGAAATAAAGGTATAAAGGAATGACGGTGAGTTTTCATGCACCAAGAGAATGTTGAAGATGAATGATGGATGAGTGAGAAAACTTTTAAATATTCACAACTTGTGCAATATCTCTCTCTTATGCAACATTTCATGGTGTAATTCCATTAAAATTTTATGTATTCAAATAAAACATTTCTTTCTCAATCATTAATGTTCATTGAATGATATATAAATCGTAAAGAAAGGAAACTCAATCGATTATTCCATTCTGCAGGTACGCTAAAAAAGGTTTTTGAATTAATCTGCAGAATGAGGAACAGTACTATAATCTCAATATACAGTGAAGATAATTAATTATTAAAGAAGAAGCGTGTTGGCGATATTGCGTGAATATCGCGTGTGCATGCCTTGCCATGCAATATATATATGGATTCTAATTCTCTATCCATGCAGCATTATTGAGTTTAAGCATCTTTTATCAAGAGGTTTAGCTCCATCTTCTCTTCTATTATTGTCGCATTATTCTTTTTCCTATATATCATAATATTGACTACTCATACTTTCTTCTCCTACTTGCACTTACAACTAAGCTTCCACCTTCCTCTTTAAATCACCTTATATATCGCTTCTTCTCTTAGAAGCTCTTCTATGTATAAACTGTTTATGTAAATCGATTTCTATATATAACAATACGGAGAACTTGAAGGAAGCCACGGTGACAGGCCTGGAAGAGTTCATTGTACTTCATTGGAGAATGAATGGAAAAAAGGGCTGTGTTGAGATCAACATTAATCCCTCAGATACAAAAACTAAACGGCCAGAACCTGGCAAGAATTCTTGCTGCAGGGAGTTTTCCGTAAAAGCATGGATTCAGAAAGTTTGGGAATTTGCCAAAGAAGACAGCAACAGAGTGAAATTTTCATTTAAAGTAGGCCTAGCTGTTTTACTAGTGTCTTTGCTCATACTATTCCGGGCTCCCTATGAAATATTTGGCACAAACATTATATGGTCCATCCTCACCGTCGCCATTATGTTTGAGTATACTGTTGGTATGTACATCCATTTTATTATGATCCTACGCCTTCAAGTTCATATGCCATCGTAGAAGTTATCATAAAAATTGATCCGATCATGATCATTTCAGTTTTAAATCAATTGTATAATGCACTGAATATTTAACGGTTGTAAATTTGTTCAGGTTCAACATTTAATCGAGGATTTAACCGAGCACTTGGAAGCTTGCTTGCTGGTATTTTAGCTATTGTAGTAGGTCAGTTGGCTCTATCCGCAGGCCTAGTTGCTGAGCCTATTATAATTGGCATTAGCATATTCTTCGTAGGTATATATAACTTCTAGATATATATTACACATTCAAATAAATATTTACATATATTAATTATCATTAAATTTTCTTGAATATTTTTTGCAGGGGTTATCACATCATTTATGAAACAATGGCCATCGCTAATGCCATATGAGTATGGATTCAGGGTCATACTTTTTACCTACTGTTTGATCATAGTCTCTGGATATAGAATGGGAAACCCAATGAGAACTTCCATGGATCGTCTGTACTCTATTGCCATTGGAGGTGTTGTAGCAGTTCTAGTGAATGTACTTGTTTTCCCTATATGGGCAGGAGAGCAATTACACAAGGAGCTAGTCAACAACTTTAACTCTGTGGCAGACTCTCTTGAAGGTAAACTAATTAAATCACCTCTCATAGTTCCTTCACTTCTATGGTTCTATCCCGTATGTTGATGATTTTGAAAATTTCAGAATGTGTGAAGAAATATTTAGAAGATGAGGGATTAGATCATCCAGAATTCTCTACGACTCTCATGGATGAATTTCCGGATGAACCGGCTTATAAGAAATGCAAAGCCACCTTAAACTCTTCATCAAAACTGGACTCTTTGGTACTTGTTTATTTCTTTTTTCTTCCTTCAACATATTTCCTATTATAAAAGAGTGAAAGCACTAACTATGATCCTTGATGTTACTGGTCTTATTCGATAGGCTATTTCCGCTAAATGGGAACCACCACATGGCAGATTTGGACACTTCTTTTATCCATGGTCAGAGTATGTTAAAGTGGGAGCAGTTTTACGATATTGTGCTTATGAGGTTATGGCACTTCATGGTGTTCTTCACTCTGAGATTCAGGTATTTTCCAGTTTCCAGTGACCACTTTCAAAACTTCAATAATAATTTGGTTAGAACAAAGGCATAGAGATAGGAAATTCAAAATCTACCAATTGACCAGAATCCGAACCTTTGTTTAGCTGCAAATAGAAATGATGCATTGGCAACCTAATATAGCCAAAAAGATTTCTGTCAAATACAGGTTGATGGTCCAGAATTCTCAAGGCAATCGAATAATTGAAAAGATAAATAAGTTCGAGAATCAAAATAGTTGAGAATTATACCATGTGCTTGTGCTTGAAGTTGTTACGCGTTTAGGAGTGTCAATAGGACCGGCATATTCAATCTCCGTGTGCAAAACTCAACATTCATTTATTCCTTTATTTTGTTTTCGATCTCATATCAATTACTGTCCTGCCAAAACATTACGCTACAAATTGATCCATGTGTCTTTGTTACTGCAATGAAGGATAAATTAAGATCAAGTAAAAGAGAATGAAGTTTTTGACTTATATTAGAAATTGCTAGTATAATGTTAACGCAGTTATGAGCTGCAATGCTCGATCGCACCATTTTTCTGTGGTTTCGGAAATATAGCAGTTAGATCAACGGAAACAACTGCACAGCTATCTCAGCTTTTTCAATTGTATGTGTTAGATATTTTAATCCGTTTTACTTGGTTTTTAGGCACCCTACAATCTCCGAATCACATTCCAGGCGGAGATACAAGACGTGAGCAGCCAGGCTGCGGAGGTGGTGAGGAGTTTGGGAAAAGACATTGGCAACATGAAGCGAAGTCTGATAAAATCACTATTGAAACGGGTTCACAGTTCAACTGAAAGACTCCAACGCACCATAGACATGCATTCTTATCTTCTCACAAACTACTGTGACCCTCCTGAAATCAACTCTTCCAAGCCACTTCCAAAACTCCCTGAAGAGGCTGATCCTGAAAGCAATGGCCTCGAGAATAACACTAATTCAGGAACCCCAAACTGTACGTTTTCGGGAAGTCTTACAACAGCACAAGCACAGCCAGAGTCTTACCATGAGCTGATGAGGAAGCAGTCGAGAAGGATGCATTCTTGGCCATCTAGAGAGGTGGATGCTTTTGAAGAAGAAGGAGTTAATGGCACAGATTTCTTGCCCAGAATGAGGGCACTGGAGAGCACTGCAGCATTGTCACTCGCGACATTTACTTCGTTGCTTATTGAGTTTGTTGCTAGGCTTGATCACTTGGTTGAAGCAGCTGATAAGCTTGCTAAGATGGCTAAGTTCAAGCATGAGGGTGTATAGAAGAAAAAGGTATACTATTATTTGCTATGCTGCTGCCTATGCATACCAAATTTCATACGACAAAAATGTAGAAGAAATTAATGTATTAAGTGAGTGTTTTGTTACATGATGTATTGACACAACAATAAAGTTGCAATTGTCAAGAAAGAGAGTAATTTACAGCTTTATGTATTTTCGTTTTGCACTCGAGAACAAGCTTAGTTTAATATTCTGAAAATATTTTCGTTAATTTGGTTTAATATATTACCACATTATCTCTATTTAATTTTAAAATTCTATAATATACCTTTATTTTTATATTTCCAATAGGTTATGTTACTATAGTATCTTTTTTAGTCATCTTAATAATAAAATGTACTTGTAAGCCAAATTTTACCAAACACGTCGGTTACTTACTAATCACTTATAAGTACTTTAACTAAACATGTAACAACTTAAATTTTAAATATTTATAAGCTCAAATTAACTTATAAGCACTAGCTGTTTATAAGCTAATTTTCGTAAGTTTAGACAAATACTCCATTAATAGTTAATTTTTTTTTTTTTTTTGGTAATTGAAGTATCTGGACTAATTTGTACGCATTTCAATTAACCCCCGAAGTCCTTTGAACACCCTGCAAAAGCCAAATAAGTCACAAAATAGTAGATAACCTTAAGGTTCGAACCCAAGAAATTAATGAATCGAATAAACCTCATTGACTACTAGGCCAACCGCTTTCAACAGTTGTTTGACCCTAAGGAAAATTTGATTAGAATTTAATGAGATATAACAACTAAAACAATCCTAAGTGGCAATTGGATTATCAATCATTTGATCAGACGACTAAGTAAACAACTTGTATGAAAATATGTCGAAACCAGGCGTTAAATGAAGAGTACATATAAACAAGAAAGGCTTTATTATAACCAGAATGTTTGACAAACTGACTGACCTTAATGATGATAGTCTGTATTCACAACCACCTTCTAGCGACATATAAAGATATTTACATCAATGAACAACAAAGACCTGACCCAAATGCTACTATCCTAATTAATTCCCCAATTGTCATTCAAGGTGCCGAAGTTCTTACCATTCTAGCCACTAGTAAGTCTAGAACCAGCGAATTCCAACACCAACAGACTAAAACCAAACAACATAGACGTGCAGAAAAGACATTGCTAACTTCCAAGACCAATAACAGAAAACTGACAAGTTGCTAAGTGCCAAGACCAATAACAGAACACTGGAAAGATAAAAAGCTTGCATCCGCCTCTGAGACATCATGCAAACCTTCCCTGGCTCCAATGGGTCACCAGCTATACCCTTCACTGCTACTTGAGCCCATAACAGAAATGTCTGCAGCAGCGAGACATAAACACTTACATCCAGCTCTGAGGCATCACGCAAGACTTCTCAGTCTCCAATGAATCTCCCTGTGCACCTACACTGTTGTTGGAGACAAGACCAGAACTGCCTGACAGCATTGCCATCAAACTTCCACCATGCACCCTACCTTCTGGAACAAAAACAGACTTTGATTTAGTATGGGATTTTGGGACATTGGGGACTCCATGCTTGGAATCTGAATGACTTCCACCTCCTGAAGTTCCTACACTCCCCACCGTCATGGAATCCACATTCATGTCATCAGCAGTAACCTCTTTCATCTTATGAGGCTTGTTACATTTGGGATCCTGTACAATATGTCCTATAGTAGCACCACCATGTACCCTCTTATCCTGCACCAGGCCACTGTGAAGCGCACAAAGACCCGTCCTCCCCCTTGCAAATGAGTTACAAGGACCACTAGCTTGGGGTCCATATTCTGAACCAGGATGACCCCACGAGCATCTTTTCCCTCCACCATGTGCCTTACAGAAGTCAGTGCTACCTTGTGCACTCTTGCCACACCCTTCAAACTTGCATCTCTTGCCCCCACCGTGACGGACACAAAAGTCTGTCCGTCCCCTAGCACTCTTTGTGCACTCGGGTACAGCACACCTCTTACCACCACCATGTGCTACACAAAAGTTTGTTCCTCCATGCACACTCTTTGTACAAACCCCACCACCTTGAAAAGCACATCTTTTTCCACCTCCATGGCCCTTACAGAAAGGAGTGCTGCCTTCAGCACCCTTGGTGCATCCAGGAGCTGTGCATCGTTTTCCACCACCATGAGCCTTGCAGAACATGGTGCTTCCTTGAGCCCCCTTTGTGCAACCTAAGGCTTGGCATCGACGGCCACCTCCATGTGAGATGCAAAGACCTGAGAGGCCTTCTGCACTCTTTGTGCAGTTTTCTTTCTGACATCTCTTGCCACCACCATGACGGATGCACAATCCAGACTTCCCTCTGGCAGCTCGAGTACAACCCCCATGACTGCATCTCCGGCCACCACCATGGGCAATACAGAAATCAGTGCGTCCTTCTGCACTCTTTGTACACCCAAGGAAGTCACATCGCCGGCCACCCCCATGGGCTTTACAGTACACAGTCCGGCCCTCAGCTCCCTTGTGGCAGCCAGGTTTTTGACATCGGCGGCCACCACCATGGGATATACAACGGCCGGAAGCACCTCTTGCTCCCTTTCCACATCCCTCAACCTGACAAGTTTTAGAACTAGAGCTCCGTTGTGGTTGATGCTGTTGCGTTATCCCGGAAGTACAGGTGACTGAGCTTCTTGGTGTGGTTATCACGCTTGAAGAGAGGTCTGGAACCTGGTTGAGAAAGAAGCCAACCTCTTTATTGAGCGAGGTCTGTAACGGAGGCAAGGAAACCCCTGTTTTCCAATGGCATGATGTTGATCCTTCATCTGAATTTAGGGCCCCACCTACCACTGGTGGCATATCCATGCTGATTTGGAGTGAGCTGGAACCTGGATGGGCACAAGTAATATCAGATTCAGAAGGCCTGGTGGAGAGACTCAACTGCAAGTCAACCTTTGGCTGCCATCCTGCTGCTTTCATATTTGAATTAGCGAACTTTTTTGGGCTAGGCACCTTCTCATTGCCAAGATGGAGGGCGAAGTCCAATTCAAGAGCCATTGACGACTCTTCATCAGTTTCTTTGGCAGATGACATTGTAGTGCAGGCAGTTGCAGAACTCCCCTTGCTATCTGAGGAACTTGCTGAGCGGCCAAGCCCAAGAGACAATGTAGAGCCAACTTGCTGACCCATGGATCCATCGATTAAACTCCACTTCCGCTTTATTCCCTTTGATGTGGGCATGTAAGGAATTGAAGCACCAGGGGAATCAAGACGTAAGATCGTATCTGTGCCAAACTCAGCCCCAGTTCCTCCATTCTGCATTGAACTGCCCAAAATTTTGAATGCATTTGAAGAGTAATTAACACCAAAACCCAAGTTCTGGAAACTGGTGTCCATGAAGTAATATCTAAATACCTCAGTGATAACCAAACCTAATACTAATTTACAGAACAGTCAACCTGACTTCCGGAGAAAATAAAATTAGTTACAAAACTAGGTTAGATGTCTCTTGAATCAAGCATCCCACCCCCACTAACAAATCCTGAAGTATCACACCTATCCATTTTACTAAAAATGTAATTTAAACCAAAAACTTGGCCAATCAGTTGAGAATACGGGAGATCAAACTGAGTGGACTTGATTCCTTCACACCAAAATCATGGAAGTTGCTCATCCTGCTTCACAACAAAACACACGATAAGTGCAAGAATTATAGCCCAACTGAAAGAACTGAAAGCAGATAGGTTACAATTAAAAACTACCACACACTAAAAAACACAAATGACCTCGCTCTCTGTCACGCTACAATAGAGATGGCAATTCCACATCATAAATGATTTTCAAGTAGTTCAAATATAATCTTAATTATTCAAAAATTTGCAGAAAATCAATACAGAACACATATATACAATAGTTAAAGAACTTCTTCCTAAGGTAACATAAACAACAATCAATCCCAATAGATTGATTAAGACCTTTATCTCATGCAAAATAATGCAATATAGATATACTAATACTGCCAGTTCAAATGCAAGCAATAAACAGAAATGGTATGCATTGAATCATTAATCCTGAACTAAAATGACCTTAAAGAAAAAATAAAAAATATTGGCTTCAGGAGTCAATATTCAAAAGCACTACAACAACAAGGCAGAAAACGAGCCAGTTCATAGTCCCAGAAACATCACCAAGTAGCTAGAGTCCATGTAGGTCAAGTTTTATATTGAAAAGAGAAAAAATATAAATCAACAGTGTCTGCAAAAATACACTGAAAAGAATACAAAGATAGGGAAAAGGCATTATAAACACTGAAAATTTACAAAGCATTGGCAAGATATTGGATACAGCAGAGCAAAATTACATCTATTCGATGACAAATCATAATAAACATGCAAAATCACCAAATAAAAATTCTAAATTTATTTATTTTATAAGCAGATCAAGATAGGCCAATTTTGACTTCTTTAGAATTTTTTTTTTTTTTTTCTATAGGACCAAAAAAAATCTTTAGATATATATAATAGTTAAAAAAATGTTGTAGGTAGGGATTCCAAGTTTATGTTAAAATTCTTAGAACTTTTTAGCTGTGATAAGTTTCTCGTTTAATATTATTTTTTCTACTTCCCAAAAAAAAAAAAAAAAAAAAAAAAAAAAAAGAGGCATAGATAATGGCAGAACAGAGACAGTCAAATCCTCTGAAAACGATTTTAACGGAAAATTAAGTGAGATAAAGAAACCCCTGTACAGATATATCAATATGTTTTAATTTTTTCCTATCAATTTTCATTATTAGGATGCATCAAGAAACTCAAACATTTTATGTTTCTAAAATCTATTGACCAAATTATTCTTCAGGGCATGTTCAACCAAGGTAAACATTGGCATTTTGCATCACAGCTTGGTTTAAGTAACAAAAAGTATAACTAAAAAAGAGAAAAACACAGATCAGGTAATGGAAAAAGAAGTAGCACCACAAAAATGATATATCAAACTCAGAAGAACATGCTGATCTAGATCTTAAATACAAATCAAGTCCTTAAAATCTTAAGGAAATTTTGAACTTAAAACTGAAAGTTCCGCAGATCCTTAATAAGAAAAAATTAAAAAATTTCTCTCAGAAACAACACAAGCACTTCCAAGAAGATCCACCAGATTGTATGATATAATAGACTGACCAAATAAATCTGAAAAATTAAAATAAAAAGTTGAATCTCTTACTTCCTCCAGAGCTAGCTCTAAAACTGAACCGAATGACCATCAAAACAGATGCAACTCTCCATATCTAGAAAGAAAACAAGCCAAATAATCAAAATACAGCACTATAAACTGGAATAAGTATAAAACAGTAACAGAGTTGACAAACAAACAAGGAAACAACAAAATACACTGAGAATACACCATATGTACATATTAATTGCTTCTGCAAGATAACAGCTGAGGAAAAACAAAGAGAAAGAACAAAACTAAACACGCATAATAACTAGCCGTTTAATTGCTTCAAAAATGTGACTAATCTGAGAACTATAACTTCAAGTTTCAAGCTCATAACTCGATTCAACAGACTGGACCAACTTGATTATTTCGAAATTAAGCAAAAAGGAATAGGCATAAAATAAATTGAAGAAAAAATATCTTCGAGACAATATCAACAAGTCAAACAGAGTAATCAACGGCAAATTCTGCGTAATCTTCAATTAAGCTGCACAGAAAATGTCTAGTAAAAAGAGAAATAGAGGAAATTACCTTGAAGTTATGGATGATTTGATTGATTATAATAAATAAAAAATCGCTGTACGGATCAAGTGCAGGTGAAGAGTATAGAAGGAACTTTTTTTGGGGCTTTGAGCGCCGGCGAGAGGGAGAGAGTGAGAGAGAAAACAAATAAAATGAGTGAAGAGACGTAAAAAAATGAGAGACAAATAGAGAAAGAAAGAGAGCTAGTGGCTAAAAAAAGAGAGGTAGCAGGGTGCGCGTGTAAGTAAGAAAAGAGACACGTGCGAAACTTAGGGTTTAGTGATAGATAAAACGAGGTTTATTTTGTCACAATGATGACATGAAATATAAAATATTGATGCGGTTTTTTCGGAATTTAATAATACGGTGATATAGTGTCAGCTGACAGTCCAATAGAATGAGTGTATTGTCGTGATATTTTTCGGCCATCGTTGAAAATTCTTTTGATTTTGGGTTCAACTTCGTGGGATAGATTTTAGTTGAAATTCGTTTCTATTTTTTTTTTTATTTTAGAAAATATGTTGTATTAAATGGTGGATGGATGGCAACTCATTTAACCACGGGTAAATTATATCTAAAGATTTTGTATTCGAGTGATCCTAAAAGTAATTATCGGCTTTACCTAATAGCAAAAAATTAAAATAAAATAAAGGATCAAACTTTTAACTTTAAGACTTGAAAAACAACTTTCTACTAATAATATTTTAATAAAATGATAATAAAAAAATATTTCCACATTTCTAAAATACTACATTTAAACATCATATTTTATTTTTAACTTCATTATTTAGAATAAAAATTAATAATAAACAATCAAAATGAGTACAAGTGTTGGAATTTTTTATTCTAGAAAATGATTATCATCGATATATCATTTTTTACATTAACTCTTTAATCTAAGACGAAACTGTATAAGTTATAACACATCATTTAAAATTAGAATTTTGGAATTGTGGTTAAAAACAAACAATGTGATAGTACAATAACATATCAATACATCGTTTTGAAATGGAGTCGTATAAATAAAACCATTTCAAATATTTACATTTATATTTCTATGATGAATAAATGATCTTCTACTTCATAAAACGAATAAACATTCAACAATAGTCTTATATATATATAGTGTTCAAATTTGGACCTGATTGATTAAATAAATTGGTTCATATTATGTTGTTAGATACCAAACAAATATCTCTTATATGCAATTGAACTTATACTTTAGATGATGTTGCATTGCATATATATATATATTATTAATTTTTGGTAAGCAAGAGTGTCTAAGTTGATAATCGAGTAAATCATTTCGATAATCATTTTTTTTAATAACATAAATTAAAACTTTTTAAATAATACACAAAATAATCTTAACTGATAGTTAGATTGATGTACTCTCCATTGCATATTTGCATGCATAAAAATAGAACTAATCCATAGCATCTCGTACCAAAACCTTTTAATATTTAATAGCAATTAGTGGATTGTCGTTGAAGACGCTGTGGAGCACGTATAAATGATTAAGTCAAAATTTTTAAATCCAATTTAAATATAACATAAACTTTGAGAAATAAAAAAAACCCCTTATGTTTTATTTGGTAACAAAAAAAAATTAAAAAAGCCAGTAAAAATGGGAAAACTACAGCTGGAATGGTCAGGGTTTGGTCTGCGTGGCGGAACGAAATCGAATCAAAACAACAAGTCCTTACTGTCTAACTCATCCTCTCTTACACGTCAACCTGACGTTACGTTTTCTTAGTCGGCAGCGCCTCGTCACCGTTCTTATGCTCCTCGGCCATTGGGCCATATCTTTTTTTTACATTTTTATAATCGGGTCGGATGGACCCCACACGTTTATGAGAAAACCGAGACGGGTTTAGTGGGCCCCACTTCATCCTAACTCGATTCTCGATTTCGTTACCTCAGCCGCGGCGGTTACCAATTTTTTTTTGTTTTCCTCTTCGTTTCAAGTTTCAACGTCCCAAACAGTTAAAAAATCTCTTAACCAGTCTCAGTACTGACGCGTGGTGAGTAGTAGCTTTATCAGTTGGGGAGGATAGCACGTGCTCTACTTCAGAGCTGGTGGGGTGAAGCTACGTCGTTTTCAGAAGGTCTGTTTGAAGAAAGATAAGAAGATTACATGTATCAGAACTCTTTACCCAGGAACAGGAAAAAAGCTAAATCGTTAAAAAGAGTGGTGGCGATCCAAAGCACAAACGCATACGCACCTAAAGATTTCTTATACCTATAATCAAAAGTCAAAGAATTGATTCCCCGTTTATCTTTTCATTTCCCAACCGCAAGATCTTGACACATGGGCAATTTCTCTCGAATCTCAACCGTCTGATTACCACTTTGATGGGCATTTAACATGGTCCATGATCAACCCAAAGATCCATCAACCATCTTTCTAGTTTCCACAAAAATCAAAAACAAAAGGAAAAAAAAAGCAGCTTGGTCTGATCTCACTCTCTCTCTCACTTCATTAATCAATAGTATCTTTATTTATAAACATTAATTTAAAATAAAAAGCAATGTAACATGCAAACCCACATGAAATTTGAAGCTATATAATTATAATTAATTTGGATGGTTTTCAACTTTAGAGTTACATATGTACATTTAAATAAATACCACTTTTGGGAATGTTGAGTGGACAATATAAATTATTAGGAAGAATATGCCGTATAATATTCGGCTGCTGCTAAGCTGCACGTGCATTTGTTCCATGCACGATACTCAATTCATGTGACGTGACCACTAAATTAATGTATATTTATAATAATTAATCATAATAATACGACGAAATTACTGTAAGTTATTTGAAAAAAAATTCTTTTAAAAAACTATAGGAATATAATAGGATATGATTAAATCCAATTAGGTAGGATTTTGAAGATGTATTTAGTATAATATCTGAAAATTATATCTGAGTTAGATAAAAATTAGAATACTTATTTGATATATTTTTGGAAAATATTTAAATTATTTTTAATCTCTTACATTTGTTAATTTAGTTAAATACCCCTATAATAAAAATTTATAAATTAACAAAAACAACCCCCACTTATCCAAAACTGTCGACAGCTGGTAGTCGTCGGAATAACGCACGACTGGTTAGATTTGACCAATTGTGCATTGATTTGGCCGTTTCTGGCCAGATCCATCAAAATATGGTCATCGTCAACAGACAAATCGGTGCACTATCGGCTAGCTCTGGTCGATCGTGTGTCGTTTTGGTGTCGACGGCCAAAAGTGGTTACTAGCAAGCTATAGTGGCTTGGATGGGTAAGGGTGTTTTTGTTAATTTATAATTTTTTATTATGAAATATAATTATTTTTAGTTCAATAAAATTAAAAAAAATGTTAAAATAGAATAATAGATATGATGTCTCACACGCTTTATATTTTCAATAGAAAAAATTATATATGATTCGCATTCATTTTCAAAATAATGATCTAAATAATTAAACAACATATATTCTGTACTTCAATCTACATCAGATAACAGAAAAATTATTGAAAAGAAACAAACAAACAGGAGGCATGTTTTTATAGGAGCGAGTGGATTTGCTCACCCAAAGTTTTTCGTCATTGCATTTTCCACCCATAAAAAAAAAAAAAAAAAAAAAAAACATTTTTTCACCTATGTTACATTCAAGTTAGTTTTAAGAATAATACTACACATACATCATTCTCATACAATATTTTTCATACAACATTATAAGTTAGTTTTAAGAATAATACTACACATACATCATTCTCATACAATATTTTTCATACAACATTATGTAACAAAATGTGATCAGATGAAAGTTTAATTTTAACTTTAAATTAGCCAATCATATTTTGCCACATAATGTTGTATGGAAAATGTTGTATGAAAATGATGTATATGTAGTATTACTCTAGTTTTAATAGCAAAAGGATATTGTTGTCCGTTTACACAATATATATTGTTGGGTCAATATTACTTACACCCCTAAATTACAAACACATAAAATTACCTTCATCAACTTGGAAGTTAGTCGTTTAAACCCCAATTTTCAATTTCTATAATTACAATGGAGGTTTTACTTTTAAAGTATTTGTGTTTCTAAAAAATTAAAAATTGTACATATTATTTTCAAAAATATAATAATAAATGTTAATTGAATATTTATAAAACTACAAAACAATATTTCATTAAAATTATATATATTATGAAATATATAAAATATAATTTCAAAAAAGAAAAAGAAAAATTGTAAAAAAGAAGAAAATTCCGAAAATAAAAAATTATGCAAAATTGAAAAAAACAATAAAAAACTAAAAAAAATAGTTGGGTGGAATTGCACCCAATTGGGTCGAATCAGGTGCAATTTTGGCTAACTATTTTTTTTTTCAAAATTTCAAAATTTTGTAATTTTTTTAAATGTTAATAACTAACTGTATTTTTAAAAAAATTTGTTAATCTTAAAATTAATATAAACGAAACTAGGGGTGAAAATTACATTTAATAAAGTTTGAGTGGGAAACTGTTATTTAGCCTCATTAAAAATTATGAAGTTAAATAGTAAAAGTTACTATGGTCTTCTCTAGCTTTACCCCTATCAGTAGGGATGGGCAGGTCCGAGTACCTAGCCTAAATCCTGGGAACTAGTACTACAATTGGAACAGGTCGGTTTTGGATACCCTGCATTGTTCCCGAAAATTACAACCCAAAGTCTTCATCACATATTTAATTTCCCCCAATTCCTCTTCTCAACCCATTGGCATCTTTGATCAGAGCCAATACCATTGTCCTTGCCGAACGTGTAAGTTGTAACACGCTGCCGTTGAGCTACCAGATCCCATTGCTGCCTTGCTCTGCCATCTCTTTTTTTCCATTTTGTTTCTTCACTTCTCTTTATTGTTTTTCTAATTCTTCACTTCCTCTTCTTTTTTTTCGCCTCTCCCTTTTCTTCCATCTTGCACTAATTCCTCTTCTCAAACTATTGCCATCTTGATCGAAGCCAACACCGTCGTCATTGCCAAAAGTGTAACACGTCCCATCGACCTACAGATCCGTCGCCCCGCTTGCTTTGCCATCTCTTTCTTTGCATTATATTTTCAATTTTCTTCTCTTTCTTTTTTTATGTTTCTTCATTTTCTTCTCTTTTTGTGTCTCTTTTTTCATTCATCTTCTTTTATTTTCCTCTTTCTCCTCCTCTCTTAACAAAAATTTTCAATATCTGGATCCCAATTAGTAAACCCCCAATTAGTAAACCCTAAATTGTTATTTGAAAGATAAATACACAAAGAACCCCTATTTATTCTATTTTTTATGAAATACCAATTAAGTCTCGATTCTCAAATTGATTCCAACCTAGATACCTAGATCTCGGTTCTGGTCCCCGGGTCAGTTTCATTCCTTGTAATGGTGAAACTGGTATTAGAAGTCTAGAACCACACAGTACCCGTTCCACTAGGTTGGGAATCAAAACCAAACCATCGGGTACTCACCGATTCCAATTCTGCCCAAAAAATCTGCACACCCCTACCTACAAGGTAATAGATTCCATTGACAAAGATTGACGATGGGAGGGAAAATGTTTTTTTTCAAAATTTATGAGTGGGAAAAATAATTATGACAAACCTTGGGGGGGAAATTGTTATTCACTCTTCTTATAGCACAGCATAGTTGTCTGTGTCTACTCATGGACCTCAGAGCATCTGGTTTTCAGGTCCCACAAGATCTCCTCCATTTAAATTATTGCTCATTAAACACTCGTAGTCGTTAACAAAAGTTTGAGAAGAACCAGAGGCTGCGGACCTTTTCTTTAACAGTCGTTTCATTCATGATTGACTAACAATCGAGAGAATTTTATTATTTGACATAAAAAAATATTAATTTAAATAATAAATTAATAATTAAAAATAGTAAAAGAATGGGAATATATTGTAGAAAGTGGAGCGGTATTGGACAGGTAAGCAAAGTACGGAAGCGAAGAGGGAAAAAAGGTCCACTGATTCTCTGAAAAGTGTTGGGTGGGCAGTGGTGTGCCACGTCTACCGAATTTTCCATCTTTTTGATCTCCACCCTCGTTTGTGTCTTCAGTTTTCAAAAGCTTAATTTCCACATACAGAGGCCAATATTTTCTGTTTAAATTATTATGATATGTTCAAATCAAATCAAATACAACCACCCACTTGATTCATTCAACTTAACATATCAGGGTTTTGCTACAATTTAATATTATACCAATACATTAAAAGTAAGACTTGTAAAGTATTATACACACAGCACACAAAAATACTTGAAACCACTATTCAATAAGACTTGATGTACCAATTATCTAAGCTTCTAACTCACTATCTCCCCCAATGTAACCGCGGCGAAGACAAGAAAAAGAACACCTCCAACATAGGCTATTGCCTGCAGAAGAATCAAAACAGTAACATTTTTATGTATGCTATGCTCTTTTAAGAGAGATTATGTGAAAGATAGATGAGTGAAATGGATGGAGTGGAAGGCAAGAACATATTCAACCAACACAGAGGAGGCCCACTGATGAGATATTTTAGCTTGGGGAAGCGTTGAGGATAAAATTTATGTGGTTGCTTGAACATGTTGGTCCAACCAACCAACCTTTTTAAGGTACAAATACCATGATGTTTGCGCAACTTTACATTCTTGGACTTGACCATTGATACCATGGAAAAAATCTACTGACAGGATTCCTTATAGCTTCCAACTAAACTTTCTTTACACTACATACATATATATCTTCCACAAAAAAAGTAGACATCTTTTTACTCGATTCTGAACAGCTCTCATAGGCCTTATTACGTCCAAATTCAACAAGTTTTGAAAAGAAGCATTCAGAGTAATTATTTCAGTTGATTAATCGAAGCTATGGCAGAAATAATACTGATGCTGATAGCAACCTGGAGTTTGAGAACAAATTTGACAGTTATCTAAAGTAGAAGTGAGAGTAATTCCGTGCTACCGAAAATGTCTTGAGCATGTACCTGCCTATTACTTGTTGGCATGTGAAGTCTCAGATTTTTCTCTAAAGTGAATATAAATCATTCAATTTCAATTAAAGAGATTAGGTTTTTTAAATTGAAGAATAAAGTGGAAATGATTTAACCAAATATGCCGCGAAGCTAGACACTGATGGTACTCTACTTTTTCTGACTAAATACCCCTTACCACGTAGCTAAAACATTAAGACCTTTGGAAACTCACATGAATAACAGTCAGAATAGCATAAATGTTTGGCTAATGGAGGAGGTTTAAAGTTTGAATTTACCTTCTCCGATAAGAATGTCCCTAGTAAAGAACCACCAAGCACAGCAAGCTGTATAAGAGAATTAGAAACCAATTACGCCTGCTGATATGAACAAGATGAAAGGGAAAGAACAATTTGTCTATTGATTCTATACAACTCATCCGCAAATTTTGATTAGCAATCTGCGATACTAGGGTTCATTGCTTCTAATTTATAATCGTGTACATCTTGCAATTTTAAGCTAACCACTAGACCAGAAACCAGTTCCGAAACCAAAAGGCAGCTTTAAGAAAAGTGACAGCTCGTAATATTGCTAAGCTGGTAGATTGTTTTGGCGGAAGTAAGGAGTTACCAAAGTTGCAACACCATGACCAGCCAATGCTCCCCCAATGACTCCAAGAGGCGAAGAGGCTGCGGCAAGTGCTGCGTAAGAAGAGTAAAATATGGGTTAGTAGTTAGTATAGATGACTTCAGAAGGGAGGTTCTCAGTTCTCACTGGGACAGTTGAGGCTGAAAAGCAGATAATTAAGAATGCTGGAATAACCAAAATGGAACAGTCATCAAAATAAAATATACCACGGGCTTAGACATTAACAAGGATATATTTTACTTTGTTTTTGTGTTCACACCAAGGGAATAAGGATAAATTCTTCTAATAAATGATTCTCTATTATCTCTCATGAACAATAAATTAAATTAAATTTAGAACTTTCAGCCTCTTGCTGCACTAACCTATTGTGGAGAAAAATGATTTATCACCCCATTCAGCAACAAAAACTAGGATGAAGGTGCTAATAATGGTGTTTGCAGCAGCTAAAATTCCAGCACCGTTTCCTGAAAATTCTGACACTGCTAGCTCTGCCTGGATTGCAAGACAAACATAATCCTATGTGAGATTAACTGTTATCAGTAGAGAAGTGGTGAATGATAATAGATTTTGAATTGCCATGGAAGGTTCTTGCTGATGATCGGATATTTAAAAATTGCAAATTCACCTCCTTTTGTTCATCTTCTGCTTTTAGACCATCACTTGAGCTGGCATCAAGCAATGTTGAAACACCAAAATAGACCTGATTTATGTTTAAATTGTTTCAGTCAGTTGCTTATTCAATTGAGAACAAAGTTCTTTAAATTTTGGTGCCTGTGTTATTGCGCGCATTGTACGGCATTAAGCCTTAGCATAAAATGTCTAGGAAGATTGACTTTACCAAAAGGAAAACTGCAGCAATGTCATCAATGGGCAGATCAGTCTCACCAAACCTGTGCATCAGAAGATCATATAACAATTGCACTTTAATCTTTCTCAATTAAATATGAAATAGGAAAGATCAAGGTACAAGTACAGAATAAGAAATCTAGGGATCCTTCTCAATATTGCTTTTGAAAAATATACCACTACACTTAAAGAGTAAATCTTTTACCATAGCTGGCCCACAGAATGATATGAAAAAAAGAATTTCTGTGAATCACATTTATGCAATTACCAGAAAAAAAAAAAAAAAAAAAAAAACAACGGAGTAGAAAATTAGGTGAGCATAAGCATCAAAGCGGTTTCATTTCTTGAATGTAATTGGCTAATTGCTGTCCTTCATTTCAATGCAGGATAGATGGTTAGAATTTGACATTTAAAGAAATCAAAACCAAATATCCTGGATGGAATCACATAAAAAATTACTTGAAACCGTCTGCACTGCTGCATTTAATAGAATGCAATTAGTAGAATATGTCTGCGAACAGCTTAATAAGAACTCAATGAAAAAGCACCTGAAGGGAAGGATTTCATCAACATAGTGAAAAGTTCTTCCAAGAATGACGGATATGACAGTCATTGCCCTGTCATAATTGATAAACACTTCTATTACTTGAAAAGCATGAAATTTCCAATTCTGTTTTAATATAGGCAAACAAACAAAGTGGTTATAATTGCAAGATGACTTACCCCTACAAAATAAAATTTTTATGAGGTATTGGCCTAAAACTATATGAACAATTGAAACTTCATCCTTTGTATTAAAAATTAGAATGTGCTCCCAGTAAAAGTTAAAACTAAAATCTTAACACACTAGTTAATAACTTAAAAGAAAAAATATCATGCATTCTATAGACCTGTAAGGAATTTCAGTAATAGAAAGTTGAAAATGCAAAAGGCATCTAAATCACCATGCACGAGCAGAATAACATACGCAAGTGCACCAAAGGTTCCAATGAAAACAGTTGCAGCAGAATTCCTAGCAGCTAAAAGTGCCTGTAGAAGAAAAAAAAAAAATCATATTGAGGTTGATTCAGTGAGACAGGCAAATTGCGTATGTTTGCTCATAAAAACAGAGATATGCATATACATACGTTGGGGGAAAATAAAAGGTACTACAGGAACAAATACCCACTCAAAGAATTTTTAAAGATTTAGATCAGTTCTTGAATGATTATATATTTTTTGTTTAACTGTATTCTTGCAGAAGAATATAGATGAAATAGAATAGTGATTGCCCTTCTATAATTATTAATCAGGACTGGAAAAGCGTGTGATGACATAAATTCTTCCAATAAGAAATAGAGATTAAATTTTATAAAAGCGGAAACAAATATACAAGCATAAATTCTTAGTTTCTCACATGCATAAATTTATGTCATTCAGAGAATTGTATTTTTAAAACCTCGATTATACATTGTGTAAACAACTAACTACCACTCTTACCGCAATGAAAAAGGTCTTATCTCCCAGTTCTGAAAAGAAGATGAGCAAGAATGCCTGCAATTGACAATATCAGCTGCTGGAGTTACTATGAAGAAATTGATTCTAGTAAAAGGGAAACAAGAGTATTATACTCATTTGGCAGGGCATCGATCACAGGACTTAATATTATCATGATGACTGAACTTAGACTACCATTCTTTCTTATACATTGCAGAGGACACAAAATCCATGTTTGCCACTCAAGCATGCATCCATGAAGGTCACTTGAAAATGCTGAATGCTAGAGATTATATTACATATTATTATACTGCCAGAATAGTATAAAGCTTAAGGTTAATGAAACAAATCATCATCAGACATATGACAGATCTAATCATAGAAGTCATCTAATGTGGGTTGCTCTTAACAAACAACCTCTTCTCTCTTGATCACCATAGGCACCCCCCCATGTTATTTGAAAATGAAAAGCGACGGATACTTCTACAATGAAAATTGTGGATGAAATCATAAGCTTGGGTATGCCAAACCATTTAAAGGTACTAAGTCCATGAAGCCTATATCTGTTAAACTAACAGGGCAACTTAATTTCAACTAAGAGCTATATATTGAAAAGATGAAAAACATGTTCAGTCTTTTAGTGCAACGATAAAAATGCCAGTTATAGAAGTTACAGGGAGAACTCCTAACTGAAGCAAAACCTGTGCTAATATCACCAAGGTCCCCAATATAAGGAATGGACTGCAACCCACTGCCAAAATCTGTACCAGCAACTGCTGGTTGAGATCCTTGAAGTGTTAACAACCCAAATAAAATCATAAACTTCATGATGCCACCAAATGATGAACAACAATTAATGATATCTGCAGCTATTTGATAATCCCTTCTCGAGCTATTCTTTATGTGCAAGTCATCTGAA
Organism: Pistacia vera; assembly: GCF_008641045.1. NCBI lineage: Eukaryota > Viridiplantae > Streptophyta > Magnoliopsida > Sapindales > Anacardiaceae > Pistacia > Pistacia vera. The sequence goes on from NW_022196036.1 coordinate 1,353,583, forward strand.
AAAAAAGAATGATCCAGGCTGTGAAGTGACTCTCTGGTCGCACAGCAATTCTTGCAATCAGTGTGCCTAACTTCCTGCATCAAAATGTAACCCCACCTAGTGAAAAGACATTACACAAATAAAAAGAAAAAGTGGACATATATCATTAAAACATTAAGTATAACACAGGGACGGCTGGCATATATCATTTACGTAGCAAATGAACAAGGTAGTTAAGTATAAAATTTAGCAAGTCTCCAACATCAGCAAGTAAAAGTCACAGACCTCTAGGTTAATTGATTCAACTTATAAATAATTGAATTTAAGAGAATTTTTCAGAACCGGAAGATATTATCCAACTAATTGAGAGGCCACGATGGAGGTGTGAAGGTATACAAGGTTTCAACCAAATTCAGGTCCATGACTAGGAAGTACAAATTTCCATGCTAAACCTAAACTGAGATTATGGTGGGAAACGATCTTACTGGAACTAAGCAGCAGATCAACATCAAATCATAGACTAATTGCATAAAAGTTACATAGACTAATTGCTCAACAGTTAACATTCATTTTACATTAAGTAAATCAAAATTCTAGTTGTTATGTTTTCTACTGTAATTGGACTTAGAAATTAGTATGCCAAATGTAATAAAACCATCAAACAGTCACTCTCAACAGCCATCGTCAGGAATAAAAACTGTTAGTTTAAAAAATTCATCAGTATTTGTTCATACCACACACTTATTACAGTCAATATCCAGAAAGACTCCCGAATTTCTCTAAAATGTATAGCAAATTTTTTTATAAAACTAAGAAGAACAACAAGATTGCTAAGAAAACTTGCAAGGACATCCTGATTTTCTAACACTGTCTGTAGAGAGCGCCCAAACCACTCCTCACTTCTGTTGTCACACCACTTTCTGGAGCCCCTGCATAAGAAAAACCTTGTCATTTCAATTTTTAAATAAAATGATTCGTTCAGCTCTTGAAGTTACGAAATTCAATAGAAATACCTGGAAAAAATGAGACTTGGGTTGCGACGGGAGAGCTTCGAAGAGTGGTTCTTGGAGAAAGAGTTGAAAGAAAAGAAACGGGTGTTACGAGACTTTGAAGGTTTAGGAGATGAAGGCAAATAGTGTGCCTTCAAAACGCTCCATGAGAGCGTTATGCTTCGCATGGCTTTCACACTCTCAATGACTCTGAACCTTTGGCTCTGTTTCTTTCTTTCTTTAACTGTCAATACACAGAGGATAGAGAGATAAGCTATCTGTGTATAGCGCCAATAAATTTTCAGCCTTTTATCTTCTTCCCAAATTACCTACTTTTACCATAGCATTCATGGACAAGATAACCCCATTAAGGATGTTAAGTCGGTTTCCAAGCTGATGTTTGAGCGGTTTGTCGTTCATGGCTTAAAATATCTACCTACAAGTCGTCCGTTAATAAAGAAACCCTCTGGTTTAACGGTTAGTAACAGTTGGGAAAAACGACAAGCCGACATGTTTATAATGTTTAATGGGAAAATTACTAAGCCTCCTTAAAATAAATCATTTACCAAACGTTTCAAAAACTAAATCTAATATACCCATCTGTTAATAAAACAGTTTAGTTATGCCTGGAGAATGCAGAGTTTCTTATCTATTGGTCACTGCTTAACCCAAAAAAACTAATTTTTTTTGTTTTTCAATTGTGTTTGATCACAAATCATTAGTGTAGTGCTAGTTATAATCAACCTGAATTTGGATCATGATCTGGTTCACCGGTCACAGAGGGTAAACCAAAGCTAATCCAAGGGTGCTCTGGTTGATATTAATACATCAGCCTCTGCTTTATTGCATCTACAAATAAACATCAATTTCTTGGAGAATGATGTAAAACAAATTAAAAGTATCATAGACGAAGCGTATATAAAAGCAAAAGGCCCAAAATGGAGCCCAAATTAAACTTCTCCATCAGAGGTATCAGTCATCAAAGTGGCAATTCCTCTCAGCCATGAAGAAGTCAGCAGTTCCTCCAGTAACTGAAATATCCTTTCTTGGTGGAAATGCATCTCTGATAAGATTCTTGGCGGAGAGTCTGGAGACCCAATAATTATATATACGTAGTAAATACCAAAGTTAAGGCGCTAGATATCCCAATATTTAAGGTTTTCTTTTTCTTTTCTTTATCTCCACATAAAACTGATAGAGACACAGTTCACAAAAAAAAGAACAATTCGAATTTCGTATTAATTTGCGAATTGAAGCCAATACATTATTATTTATCCTTATGAATTAAAAAGGGCAAACAAATCACCAGCATTCATACAAACTGATATTAAGGCGGACCCTAAAATATACTTCCCCCTCAAAGGCATCAGTCATGAAAGTGGCAATACCTCTAGCCATGAAGAAGTCACCAGTTCCTCCAATCACTGGAATCTCCCTAGTCTTTTCCAAGAATGGATCAGCCCCAGCAAAGGTTACAATACCATTGTGCTCCGTAGAATTGAACAAAAAAGAGAAACCAAACCAAGTACTAAAGGTTTGTTTCCCGTCGTATAAATAAAGCCCTTGTGCACGTCCAACTGGGGTTGAATGCAGATTGTTGTCTAAGGTAATAGGGTCATCGAACACAATTATGTCGCCAAAATGGGTTGGTTCGGCTAAGATATTCTTGTCGCCCCAAGCCGGTGCAGCTACAATTGCTGAAGTTGCATTCTCCGCGTTCTGTCCATTGTAAAGTATGTCATGAAAGTAGACCACAAAAGTTTTACATGGCTCGCGTGATATCTTTTTCTGAGTGGCTGCAGAAGTAGAGATGACCAAGAGGAGACAGAAGAGAAGTGAAATGAGTTTGCTGGATCCCATTTCTTGTTTTCAGCTAACTATATATATATATGTGTGTGTGTGTGTGTGATAGATATGCCAGAATTATATGCCTTGAGGATAGCTGCTCTGGTCTCGATATATTTATACTGTTGTGAAATCAGTTGAAATTGGAGTTTGATTGGGTTGTGGAATTGATTTTTGAATTGTTTGATTTTTTATTTAGTTTTTTGCTTTTGTCTTTTCAATTTTGTCTGTGTCTTCATATTTTGTTTGATTTTTTATTTTGATTGTTTTGTGTTGTGGGGAAAGAAGAAAGGCCGGCTGTGGTGGTGGTTTGGGATGGGGTGATTTGGAATGGGCTGTGAGGAAGTGAGAGGGGAGATGAAGAAGAAGAAGGTCCAAGGGTAATTTGCCCCTATGTCACAACCCATTCATCACTAACAACATTTATTTGAGGTGAGAATTTAGAATTTATGAAACCAGTGATACCAAACTAGGATTTCACTAAACCATGGGTGGGAATATGTCCTTTACTCATGGCTAAATATAAAAGTCTCTTGCATAATTGTATTGATCGGCCGGCCAATAATTTTCCTTAGGTGCCTCAAAACCACATATATATATAACATAATGAGATTGCATGCATTCTAGCTTGTGAGAAAGATTTTCACAAACGGAAGATAATTTTATTGATGATAATTGAATATAAGGATTTACAATTCTACTACAACAAGCTATCTTCTTTTGTCGTTATTATTTTCTATTTTTTCCAGTTGCTATTCTCTATGAATTACTATGTATTTACACAGAGTTTATATATGTAACTGCACTCTTTCCTTTTAGTCTTTATTATTTAATCATACCTAAGACATGGATTTGATTATTTATATAAGAAAGTTGTATCTATAATATGAATAATGATACAATGCATCTAATATAGTCACCCACGTTTTCATAGCTATCGATGGCTTTTCTTCTAAGGAATAATTGCAATATAAAATACAATCATGTGCATTGACTTGGAAAATAGAGTGTCCTTTGAATAATTAATAATGGCCATTTGCAAGCTCGATTTCAACCAAAGTTATGGATATATTATCCATACCAAACTAAATAGAATAATTAACTAAGATAAAAGATCAAGAATTCAAATTATGAATGTGAAAGGAGCATTGAATATAATATATCCCTATTTTAAATTTAGATGGAACGAAGAAAAATATAAACACAAAAAATCAAAAGATCTGGAATGGATGCATATGCATTGTTTTAGTTATGTAATGACATAATGCATGAGACTGCATTCCGGCCTATTTAACATAACCAAGAGCTATTATTCTATTCAAGATTTCTCCTGTACCTTGTACCTTAAAGGAAAATTTACTTTTAAACTTATACCAATTTATTAATAACGTTGTTCATTTTATCACGTAAAAAGACTTTGACAGAATTGGTTTGCATATGCAGTGCTATGCTTTATATTTATTTTAATTATAATTCTATCTTATTCTAATGTACCATATATAATGTGACTCCTTTTATATAATTACATATATGAAATTCTTATATTTGTCATATTGCCGCCTTATGAAATTCTTGCATATATTCAAAACCATTTCTGTTGAGCCATCTTTAATAAGATTTTTGGTGGAGACCGCGAATATATATATATATATATAGTAAATGCCAAGTTATGGTGCCCTAGCTATCCCAATTCCCAATATTTAAGGTTTTGTTTTGTTTTCTTTATCCTCACATAAAACTGATAGAGACACAATTCACAAAATAAATAACAACTTGTAAATTATAATGCAACTATATATTCATCAACTCGAATTTCATTAATCGGCAATATGAAGCCATTACATTATTATTTATGAAATACATTAATAATAAATAATAATACATTACTATTCTTATGCTTGATCATGGTTTATTTGAATTAAAAAGGGTCAAGAAATCACCAGCATTCATACAAACTGATATTAACGCGAACCCTAAAATATACTTCACCCTCAAAGGCATCAGTCATGAAAGTGGCAATACCTCTAGCCATGAAGAAGTCACCAGTTCCTCCAATCACAGGAATCTCCCTAGTCTTTTCCAAGAATGGATCAGCCCCAGCAAAGGTTACAATACCCTTGTGCTCCGTAGAATTGAACAAAAAAGAGAAACCAAACCAAGTACTAAAGGTTTGTTTCCCGTCGTATAAATAAAGCCCTTGTGCACGTCCAACTGGGGATGAATGCAGATTGTTGTCTAAGGTAATAGGGTCATCGAACACAATTATGTCGCCAAAATGGTTTTGTTCAGCTAAGATAGTTTTGTTGGCCCGAGCCGGTGCAGCTACAATTGCTGAAGTTGCGTTCTCCGCGTTCTGTCCATTGTAAAGTATGTCATGAAAGTAGACCACAAGCGTTTTACAAGGCTTGCGTGATTTCTTTTTTTGAGTGGCTGAAGAGGTAGAGACGATCAACAGGAGACAGAAGAGAAGTGAAATGAGTTTGGTAGATCCCATTTCTTTTTTCAGCTAACTATATATGTGACAGAAATGCAAGAAATGTATGGTTTGAGGATAGCTGCACTGGTGTCGATATATTTATACTGTTGTGAGTTATTGGCTCTCCACGACTCCTTCATTATCTCCTAGACTGGGTCCACTTCTTTCTGATCTACATGTTAGACTGGATATATTCTATGCAGGATTATCTGATGCAGGTTTGCATGGAGTTTAATATTTTATGTTGCAGAATCATCTAATTGAGGTGGAACTGATTTGATGTCAGAAAGCTGAACAATTCCAAATTCAACAAATTCCAGATGCAAGCTGAATTTGGAAGATTCTACGCAAATGGAGTTGGGTAATTTAAGTTGCAGAATTATCTAATGCAAGTGGAGCCAATCGGAAGAGAGTCCATTTTCCTTCTCAAATCCTATTGGTCCAAATGGAGGCATGAATTAGTATAAATACCTTGGGATTTTTAATTAAATCCAATATGATCCTAGTATATATTTTATACTTTAGATTTTTCAATCCGATGCAACTCAATATATAGAAAACTAAAATCCAATCAATAAAATCTACACAAACTAAAATTCAATCAAATTCAAGCGGATTTAAGAAAAATATTGCATCCAATTTAATAAAAAGTAAATTGATCATACACCCTATTAATTTTTTTTCTTTCAAAATTTGATTATTTAAAAATGAATTAATTTGGACATTAAACAACTATTAATTAGTTATGCATAGAGAAATGATTATATTAAAAACTCTAGACAAATAATTCTTAAATGGAGATATATAAATTGGTTGTAAATCACAAAAATTAACCATTAAAACTAAAAATTAATTGACACCTAATAGCAAATAATTAAATGAACTAAAATCTGTAAATTAAACGGCATAATTTGATTGAATTGGTGTTAGGGAAGTGATTTTTGGCCCCCATCAAATTGATCAATATCCCCCACTTTTAATTTTTTTTTGACAATTATAACCCTAATGAAACTTACTATAAATGACATAATAATTTCTATATACACTGTACTCTATTTAATTTTTTTTTTTTTTAACCTTTAATTCTTCTTCATAAACCCTAACTCTAAATCTTCTAAATCATTGAAACATTTTCTTATTTCAAATATTTTTTTGTCTAATGAAAATGTATTACTAAAACTTTAGAGAAAGTAATTACACAACAGAATGAATTTGAATTTAAAGAAGAAAAATAAGTTTCAAATATAAAATGGTATAAACAAGAAACCTAATTAAGAAATTGGGGAAAAGTAGTAAAAACAAAAACCCTAGTTAAGTTTGAAATTGGGAAAAAGTGATGTAAACAAAAACTCAAATAAAGTTTAAAATTGAGGAAAAAGAGGTCCTAACAAAAACCTTAATTAAGCAAGACTATTTTTGGTTTTTAAATATGGTTTAAAGAGATTTTTATTTATTTATTTATTTTTTTAATATAGTAGAGATGTATATAGGAATGGGGATATTGATCAATTTGACGGGGGCTAAAAATCACTTTCTTTAGATTTATTTAGCGAATTCAATAACTGATTGAATTCTCAATATTGATATCCAATCCAATTAAATCATCAAAACTGGTCAAAATTAGATTAGTTAAATTTGATTGGTTGGTTTAAATGGATCGGATTGGATTGGATTTTGAAGAGCCCTAGCTTGCACCTCCATTGTAAATGAGAAACTATGAATATATATAATGATTGCCATTGACGTAAGTTAATATTAATGAGAAAGAATACTTAAACGCCCATTTCTTCTTCCTCTATTTTACTATAATCCCTCTCTTATTTTATATTGCATATTAATCCTACCAGAATTATTTCTTTAATTCATATGTTATTTACAACATATACATGAATATGAGAGGTTTTTTAAGTGTGAACGTACCGAAAAATTGTTCTTAAGTCACCATTGATGAAGAGATCCGAATGCTCATGGTTGAACTGCTCTGTATACTTTCCTTCTTCGATTTACTTCCTGCCTATGACTGTTATAATCATATGGAGTAGCTTGGTGTATTAGGGGACCAAGATTTCCTTTTGTTAAAGAGCATAATGCATTAATAAACGTTTCAGAATTACGAGTTTTAATATCTTTCTCCTTTCAGTTCTGGTTGTTAATCAATACTGGCTATATTTATTATCAATTCAAAATCGTAAGGGATACTAAAATTGATGGCAAAATATAAAAGTCTATTGCATAATTGTATCGATCGGCGGACCAGTAATTTTTTATTTGATGCCTCAAAACCGCAGATATATAATGGCATAATGAGATTGCATTCTAGCCTGTAAAAAAGAATTTTATTATTATTATAATTATTATTAGCTATTTTTTTTCAGTTGTTATTATCTAGAAATCACTATATATTTATAAGGAGTTTATATCTGCACTCTTTCCTTTGACTCATTATTATATAATCATACCTAACACATGGATTTGATTATTTATATAAGAAATTTGCATCTAAAATATGAATAATGATATAATACATCTAGCATAACCACCCACGATTTCATAACTATAGCTGATTTTTCTTCGAAAGATTAATTGCAACATAAAATACAACCATGCATGTACACTGACTTGGAAAATAGAGTGTCCTTTGAATAATTAATAATGGCCATTTGCCAGCTTGATTTCAACCAAAGTTATGGAAATATTATTGTTGCCAAACTAGATAGAATAATTAACTAAGATAAGAGATGAAGAATTCAAATTATGAGTATGAAAGGAATACTGAATACGATGTATCCCTATTTTAAATATTAGGTAGAATAAAAAAATATATGTAAATAAAATAACACATAATTCAGCATAGAACGGAGAAAGATATAAGCACAAAAACTCAAAAGAAACTTAATCCTTTTCTAATCTCTTCCATTCCAAGGAAAAAAAACAAATGAAACAGATATATAATATGGCATAACGAGATTGCATTCCAGCCTATTTTACATAAGCCAGCAATAAATTAGAGGCTATTTAATTTACTTGAAAGTTTTCAAACTTATACCAATTACTTAATAATGTTGTTCATTTAATCATGTAAAAAAACTTTGGTAGAATTTGTTTACTCTTTCATTAATAAGTTTGTTCAATAAATATATGTAATGCTATGCTTTATATTTATTTAATTATATTTTATCTTATTATAATGTACCATATATAATGTGATTCTTTTTATAAAAATTACATATATGACATAGTTTTAGTAATAACATGGCATGGACTTACTGTTCTTGTCACCAAGGGCAAAAACATAACCATAACATTATGAACAACTTAATTTGCGTCAACCAGATGGTGGTACATACAGAATTCTACTAATTTTAAATTACATATAATATAAGGACGTATCAATTTATTATTAGTTCTAACTAGTCCGTAAATTTAATTCCATTTTATCTCAACATATGATCATCATAAACATTTCTTTAATATGTAAAGAAAAAGCTTTACATTTGTGATGGATATGATTATAAATTAGTATCCAGTAGTGAGTCTAGGGCTGTTCACGAGCCGAGTTTTCGGCTAAACAAACTCGGCTCGTGAAAGGGGAGGGAAAAACAACCTGAGCCTGAGTTGAACCGAGCCTCAGATTTTTCGACTTGGCTCGGCTCGTTAGAGATGGAGATGATTTCGAGCCTGGCTCACGAGCTGGCAAAACAAGCTGAGTTCAAGCCGGCTCGTGAGCCAATACTCGAAAAAAAGCAATTTTTTTTTTTTTTTTTTTTTTTTTAAATAAAGGGCAGATTCCAATTTTTTTTTATACTCCTGTCCTTAAATATTACCCAACAACTACACCTGCTTAAAAAATTAAACATCAAAAGAAAATGCAATGCAAAGAAAATCAATACAAACAACACAAATTGCTTAGGAGCAAGGTATACGTTTGCAGAGGAGGCCTCAGACCCAATGTCAACATGCCCTGCAATAAGTTATAAGCATCTGACAGCTGGTGCACCCTAAGGGAAGCACTAAGCAAGGAATTGCAAGTGGGCACATTAGGGCGCAGACCCGCATGGAGCATGGCCTGATACCACTCCCAAGCCTTTCTAACATTACCAGTCTTTCCCCACAAATCTACTAAAAGCCCATAAACTGGTTCATCCGGCACCCAATTTTTCCTTCTCATCTCAGCAAAAACTGTTTCTGCTTCTTCAAGATAGCCATAATGTCCAAGAACCTCCATCACTATGCTATAAGCAACTTTGTTTGGCTCAAATGGGGTTCACGGTGACACCACGCCGGTCAACGACAACAACACAATCAATACACAATCAGTTTCACTGGAAAAAACCACCTGTTATAGAAGAGAGTTCACAAAAATCATGAGAAGCTAATGGGTTTCACAAAAATCAATCATACACAAGTAACAACTCCTCAACAAGATTCAAAGCAATCAAACTTACTGCGTAAGATGATGGTCGATGGCGGAGCAACTGGGTTTTATGGTGAGGACAGAAAAGGAAAACAAGCAAATTTTAGTGTTTCACGGTGAGAGTTAAAGGGGTAGATGGGTTCGATGGCGGCGAGTCTGCGACAACACTTTGGCAAAGCAAATGGTATATTGACGACGATGACGAGGTACACCGGATATGGCTGGAAAATCTGTTGACAATTTTTGGGTTTGGTTTGATTTTAAGGCAAATAATTAATGTCGACGATTTAAGGGATTTTAAAATCGGGAGGGTCTTTTTCATTTTTGAAAACTTTTTGTTTTAAAAATTTTAGTGTAATCCCCCATATTTCAGTAAACCCCCCAAAACCCCCCCACTTATTCGAGCTAGGCTTGGCTCGCGAGCCTAACGAGCTGAGCTAAGGCAGGCTCGAACCGACTCGTTCTCTCTCACGAACCGAGCCGAGCCGGCTCTAAACCATACGAATCGAGCCGTTAACGAGCCAGACTCAAGTGGAGCCGAGCTGACTCGCGAGCGGCTCGATTAGTTAACCTGCCCTAACTATCCTATATTTGTCATATTGGCGATTGCCGCCTGATGAAATTCTTGCACATATACGAAGCCACTTCTGTAGATTCAAACAGATATTTAAGGTTTGGGTTTCTTTTCTTTATCCGCACTTGGAACAACTACTTCCTCCAATAAAACTAATAGAGAAATGCACCGACTAAATAACAACTTGTAAATTGAAATGCAACTATGCATTTATGAAATCGAATTTCTTTAATTTGCTGATTGAAGCCAAAGTGAAGGAGCAATATATGCAAAATGGACGATGTTCTTATAATGAAGTTTCATTGATGTAACTTCTCAACATGAAATGAAACACGAAAAACTTGAATTAAAAAGGGCTATCAAACAAATCACCAGCATTCGTACAATTTGATATCAACGCAAAGCCTAAAATATACTTCTCCCTCAAAGGCATCAGTCATCAAAGTGGCAATTCCTCTAGCCATGAAGAAGTCACCCGTTCCTCCAATCACTGAAATATCCCTAGTCTTGTTCATCAATGGATCAGCCCCAGCAAAGTTTATGCTACCCTTGTGCGCGGTAGAATTGAACACAAAAGAGAAACCAAGCCAAGCAGTAAAGGTTTCTTTCTTGTCATATAGATAAAACCCTTGTGCACGTCCAATGGGGGTTGAATGCAGATTGTTGTCTAAGGTAATAGGGTCATCGAACACAACCACGTCGCCAAAATGGCTTTTTCCGGATAAGAGAGTCCTGTTGCCCCAAGCTGGTGCACTTACAATGGCTGAAGTTGCATTCCTTGCGTTCTTTCCATTGTAAATTATGTCATGGAAGTAAAACACTAGCCTCTTACAAGGCTTGCGTGCTTGCATTTTCTTTTTATGAGCGGCTGAAGAGCTGGAGATGATCAAGAGGAGACAGAAGAGAACTAAAAGGAGTTTGGTAGATCCCATTTCTTGTGTTCAGCAATGCAAGAAATGTATGATTTGAAGATATGGAGTTTATAGCTGCTCTAGTCTCGATATTTTTATACATGTATATGTGCAGTTTTTGAGTGTGAATGCACTGAAAAGCTTTGTTCTTAAGTCACCATTAATGAAGGGATCCGAATACTCATGGTTGAAGCTACTGCGTGTACTTTCCTCTTTCGACTAACTTCCTGCCTACGACTAATATAATCATGGATCAGCTTGGTGTATTTGGGGACCATCTTTCCTTTTATTAAAGGGTATAATGCATTCAGAATTACAGTTTTTATGTGTTCCTCCTATCACTTCTGGTTGATAATTAATTCTGGCTATATTTAGTCCATGTTAAAACCTTTCCGATCATTCAAAATCTTAAGGGATTCCGAAATTAATGGAAAAATAAAAATGAAAGTGAAAATGAACTCGATCGATATCGATATCTCTTAACAGGCAAATTAATGAATGAATGATAGATAGGGTAAGAAATAACATTCGTTCAAGCTTTTGAAAAGAAAGCTTGTTTGAGTACACAGTCTGGCATGAGTTGTGGGTCGGTGGTCACTGAAACTCGTGGTGGTGGTGAAAATCATTATATCCAATACCGATCCACGCGTTCCCTGAAATAAAAGTTTTTTGCATAGATATTGTATATATCGATCGGCCGGCTGGCAATTTTTGTTTGGTGCCTCAAAGCCACAGGTAATGCCGTAATGGCATAATAAGCTAGAGTCCATTCCATCCCATATATTTTACATAAGCAGAATCCTCGACCTTTTAAAAATAAAGGAAATTTCACTCTTATCATGGGAAATAACTTTGATAGAATTGGTTTACTGTGTCCTTGTATTGATAAATTTGTTTAATGTGTTATGTGTTTATTTAATTAAATTCTTTTTTATTCTACCATATATAGCTACCATAACGTGATTCTTTTATAAGTAAATTACATAAACGATAAAATTGCAATAATATTAGAGTAGTATTACAGTTATCGAAGGGTGTACATCGAATGACGTGACAAAATTCTAACCGTTGATTCATTAAGTTAATATTAATGAACGGTCAGGATTTTATCACGTTATTCGGTATACAAATTCGGTGTGTAACTTTCGATAACTCTATCATTTTCCATAATATTATTATGACATGTTTTACTATTACTTTTTTAGTACTCTTGATAAAAATTCTATCTTACTTACTATTATTATTATTATTATTATTATTATTATTATAGAATATCTCTTTATAATTAATTGAACTTTTGATCCTTAATTATCAACAATAAAAGTTACACCATTGGAAACCGTAAAAAATAAATAAACATGAATTCTAACTCCACTCAATCATCAATCTGATCGAATAGAATTTAATTATAACAACAATTTCTAAAAATATCATCACATAGATTATAAAATACTGATTTGATAGTAAAGAATTATAAACAAAATGTTTGTGCCATTATTCTTGATTCTTTAGCTCCTTAGAAGAGAAACGGCAAATTTTCTCAAAAGTGACAGAAAGCGTAAATCTTCATTTCCAATAACTCACGCTCTACGACGACTTCCAAAATGGGTTTCAGTTATTGATATGTTTGAAAATGAGACTTAGTCAATTCAATAATAATTTATTGGACCCTCTCATTAAAGACCCAATAAATCCTTAAGCCCACTTTGTTGTCAGTCTAGATTGATCAAATAGAGTGTAATGGGCTGAACTTTAATATGATTACATTAAACCTATTAATATATTAGTGGATTATTCATTTACTCAGTTTTAATTAAAACAACATATAATTAATGTTAGCCTACGATTAGAAATTTTTTCTAACAAAAACAACTTACTTTGTGTAAACTAGATGTGGTACATATAGAATTCTACTGAATGTTATCAGTTCGAATTGGTGATCCATTCAATTTCATGAATTATATCTCACTATATATACCATCTTCATATAAAGTAAAGAAAATGCTTAGGATCTTTCTTGACTACGAGTATTAACGTTTAAAATTTTATTCAAAGCCATTTCTATAGATTCAGCTCTGATAGCGATCGAGTGTGGGTGTAAGCCAAATAATTATATTTATTGAGCAAAGATAAGGAGCTAGGTAGCCCGATATTTAAGGTTTGGTTTTCTCTTCTTTATCCCCACTTGGAACCAGTACTCCTACAGAAACTGATAGAGACACAATTCACAGAATAAAGAACTACTTGTAGATTGTAATGCAACTATATATTTATAAAAATGGGATTTTTTATTAATTTGCTGAATGTGCGCGGTTCTCTCTTGATCACCATGTGCACCCCGGCCCCACGTTATTTGAAAATGAAAAGCGACGGATACTTCTAGAATGAAAATTGTGGATGAAATCATAAGCTTGGGTATGCCAAACCATTTATAGGTAGTAAGTCCATTAAGCCTATATCTGTTAAACCAACAATTTAATTTCAACTAAGATCTATACATTGAAAAGGTGAAAAACGTATTCAGTCTTTTAGTGCAACGATAAAAATGCCAGCTAGAAGTTACAGGTAGAACTCCTAACTGAAGCAAAACCTGTGCTAATATCACCAAGCTCCTCAATATAAGGAATGGATTGCAACCCACTACCAAAGTCTGTACCACCAACTGCTGGTTGAGATCCTTAAAACGTTAGCAACCTGTTATGCCTAAAAAATCAAGGTTGACGTGAGCTTACGTTAGCTAGCACCAATAAGAGTTTAGGAAGACTTTATGCCGTCCAGAAGCTGCCACATCATCAAAAGACAGAAAGAATGTAGCTGTCATTAGCTTGGCAAACTTAGGCTTTGTCTACGAGTGGATGGTAGTCGCCCACCTGTCCAAGCCCTACGCAATTTGAGGATATCTGCCATGGAATCAGCCAATGAGAAGTGCAGTTGGAATTGTACTACACTTGCTCACGTGCAGACTTGTAATCATTACCCTAAAACCTTTTACTATAAATAGAGGGCTCCCTCTCTCATTTTCGAGATTCTGATAAGAAACCCACATTCTGATTGTAACCTTTTACTCTCAAAACATAGATAACTTGCGAGAAAGAGACTGTCTTGATATTCTCTTTGAATAATCAGTCACTTGTACCTTTGCTTGCTGTTCGCTACACGTGACCTCATGTAACCTCATAAGTATATAAAAGAACAATGGACATAGGATTCGCTTTAAACATCCGAACCACTTTAAAAATCATCTTCCATTTACTTCATTACATTTTCTATTCACGTGTAATTTCTAAGCCAGCTTAGCACTTTGCATGTGTGAATCGTTGGTGTCAAAATCCAACATCAACAGTTTGATGCTAGAAGGAGGGTGTGATTTAGTGTCCGCTTTTCATTAAGAATCTCTGATCAATCAGCTCTGCTTGCTGACAAATGACTCGTGGTTTCGAAACCGAGCGATCTAGGCCTAACCCCGAGGAGATCCCCCAGGTGCAAGACGATACTTCTTCTAAAGTACCTCCCATTCCGCAAAATACCACAGCAGATTTTCCCTCGAGCTCACAGCTTGATCTAGCTGTGAGGAGTTACATGGAGAGGTTCAACAATATTCTTGAAATGGTTAGTCGAAGGCTAGACTGTTTGGATCAGGTCGTACCACCTGATTCTGATAAGGCAATGCTGCCGCCAAAGATGCCTGTAGGTCACGCTGAAGTGCAAAAACGGGCAAAAGTCCATGCCGCGTGCACTACAGTGCATAAAGACAAGGGACAACATGTGACAGATAATGGGCCAAAGGGCTCCAAGGGACCAGCAAATGCCAGTCGTGAAGCAGGAAGAATACCTGTAGCTTAATGACTTGGCGATATGTCACACCATGAGCCTTCTTATGCCACATCACATGGGCACCCCCGAAAGAGTGCAAGGTAGGGAGATTCCCTTCATCATTGTGAGTGAAATGCCAACTGTACACGGGTCGGTTTTGACCACCGTAGAGGTTGGGATAGCTCCCCTTGTCATTCAATGCCTACACATGGCTCCAGCCAGCGTGTGTCGAGGCATGCCGAAGGCTCTGGTCGAATTGAGGAAGAGTCTGACCAACGGTCTTTCCTCAATCGTAATCGTGAGGGTTAAACCTACGTTGTGGAAAGTGATCCCCAGATAGCTTCGCTTCCTAAGATTGAGGAGTTACAGCGAGCTCTGGATCAGCTTAGAGCTTAGCAAAATGAGCGTGGGTGAATCGTTGAAGCGTCCCCTTTTTCTCTAGCAGTTTTAATTGCTCCTCTCCCGTCAAGGTTTAGAATGCCCGACATGCGAGCATTCGACGGGAATTCTAATCCGCAGAATCACCTTTATGAGTTTAAACGACCTCATGGAGCTTCACCAAGTTTCCAGCTTGGCCAAATGTCGTTGTTTGGCAGTGACTTTGACTGCCCATGCCAAGTGTTGGTTTAGATCACTCTCTCCAGGATCCATCAACTTGTGACAGCAGATGAGTTCGTTATTCTTGAGACACTTCCAGGCTAATAGGAAGTTCTCAATGCCACTGAGCTATCTGAGCAACATACGGTAGGAGAGAAATAAGTCCCTCCAGTTCTATATTGACAGGTTCTACAAGGAGTTGCACAAGGTGACTAATACACTCGAAGAGTCAGTCCAGACTCTCATTATTGCAGGGGTTCGTCCACAAACTAACCTATGGAAGAAGCTGCAATCCGAGGACGACATTTCCCTCACCCTTTTCTATAATCTTACTGAAAAGTACCTCCAAATTGAGAATTTCGTGGGTTGCTCTAAATCGCCACGACCCCGGTCCTTTGACTAGTGCCCTTAGCCAGAGGGATAATGGTAGGAAAACTGATCACAGATGGGGCAATGATGATCATCTAAAAGGAAAGAAGCAGCGGTTTGAGCCCAAGAAATCTTATGCCAAGATTCCCCGTTGTGATCGCGACAAGAATCAGTATACTCTATTGAATGCTTTAGTGTTAGCTATATGGACAAGTCAGAAGAAACTAGTCTGCTCGGAGAGCCAGAGGCCATGAATAATCCCCTCGCGCCTCGCGGTAAGAAACATCAAGAAATATTACTGTTATCATCAGGACAACAAGCACCATACTGATGAGTGTCGGGCCTTCAAGTAGGAAATTGAAGACCTCATCAAAAAAGGGCATTTCAAGAAGTATGTTGATGGTCCAACTCTCGTTCGGGAAAAGGATCAAGGGGGGTGAGGGAAAGAAGCGCAGTGGTCGCAAAGGTATCCATCTAGTTAGGATCATATTTGGAGGACCGCACCTCGCGGGAAATTCTCGACGTGCTCAAGAAAGGTACTTTCGAGAAGCTCGTCATGACTCAGTGAGTGTGATGAGCACTACGCCGCGACCTGCTAAGGTGTGCAGAGAAGAAGGGATTACCTTCTCAGAGAAAGACGTGGTGCGGTTACATCACCCTTATGAGGATGCACTCATTATTGCTCCTGAAATAAGTCGGTGTGAAGTCCACAAGATGCTGGTAGAATATGGTAGCGTTGTGAATATCCTATTTCAGCGAGCTTTTGAGGAAATGCAATTGGACAAGACATATCTAAAGCCTGCCTCTATCCCTCTCTATGGTTTTACTAGGGACCATCTGATTCCCAAGGGAACGATTGCACTCCCTATCACCCTGGGTGATACCCACGAGGTGACCAAAATGATGAAGTTTTTGGTAATAGACTATTCGTCTGCTTTCAACGACATTTTGGGACAACTCTACTACGAAAATTCAAAGTCGTCACCTCCATCTATCATTTGAAGATGAAGTTTTCCACTTCGACGGGGTATGGAAAAGTCAAAGGATCCCAGAGTAAATCCCACGACTGCTATGTGAAGGCAGCAAAGATGACATGCAAAGGGAAAGAGAGGCTAGTAGGCATTCTCGAGCACGTTATGGCGATCAGTAGGATCAAACAGTAACTGGGTACAGTAGAAGACAGTATAGATCCTCATATTCAAGAGGAGTATTCTCACAGTGGACCTGTTAAGACTCTATCTGAGGTATCAGTTGACCAAAATGAACCAACTCAGGTGTTGAGGATTGGAAGCAATCTTAGCCCCTAGCTCACTGCCAACCTAATGACCTTCCTCAGACAGAATACTGATATTTTTGCATGGACTCATGTTGACTTGGTCGGGATCAGCCCGAATGTAATATGTTATGTACTTAATATCGATAGCGCGATCAAGCTAGTTCATTAGAAGAGAAGAGCCATGGACCCAAAGCGTTATGCTGCTCTGAAAGTTGAGGTGGATAAGCTCCTCTCAAATGGGTTCATTCAGGAGTCTCAAGGGGGTTTGTCACGAATTATAAAAACTCAACAAAAACTAAAAAACTCATAGCAAACAATGTAAATCAAGCAACTAATAACGAAAGAGAAATCAATGAGATAAACGAGATTGAAGGTTTATTCGCCACCACAAGACACTGATTCCATATAATAAAAGCACTCTTTAACTTTTTGCCCTCTTGATCACATCAGCTCAGAAAATACCAAACGTTGATAAGTCCCATTTCTCATTACTGAGTCGTTGGACTAGACACGGTCATAACCCAATTCCCTATTTATTAAATAACCTAGGATACGATCTCTAGATTCAAAGTTATAAAAGCATTAAGTTGCGAGAGACCTACTGAATCAAGGCTAAACTCATATGGTTGGTTTAGTTATCTTGAGTGATTACCCCCTATGTATGCAGACATACACTTTACCACTAGTTATTCAGGTTAATAAAGCGATTCCATACTAAACAACCAAAATTGGCATTAATAGATTAATCCTAACGATTTAATTAGAAAAATCTAGTTAGACCCTATTTTCAGAGAAATAATCACATAACCAAGAGGGATCAAAAGATAAAAAGATGCGGATTTTATTAAACACAAGACATGTCCAGGGTTTTGAAAGCACCCTCAATCACAAAAGAATTAGTTCTTCATGAATAAATATGAGAACATCATTGTATTATTCATAACAAATAATAATAACAAAGAAGAAGAAAAACTTAGTGAAACTTGGTTGGATTAATGAAGTTGATGATGATCTCCTCCAATTTTTCTTCTCCAAGCCTTATTTAATCTCCCTTTTTTCTTCAGCTCTTGAATATCTTTGTTCTCTCTTTTTTTTATCTCTAAAAGAATTCTCCTAAAATAATGCTAAAAGACTTCTATTTATATCCCACAAGGGTTAGGGTTTTGTTTTCCTTAATTCTAGTTGGTTTAGGACTCTTAACCCTATTCTCCTACCTAAAAATGAATAATCAGTTTTTAACTTCTGTGACTGTGCCCCGGCACTGTGCTATGGCACAGTAGCTACTGGAAAAAGTGTGTCGCGGCACAGTAGCTACTGGTCTTCTTCTTGCATCATTCCACTGTTCTTTAGAGATGGTGATTTTTGAACTAGATAAAGATGAAATTTAGAAAAGTGGTAAACATATGAAATGTAGCCCTTTAAATCAGCTTTCCAACAGTCTAAGAATAGTCTTAATCCAAGTTCTACAGCTCAAGATATTCTCAAAATACCAAGGCATACTCAAGCTGGAATGTAATCTAGAATATTCTCTTTAATTCAACTTCCATAACTTCTTCAATTCAACTCCGATTCTTGATCCATTTGCTTCCAGTCATCACAAATTCTCTCGCCAATATCATCTCTCATCTGAATATTATTTTTGAGCCTTATTCCCTGAAAACACAACAAAAATACCCGTGATCCTGAAAAGTGCGTTTATGAAACAATTAAGTTAATTCATGCGAATTAATCCTAATTTCCCACAAATGAAACCTATAAACCACTAAGTATAAGTGTATTTTCAAGCACTTATCACCACTTCAGTGCATCGATGTAACGACTCCGTTCTACTCATATTCTTTTAAAATATACATAGTAAAATACATGTAAGAAAGCATAAAAGTTGGGCCTAAAAATTTTCTTTTATTAAACATATACTCTCTTTATACAAAAGTTGTATCATGTACAAAAGCATCAAAAAATAGGGTGGACAGTGTAGCCAAATCCCTTCGCATGCCGACGCCCATCCGACTGTATCCTCACCTAGGTCCTGCAAAAACATAGAAAACAACGGGGTGAGCACAACTCATGCTCAGTAAGTAAATCCTCTACTCATCTATCCCCGTAACTCTCTCTCTAATTCTTTCTTTACAAAAATCTCATTTACTCTCTTTTATGCCTTTCTCTATTTTCTCTTTCTAATAACTTTTGCTACTCACTCTCTTTTGTAGGTCACGGCCTCATCTTACCAGAGGCACGGCCGGGACTCGCTTCCACTATTCGTGACTTCTACTCATTCTAGCCGATCGGACTTGGTTATGCATGGATTCGGAACCCTTGGCCATGTGAGTATATAATCTATCTCGCGGGTACTCTCGGGTATAGCCCTCATCCGCATGCACTCTCACGGGCTACACCACTTCTCTCTCATACTCATGCCGCTCTCTCAATGCGGCGTACATGCGGGAATACTCTACCCATTATTCACGGGTTCCCCATCGCACAACCTACTCTATTCTCTTTATTAGCACTTTTCTCTCTTTTATTCTCTAGTGCTCAATTTCTCTTTCTTTTTACTAATAGAGAAGCTTATTCTCAACATTCTCTACTCTTTCTCAAACTAATACTCATAGTGTGACTTATACTCAAAAGTCTCTACTCTCTCTCTCAAGCTAATTACCCAATACACAATTAATGCACATGGGTGGTTTATGCTTATAAATGCTCATTAATGCAATTAGGAAATGCCAATATGCAATGTTGCAAGAATTAAGGTTCACAATTCATGCTCATATTTCTCTTAGGCATTTCATCAAGCAATTCATGTGCATGCAAAATCTCTACTCTAATGACTACTCTACTACACTCTCTAGCCATCCAAATTGGGAGAAAACTCCCTCAATTAACCATAAACCCTGTCAAAGAAAACACTTCCAAAAAGGTTTACACATCATCTTCCAAACTTCAACTCAATTTCTACTTCTCAATACACATTTACACACTTCTCATACATAAAGCATATCCAACCATCACCAAAATAGAATCTCATCTCAACTCAATTTTTTTAACAAGCATAACACATACTCATACATGCATAAATCTCTACTCAACCTATACTCAAAACTTACTCAAGTCTCAACTTGATTAGATTTACTTACCTTGTGCAAAAGTGACTTCTCTAGCACTTTTCCTTTCCCTTGTTGTCTTGTCTTCTCTCTACAACTCAAAATACAACAACAACAATAACCAAATAAGACTTCAATACAACCTTAGCAAAACTCACATCTAAAGCAAGAATCCTTATCTTAGGATGCTTTAGATTAATTCTCTACCCAAAAACTACTCAAAAAGCTCTCTAGAATCTTTGAAAGATTGAAAGAAACTTGAGAGAAAATGGAGAATGGAAGAGGCGGTGGAAGTGGGAAATGAAGGACTTTCTGAGACTAATCCCCCTAAATATCTCATAACATACTCATTCTTCCCATTTTACCCTTGCTCTTTCTTGGAAATTCCATCCATGTCCTTTGATTCATTACACTCACACCCCCAAACTAACATATTCTCCATGAATTTTCCCTACATTTTACTCCCCAATTTTCCTGCTAATTAGGGGTAGAATGGTTAAATAGCCCTTGGGGAAGAAAATATCTAAAACTCAATAAACTTTTTGGCCGTCCCGTCGCCGCGGCGAAACACTCCAGCAGCTACTCCGTGGGCTGCAGCACCTCTTCGCCGCGGCGAAGCCTGTAACACAAAATTTCGCCAAGTCTTCATAATTTTCAGGGCAATCACTCAACCAAACTAATACATCTATTCAACCAAGGGCCAACCAAACAAAAATAACAACATATAAACTCAATTGAAGCTGAAACAGTGAACATTTAAGCAATACAACGAATCTTAACTACGTACCTTAAGTGGGGTGTTACAATCGAGGTTCCCAGCATCAGCTCACCTGAGCAGACCATAGCTGCAACTGAATCTATTTCCTGGATGACTCTGACCATTTAGTATCTCCGAGATGGGATTTTGCTCCGCAGT
This sequence comes from Pistacia vera, assembly GCF_008641045.1. NCBI lineage: Eukaryota > Viridiplantae > Streptophyta > Magnoliopsida > Sapindales > Anacardiaceae > Pistacia > Pistacia vera. Next base: position 1,374,846 of record NW_022196036.1, read on the forward strand.
AAGACTGAGGCGAGACTCCAAAAAACTAGGGCTGCTTGTTACACATTTATCGAGGATCAATTGTATAAGTGAAGGTTTGACACTCCTCTCCGATGTATAACCAAAGATAAAGCAGATTGCATCATGAGAGAGATACATGAAGGGATCGTAGTAATCACACTACTGTATGATCTGTCGTCAATGAGATCATCCATTAGGGATATTATTGGCCCTTACTTACGAGGATATTTTCAACTTCATGAAGAAGTGTGACAAGTGGTAGAGGTTCACGAACATCCCATGAGCTCCTTCCCACCAGCTAATGAGACGATGGTTCCAGTGGAAGTAGAAATTGGTTCACTTTGGAGGAAATTTTTCAATGAAATAGACAACGAGGCACTCTTATATGCAAGTCTGGACTTAGTTGAATAACACAGTGACAAAGCTCGGTTAAGGATAGCTTCCTACCAGCAGCGGGCAAACAGATTCTTCAACGCTAAGGTTAAGAGAAGACATTTTGGGTTAGCGATGTGGTTTTGAAAGAAGTCATTCTCGGCACAAGGGAACCAAGTACGAGGGTTTTGGGACCAAACTGGGAAGGTGCATATCGCATTGCTAATGTAATACAACCTGGGACATATCACCTCAAAAGGCTTAATGGTTCCGAAGTGTCGCGAGCTTGGAATGTTGAACACCTTCGCCGTTATTATCAGTAATTTTGAACTCACTTATGGTTCTGATCATTTTACTTGTAAAGTTCTTGCTGTTGTAAATTTCATGAATAAGATTGTCCCAATTCTTTTCAAAGAAACACTTGTGTCGTGATCTCAAGTCTTTAATAATCTTGTTATTTATCATTTTCTGCGAGTTCAATGATCAGATATGTTATATTTGTTTTGAGAAGTGCTTAAGTATAAAAGTACTAGCACAAGTAGTCAAAAAAGTCCTTTATATATGTTTCATAAATGTGTACAAAGGAGCGATCAAGAATTACAAAAAAGAGAGCAAGAAAGACTTAAAGCAAATAAGGAAGGAATCACTAGTCTTCATTCCCAAGACCACCTTTGGCAGCAGTCCTTTGGCAATGGTCCCTTGGCTAATCGCTGACCTTCGGATCGTCTATTTGACCTGTAAGAATGCCTACATCCGGCTGATGTCTTTCGGGGGAGGTTCTTGTTCCTCTTGATGTTTGGCCTCTTTGGCTTCGAGCATGGAAACAAGAGTGGCCTGGTAATCATCAAGGAGGTCAGAGATGTCCATTTTAGGATTCCTAGCCTGCAAGCTACAAATGGCTTGGATTGCCCAGTGAGTAGCCTTCCTCTCAAGCTTGAGACTTTGCCTCTTCATCTGCTTAGTTAATGAAGCAACCCGCCCCTGAAACAACTTGAGGTCTATCTCCGGTGCCCTCTTATGCTTTTTTGTGTTTTCCCACAACCGAGCTCGATTCTCCTTTGCCACCTTTGCGTAATCAGAACTCGCTTGCAGCTTATTCTCTCTCTCACCCAACTTTTTGGTGAGCCTTGTCACAGTTCATTGGAGCCTTTTATTGTCTGCATCTCTCTTCTTGAGCTCTGCCTTATGAAAGTCCACTGCTTGAAGAGTAGCGTCTCTTTTGGTCAGGTACTGATTCGCCTGGATGTGAGCTACTATTGCTTCTGCATCTACGACTGTAAGATTCTGCTTCGTCCTGGCCTTCTCCTTTTTTAGCTCGTGGAGTCTACCGGCAGAGTCTATGTCACTCTTCTGTTAGGCCACTGTCAGTACGAGGAAGGACTGTACAAGAAAGAGCCAAGAGTTTTAAGATCTTAAAAAGCTAAGAGATTGGTTGGTTCTGAAAAGTTCTCGAAGAGAACTGATTGCTTTACCTGACTTGGCAATTGGAGCGCAATGGCCACCAAGTCAAAAGGCCGAGAAGCCACAAACCTATTAAAGGATATGGCAAGTTGGCATTCTAGTAGGGTGTATACCACCAGCTGCAAGTGTTCTAGCAGTTGCCCTATTGAATCCAACACTGACGGGTCTAGCCTCAAGGAGGTAGACACCTCTTTGGCCCGTTGTTTGCCCGCTCTCTTTTGGGCAACTGTGGCCATTCCCTCTTCCCTACGCGAACTCTCGGGGGCATCCAGAGTGCCAAGGGCGTCCCTCGAGGGCATCCTCGAACAAAAGACGTGGTAGGGCTGAGTTCTCTTTGTTACCACCACGAGGCCCTTTGGTTCAGACTCCGACTCCGACTCCTCCTTAGTGGGTAGTTGCTTTCTCTTTCTGGTCTTCTGGCCCAAGGCCTTCTTCTTCGTAACAGAAGCGGTTGTAGGCTGGGAAGCTTTTTCGCGTTGCTCTATGGTTGGTTGCCTTTCAGCACTAATTTGTATCCCTTCTGTAGGACATTGCAGAAGGTCACTCCAGTCGGTTTAGTTGGGTCGATCTTGGGGAATGTGAATCCCTTAGTTCTCTTCGATTTCCTCCCTTGGTGGCATGGTTGCTGTGCAACAAGAAAGTGTGTCAGCAAAGGAGTTTTTAATAATAAAGATAGAGTTCTCTTGCATAGAAAGGTACTTACGAATTAGAGCTTCCAAGGACGCTTTGGGGCTAAAGAAACCATATTTTTATAAGCTGGCAGTGGTCACGAGCAGCTTCACGTTATGACTTTGGTCAGGCAGTAGACTGAATGCCTCGATACGACTAAGGTCTGCTAGAGCTGATAACCTGGTCGTCTTGTTTCCTACAAGAAAGCGAAAGGCGCGTTAGCCTTACTTATTAAGGAAAAGATAAAGATAAGGGATAAACAATTTGGAAATTAAAGGGAAAACCTACTCGGCTTTCTAAATTTACAAACACCATTATATTCGAAGAAGAAATATTTGGTTTCGTAAGCCCCAACGTTGTTGGGTAACCAAATATCCCTCCCTCAATCGTCGATCATTTCAAGAGGTAATATGAATCCTTATTTTTACTCTTCTTTAAATAGTAGACGTAGCCAAGCTCCATAGTTGTCAGCTCATCAAGTATGTGTTCGCCATAAGCGATACACATAACGACCGCTATCAGATATGCATTGGGTGTCAACTAGAATGGTGCGACCTTGAAGTGGTCAAGAATCGACTTGATGAAGGGGTGAAAGGGTATCATCACCCCGTATTTGAAAATTGCTTCTGAGATCATAGCCATTCCCTTTGGAGGGTCCTAAGCAGTGTGTGATCTGTGTTGGATGACGTTTACGTTGATCGCAAACTGATCTATCACCTTTTGAATTTTTTCTACAGTGGCTGCTGATGGTACCACCTGTCTTTGACCCACCGAGGTGCTCGATGGCTGCAAGCTTGTTCCTTCGGCTGCTCTTACCTTAGGAATGTCTATTGCTCTTAAAGTCTAAAAATGTACGACATGTAGAAATGACCCAGTCTTCGTATGCATTGTCTCGTACGATGACTTATAAGAACAAAAAGAAACCATAATTTCTCTCTTTTAACCCTAAAAACCATAAAAAATCTTAAGGATGATTTCCCAAAGATTTGTGCCCTATTTTTTAGCTCTTAAAAGTGTTTCATCTTGAACACCACCCACAAATGTGCATCGTGTAATCCTAGCAGAAATCTACTCCCACCATTACTGTGAAAAACTGAGTTTTTCTTAACAAAAATGAAAAAGAGAAAAGGGGAAGAAATTTTATTTACCTTTGGATTACTAGGAGTGAACGTTCTGTCGTAGTGACGAGTGTGCATCAACCGAAAAGACAATGAATTGATTTCTTGAGTATGAAAACACCATTTTCTCTCTCTAGAAACGCAAGTTCTAAGGAAAATGTGGAATGAGCTTAGGGTTTTATGGGGAAGAAGGTGACGATTGGCTTCCCTCACAAGCGACATTTGGGCAAGAAGCATTCATAGCCGCTGGATGTGACCATATATCATCACTCCTCGTGATGAGTAACCTTCACACTTCATGGAGATCAATCGACGTTTCTCTCAATTAGAGACACCAAACGTCGGTGTGGTATCTCATCTGCATTTAATGTGTCCTTATCTGTACTTAATGCTTTAAAAGAGAATGTCGTTTCAGCATGATTTGCATTTAATGCTCATGGCTGACACTTATGGTGCAAAGACATGTTTGTTAGATAAAACTTATTTTATTGACCAAGATAGCTGTCAAGTGCAACGGATAACATTTGAAGAGGTCATTAAAAAAAAAAACACTCTCCCCCATATATCAAGCTCGAAGCGAAGTGATTTCCAACTTTCAACAGTAAAATACTTTAAGTACTTTTAGGTCACGGATGATAGATAGAGTTTGAAACACCTCGGTATAGCATCGGGTAGGATCTAACATAGGTCGCTAAACCTTTTGGGATGATCACCCAGGTCGCTTGTGTAACTCTTAGAGATCCATGTCGCAGCCTCCATTATATTTGTTGATCGAGTGGAGTCATCAACCTTGTTTCGTTTAGGCTGTTCTCAACTGATAGTTCGAGTAGATGCTCTTCGAAATAAGTCAGGTCGCAGCATAATCATGAAGTTCTCAAGGTTCAATTCTTGAACCTTAAGAACTGGGGAGCTTCTGTTATGCCTAAAAAATCAAGGCTAACACGAGCTTACGTCAGCCAGCATCAATCAGAGTTCAGGAAGGCTTTGTGATGTCTAGAGCTGCCACATCATCAAAAGACAAAAAGAGTATAGTTGTCATCAGCTTGGCAGACTCAGGCTTTGTTTACGAGTGGATGAGAGTCACCTACCTGTCCAAGCCCTAAGCAATTTGAGGATATCTGCCATGTAATCAGCCAATGGGAAACGTAGTAGGAATTGTATTACACCTACTCACATGCAGACTTGTAATCATTACCCTAAACCCTTTTACTATAAATAGAGGTTTCCCCTCTTATTTTCGGGATTTTGATAAGAAACCCACATTCTGATTGTAACACTTTACTCTCAAAACACAGATAACTTGTGAGAAAGAGACTGACTTGATATTCTTTCTGAATAATTAGTCACTTGTACCTTTACTCGCTGTTTGCTATACACGACCTCCTATAACCTCATAAAAATATAAAAGAGCAGTGGATGTAGGATCACTTTAAGCATCCAAACCACTTTAAAAATCATCTTCCATTTACTTCATTGCATTTTCCATTCACGTGTAATTTCTAAGCCAGCTTAGCACTTTGCACGTGCGAATCGTTGGTGTCAAAATCCAGCATCAACACAACCCAAATAACATCATAAACTTCATGATACCACCAAATGATGAACAACAAGTAAAGATATCTGCAGCTATTTGATAAACCCTTGTCGAGCTATTCTTTATGTGCAAGTCATTTGAAAAACAAGAATGATCCAGGCTGTGTATTGACTCTCCGGTGGCACTGCAATTCTTGCAATCAGTGTGCATAACTTCCTGCATCAAAATGTAACCCCACCTAGTGAAAAGACATTACACGCACTGAAAAAAAAATAAAATAAAAGGTGGACATATATCATTAAAACATTAATTATAACACGGGAATGACATACATATATCATTTGCATAGCAAATGAACAAGATAGTTAAGTATAAAATTTAGAAAGTCTCCAACATCAGCAAGTAAAAGTCACAGACCTCTAAGTTAATTGATTCAACTTATAAATAACGCAAGCATTGGAGTGCGTAATTGAATTTAAGAGAATTTTTCAGAACCAGAAGATATTCTCTAACTAATTGAGAGGCCACGATGGAGGTGTGAAGGAATACAAGGTTTCAACCAAATTCAGGTCCATGACTAGGAAGTACCAATTTCCATGCTAAACCTAAACTGAGATTATGGTAGGAAACTATCTTACTGGAACTAAGTAGCAGATCAACGTCAAATCATAGACTGATTGCTTAAAAGTTACATAGACTAATTGCTCAACGGTTAACATTCATTTTACATTAAGTAAATCAAAATTCTAGTTGTTATGTTTTCTATTGTAATTGGACTTAGAAATTAGTATGCCAAATATAATAAAACCATCAACTAGTCACTCTCAACAACCATTATCAGGAATAAAAACTGTTTGTTTAAACAATTCATCAGTATTTGTTCATACCACATACTTATTATAGTCAATATCCAGAAAGAATCTGGAATTTCTCTGTTGATGCCTGATTTGAACACCAACGACCTCGCAAGTGCAAAGTGCTAAGAGAGTCTTAGAATTTACACGTGATAAATTTGAATGAAGATAAGGTTATAACAAAGTGCAAAGACTGAATAATAAATAAGACAATGAGAATTTTATAGTGGTTCAGATGCTTAAAGAGATTCCTATGTCCACTGTTGTCTTTCATATAAGTGTTCCTGGTTATTAGCCAAATTACAAGAGATTGCGAACAGCGAATAAAAGTACAAGGACTGTGTATTTAGAGAGAAATATTAAGCGAGTCTCTTTCTCGTGGGTTGTCTATGCTATTTGTGATTATGAAAATCAAAGATCCCGTTTTTGTGAGGGGGAGTCCTCTATTTATAGTTGCTGAATTCAAGGTAATGATTACAAGTTTGCAAGTGGGTAGGTGCCGTGCAAGTCTTTCCTTATGTCCCATTGGCTTAGGAGATATCCTTAAATTATCTGGGGCTTGGACGGGTGTTCGGACCTCATTCATTCGCAGACAAAACTTAAATTTGTTGGGTTGGTGACAGCCGTATTTTCTCTATCTTGGGGCGACGTGGCAGATTCTAGACGGTGCAAAGCCTTCCTGAACTCTTATTGGTGCTTTCTGATGTGAGCTTATGTTAGTCCTGGTTTTTTAGGCATAACAAAAGCTCCCCAGTTCTTAAGGTTCAAGGAATTGGATCTTGAGAACTTTATGATTATGCCGTGACCTGACCTGTCTTCAGAATTGCTTGCTTGAACTTAAAGCTAAGGGTAGCCACATTGTTGTAGATGATGTGAAGCTGACTGCTTGATCTAACCGAATTGAGTGTAGGTCGTGACTTGTACTTTAAGAGCAACATAGGCGACTTGACGTGATCATTAATAGAGATTTACCAACCTAAGCTTGATCTTGTTGTGTGCTATCAGGATGTGTTTTGAACTTCAATTGTCATTCACAACCTGAAAACACTTAACATATTTTGCTATTGAAAATTATGGAACATCTTGTTCGGTGTTCGAGTATGACATGTTGGATAAATGTCTTTTTTGAATGACCTGTTCATATGTTATCTATTATGCTTGATACCTGACTCAGTCAATAAAATAAACTTTATCTAACAGATGTGTCTTTGCATGCAATAAGTGTCAGCCATGAGCATTAAATGCAAGTCATGCTGAAACGACATTCTCTTTTGGTGCATTAAATGGGGATGAGGGCGTATTTAATATGGAGGAGATAATCATGCTGGTGTTTGGTATTTTCAATGAAGAAATACGCCGGTTGATTTTCACAAAGCGTGGCGATTACATTTCTCACGGATTGACGACATGTGGTTGCAATCTATGGCTAAGAGTGTGTTCCTACCCAAATGTCGCTTATAAAAGAAACCAAACGTCGTCTTCCCTCTTGCCCTAAGTTTCTAGAAAAACTCAAATTTTTCAGAGAGAAAGAAAGCGTTTTTAGTCTTCAAGAAACCCATTCTTCTTCTTCCAGTTCATGCGAACCCAACACTATAACAGAACACCCATTCCAAGCAACCAAGAGGTAAAAAAATTTCTTCCTTTTTCTCCCTTTTCCATTCCTGCAAAAACTCATTTTTATAGTCACGGTGGCTATGGGTGTCTGGTAGGCTTAGACAGGAAGCATTTCTAGGCAGTGTTCGAAAGAAACACTTGGGGGTTCAAAACTTAGGGTAAAGAGTCTTAGAATATTATTCTTAAGAGTATTTAGGGTTTTTAGGAGCTTTGACGGCTATGGAAGAGAAACCAAAGTTCTTTTACTCTTCTGAGTCGTCGTACGAGGTAGATTATTTAGAGTTTGAGTCTTCCCTAAATGTCGTACCTTTACAGACTCTAAGGGCAACAGAGGTCCTTGAGATGAGAACAACCGGAGAGGGGAGCTTGCAACCACTGGGCACCTCGGTAGGTCTTAGAAAGGTGTTATGATCTATCATCACAATGAACGAGATCTAGAGTGCAGTGGACTAGTACGCGATTGACATGGACATGTACGTGTACCAACAGAGGTCGCACACTGCTTAGGATCCTCTTGAGGAATGATTGTGATCTCAAAAGCCATTTTCAAATGTGGAGTGAGGATACCCCTCCACCCTTACACCAGGTCGATCCTCGACCACTTCCAAGTCACGCCATTCCAACTGATGCCGAATGCATATATGTGATAGCTATTGCTATGTATATAACATTTGGCGAACACAGACTCATGGAGCCAACGATGCAGGAGCTCGCTTGTGCCTACATCTTAAAGAAGAGTAAGGACAAGGACTCGTACTACCCATCCAAGTGATTAACGATCAAGGGAGGAATATTTGAGACCAAATATATTTTCTTCAAGTACGATGGTGCCTGTAAATTTAAGGAACCGAGTAGGTTTTCCTCTCAATTTTCAGGTTGCTTATCCTTTGAACTTAATTCTTTTTTACACAATAAACCAACAAACTCTTTTCTTTGTAGAAAACAAAATGACCATGTTGCAGTTGTTGAACGATCGTAGTCATATCGAAGCATTTGGTTGACTTCCCGAATAAAGTCGCAATGCAGAGCTACCCGTGATAACTGAGAATCTCTGAAAATATAGATTCTTTCCTCCCGATGCATACTTAGATGGTTCAGTTCGTAAGTATTACTTAAACAGGAAAAACCCAGGTCTTTTTTATAGAATTAGACCCTTTTTGCTGATGTGTTCGTATGCCATGTAGCAACCATGCAATCGAAGAAGTCAAAAACGTCAAAGAAGTCTATAGGAATTACCTTCCCAAGGCTAAATCCAACTGGACTAGCTGGAGCGACTTCTAGTGATGTCCCTATAATGGAGACCTAAGCTAGTGCTGAAAGGAAATGAATTATGGAGCAACATGAAGAAGCTTCCCAGCCTGCTGCTGCATGCCCGATGAAGAAGAAAACTACGGGTTTGAAGAAAAGAGAATAATACCAATCGAAGAATCTGAAACTGAGTTAGAAGACTTTAGAATATTACCGGGTAGGCTACAACTCTACCAACCTCTTTCCTTGAAGGTTGCTTCAAAGGGTGCCCCAGGAACTTCACAAGGGAAGGAAGATGCGACCACTCAAGGGGAAACCAGCGAAGAGCAAACCGAAGAGGTCCTCGCCATTTAAGGGCAAAGTCAAACTATGCTCGACCTTCTAGGGCAGATGCCAAACCATCTAAGACCGGTGGTCTTCACCCTTTTGGAGTGCCAACTGGTGTCGACCTTCGAGAGATACGTGGCCTCCCGACCTTTCGACCTGGTGGCTATGACACTTTAAATGCAAAGCTAGGTAAAACAAAATTTTCTCTTTGCGAACTCTTTTTTACAGGCCGAGTTCCCTAGTTTTTATAAAAAAAACTAACTCTTTATCCCTTTCTTTTGCAATGTCTCCTCGCTATAAATGTTGCTCACAATAAAATGAAGATGAACTTCTCTGTAAAGCTTCATAAAATGAAGAAAAAGGTCACCAAACTGAAGCAAGCCATTGCGACTTCAAATAATGTAGCAAGTAACGCTGAGGTTCAAGCGAGCACATATCTAGCAGAAAATGGACTCTGCTCAGTGAACAGTAAAGTTCCAGAAGCATAAGCTTCAAAAGAGGGATGACCACACCAAAGGTCTCCAGATAACAATAGCAAAGCTCACTAAAGACTTGAATCAAAGAGAGAAGGAGCTGTATGTAACGCCCCACTTGAGGTATGTAGTTAAGATTTGATGAATGGCTTGAATGTTTATTGATTTACCCTCATTTGAGTTTGTATGTTGTTAATTGTTTGGTTTGGTTGAGTGGTTGCCTTGAAAATTGTAAAGACTTGGCGAAATTTTGATATTACAGTATTCGCCGAGGTGAAGAAGAAGCTTCGCCGCAGCGAAGAGGTGCTACAACCCACAGTGTAGCTGCTGTAAGTTTTCACCGGGGCGAAGAAATAGCTTCGCCACGGCGAAGACTCGGCTGAAAATTTCCTTAAGTTTTTAGAGAATTCTTCCTTTGGGGCATAATGACCATTCTACCTCTAATTGGCAGGAAAAGTGGGGATTGAAATGCAAGGAAATTGCATGGAGAACATTTTATATGGGGGTGCATTTGCAAAGAATTAAAGGACAAAGACGGAATTCCTAAGAAAGAGTAAGGGTAAGATGGGAAAGAGGGGAGAAAATATGAGATATTAAAGGTTTAGTTTTAGAAAACCTTCTCATTTCTTTCTTTCCACCGGCTCTTTCATCTTTCAATTCTCTGAAATTTTCATTCAACTTTTCAAAGATTTTTGGAGGGTTTTTGACTAGAAGTTGATACAAGTTGATCCTAAGCACTTAAAGGTAAGAATCCTTACTCTAGATGTGAATTTTATTAGTGTAAGAGTAGGATCCTTATTGAGTTTGTGTTTAAGGTTTAAGAGAAAGTATCAAGCCATCAAGAGTGGAGAGCTTAAGTGGATTATACTTGAGTTTAAGGTAAGTAAATCCACCTAAGTGTGATTTGCATGATTGAATGATGTGTAGAGATTTCTATATGATTTAATTGATTGAATTTTTATGTTTGTCATGTATTGGTGGATTTATGAATGAGTTTATTGTTGTTTTATGAAGAGAATTCCACCATGATAATGGTGGATTTTGTTGATAAAAGTTGGTAGAAGTATGGTTAGAATTGAAAGAATTTTGAGAGGAATATTTGAAGTGTATTTTCTTTGCAGGATGTGTGATGAATTAAAGGGTTGAACTCCAATTTTGGATGGTTAAGAAAGAAGTAGAATTATAGTAAGAGTAGAGTTTATGTATGCACACATATTGTTTGATGAAATGCCTAAAAGAAACATGAGTAGAAGTAGAGAACCTTACTTTATGCAACATAGCATATTTGCATTTCATGAACGCATATAAGAAAGATTCTAGGCATGAGCCATCCATATGCATATGTTTAGTTGAATAATCACCTAAGAAAGAAATATGAGAAATGAGAAAGAAACACTCTAAGAATAGAGATAAAGAAAAGAACTAATTGTCTTAGAATAGGAGAAAGAAAGAGTTAGCACTAGAGAAGTGCTAAAGAAGAGAAAAGAGAATAGGTTGTGTGATAGGGAGCCCGTGAGTGTAGAAATTAACCACATGTAACTGCCATGAGAGGGCGGTATCCACCATGAGAGAACAGAATGAGAATGAGAAAAAGAATTAGTATAGTCGTGAGAATACATGTGGGTGAGGGCTATACCCGAGAGAGAGTACACTCACATGACTAAGGGTTCCAAATCCATGCATCAACCAAGACCGATCGGCGAAGAATAAGAAAACATGAGAAAAGAATAGAAAGAAAAGAAAAGAAAAGAGAGAAATGCATTGTGATGATTAGTGCATATGCATCCCATCCATGCATGTTAGTATGATATTCTCCATGGGTGATGAGAATAGAAAGAAAAGAAAAGAGAGAAATGCATTGTGATGATTAGTGCATATGCATCCCATCCATGCATGTTAGTATGATATTCTCCATGGGTGATGAGAATAGAAAGAAAGAAAACAATAGTGAGAGCTTGAAGTAGAGTAAGAAAAGAATTGAAGAGTAATACACGGGGACTATGGAATAAAAGATTTACTTACTAAGCATCTTTGTGCTCACCCCGTTGTTTTCTATGTTTTTACAGGTTATAGGTGAGGACATGGTCGGGGAGACTTGGCTACACTGTCCACTGTTTTGAGAGTCTTCTTGTACAAATGATATTGTACTTTGTAAAGAATGTATGTATTAAGTAAAGAATTTTTTTTTTGCGCCCAACTATTTTGATAAGTATACTTGTCTTATTATTAATATATTTAATGATTATGATAGTAGAAAGAAGTTGTTACACTGTAAGAGAGCATAGAGCGCAAGAAGGTGATAGAAAAGACTCGAACAAAGCTGTGGGAAAAGTAAAAAAGGGACATAAGGGCGAAAGACATAGAGATCAAGATAGCTCATGTGCAGATCACTTCGCTGACAGAGCAGATGAAACAATTAAACTATGAGGTGGAAAGGAAAACTGCTTATTGGGCATTGAAAGTCATTCATAGCTTGCGATCGAACAACCCAAATCTAGACATTTCTAACCTCCTTGAAGAGTATCAAGTAACTCTTGCATCAATGCAATCTGCTGAAGAGCAAGAAGATCAAGAATCCATCCAAGAGGAAGATGAACAAGAAATAGGAATCCCTGATGATCAAGCAATCGACCTTGAGGTCGTAATAATCGAAGTAAGGGATTTTGATGCTCAAGCAAATGATCGACTTCTTTTTCGTCTGTTCGCAAAAAGACTTTTTTATTTCCTTCTACTTTTCTTTGTAGCTCTTTTGGTTGTCCATGTACATATTTTTTGAAATATATAAATAGACTTTTGACCAATTGTGATAGCACTTTTATAGCTTAAGTACTTCATAAAACAAATATAGCTCTTTTGATCGCAAAACTTGTAAAACATTGTAAATTATAAGATTATTAAAATTTGAGATTATGACACAAGTAATTCTTGCAAAAGAAGTGGGATAATCTTATTCATGACATTTACAAGTAAAATAGATCACATAAGCTATACAAGAGTTTGAAATTACTGATAATAAGAGCATAGATACTCAACATTCTAAGCTTATGGTGCTTCAGAACCATTAAGCCTTTTAAGATAATATGTCCCAGGTCATATCACTTTAGCGACATAATATGGGTCTTCCTAGTTAGGTCCTAATACCGCCGCACTTTGTTCTTTTGTACTAAGAAGGACTTCTTTTAGAATCAGGTCGCCAACTTGAAAGTCTCTTCTCTTGACTTTGAAGTTGAAGAATCTTTTTGCTCGCTGCTAGTTGGAAGCTATGCTTAACCGAGCTTTATTGCGGTGTTCTTCAACTAAGTCTAGACTTGCATGTATAAGTGCTTTATTGTTTGATTCATTGTAAAATTCTCTCGGAAGTGAACCAGTTTCTACTTCCACTAGGACCATTGCCTCGCAGCTATATGCCAACGAGAAAGGTGTTTCTAAAGTAGAGGTCCTCGCAGTTGTTCTATATGCCCAAAGAACTTTTGGGAGATCGTCGGCCTGATTGCCTTTGGTTGTGCCAAGCTTGGCCTTTAATTTGTGCTTAATGGTTTTGTTGACAACTTTAACTTGACCATTAGCTTGCGGTCTTGCTACTAAGGGAAATTTTTAGTGAATCCCTAGCTTTTCTCAAAACTACTTGAAATTCTCATTATTAAACTGTTTCCCATTATCCAAGATGAGTGTATAAGGAATTCTATAGCGATAGGCTATGTTCTTAAAGACAAAGTCTTTGAGTTTTTTAGTGGTGATTATGGCTAAAGGTTCTGCTTCGACCCACTTAGTGAAATATCCACTGTGACCACAATATATTTTACACCACCTTAACCGGTTGGCATAGGACTGATGAGATCAATTCCCCACACAGTGAATGGCCAAGGACTGGTCATCGTTGTCAACTGGTGGGAAGGAGCTCGCGGAATGTTCGCAAATCTCTGGCACTTGTCACGCTTCTTCATAAAGTTATAAGTATCTTCATGAAGTAAGGGTCAATAATATCCTAGACAGATAATTTTATTAGCAAGAGATCATGTAGCAGTGTGATTACCACTTGTCACACTTTTTCACAAAGTTATAAGTATCTATCATGATATAGTCTGCTTTTTCATCTGTTACACATCGAAGGAGGGGAATGCTAAACCCTTGCTGATACAATTGATCTCTGATGAGAATGTAACGAGCAGCTTTAGTCTGCAAAAGTCTTGCCCCAATCTTGCTATTAGGAAAAATTCCTTCTTTTAGATACTGAATGATTAGAGTTATCCAAGACACGGATTTAGTTGCAGCCACTGCTTGGTCGAGTGAGTTGATGCTTGAAACTTCGATGTATTTGATTGGGATACTATCTAACGCATCGAAGTCCAGCGATGAAGCTATATCTGGTAAAGCATCCGTGATTAAGTTATTATCTCTCGGGATTTGCTTGATCGTGTAATGCTTGAAGGGCTTGAGTGTGGCCTTGACTTTCTTCAAGTAACTAATCATATTCTCTTTTTTAACTTGATAATCTTCCAAAATCTGATTAACCACCAGCTGGGAATTGTTATTGATGTCGATCATATCCGATCCCATTTCTCTTGCTAGTCGCAGACAAGCAAATAACGTTTCATACTCGGCCTCATTATTTGTAGCTTTTGTAAGTAAACGGTCCCATATACGCAGCGGAAACAAAAATATACTTCAGGGATCGTTTACATGACCGAATCAAGGGTATAATTTACAATTCTATAAATAAATCTGCAGAAAAATAATTTAAGTTTAAAGAAACAAACGCACGTTGGAGCTCCTCCAAATTGTCGACGATGCTTTGCTACCGATCCAAGTGTAGGATCACCTGCGTATCCACACGAAGACAATCTCAAAAGAACCAAAGAGGATTTGCTAGATCCTCTTTGGCTTCAAGATTAAGAAGAAAACAAATCAATTGAAATTGATTTTAGGCCTAGAATGTTTCTGCCGTGGGAGTGATTGAGGGTTGCTGTGTGTTTTTCATTTCTAAAAGAAATCAATTATTTTAATTAATTACACAACACTTTTCTTTTTATAGTTAATCAATTTGCCCTAACCCATACGAAATAGGCTTGGGCTCCAACCCAAACGCCCCATGTTGCCAAACACTCCCAATTTAATATTTATTTTTCCATCATTATTAGAGGTGGAAATTATGGGCCGGGTTAGGCGGCTAACCCTAACCCGGCCCGTAAAAAAGAGGGCTCAAACCGGCCCGCCTTCATGGCGGGCCGGGTTGAGCCCAACCCGCCAGCCACCCCCGGGCGGGCCGGGTTACACATGGAACCCGGCGGCCCGTCGGTTGCTAATTGGCCTCTTTGGAAGAGGCCCGCAACCCGGCGGGTTGGCCCAAAAAAAAAAAAAAAAATTTGTTATATTTTTATTTTTTTTCAATTACACTTTTACCCTTGAAATCTAGCCGTTTTATAGCCGTTGGAGGGGTCTTTTTCGTCATTTTCTTTCCCTATTTTTTTTCTATAAATTGGACCTAAACTCTCATATTTTTCTCACAACTCAAATTCCTCATTTTCTCATATTCTCTATTCTCTCAACTCTCAGTCTCAATTATTCATTTATTCTCTTAATATTTTGTTATCAATTTGCTCTTTTTTAATTTTTATAGGTTTTGCAATTTTCAATTCATATTTCCAATTCCATATTCCAAATCTCTTTCTTTAATTTTTATTTCTTCTATCATTTTTTTTTTCAACTACAAGTCTACAATGGATAGATATTTCTCTCCCATCAATTTCAATGAGAAGAAAACTATTATCCTAGTCCTAGTCCCGCTGTCCCATCCCAGTCCAGAATCCGATACACCTTAAATATGCCGTCGATCTCCAACAGCGCCCGGTGTTCTAGAAGTCGTCCTCGTAATCGTCGTCCTCGTCCAACTTCATCTCAAGCTGAGGCGGGATCATCAACTGCCGTCGAAAGCGAAAACAGACACACATCGACTTTGGGCGCATTTCGACAAGTTTAACGAGACAAAAATGGCGTTCAAGTCAAGAAAGCAAGATGCAATATTGTGCAAATGTTTTTAAAGCTGATTCAGGTAATGGTACTAGTACTTTAAAAAGGCATGCTAATAACATATTAATCAACTGGAATAGAGAAAGCAATCAAACTCAAATAACTAATATGGGTACTACTTGGCGTTATAATTTCTTGTATATAGGGAACAGTTAGCTTTATATATTGCTGAATCTGATCAACCTTATATGGCAGAAGAATTATTGAAGAGATTTGTTCAAAATTCATTTTTTCCAGGATTTAAAAGTTATTCTAAACTAACTAGAAATGTTTAATAAATTGTTTAAAAAATGAAATTAAATTAAAAAAAAAATTTCATACTTGTCATATTATGGTGGCTTTAACTACTGATATTTGGAGTGGTAGAGCTAAACAGATTATATTTGTGTGACTAGTCATTATTTTGATAATGAATTTAAATTAAATAAATCTTTATTAGGTTTTAGATTAATGGATGTTGGATCATAGTGGTTTAGAAATCTATAATAAAATTTGAAGTTTTAGAAGATTATGATATTATTGATAAAGTGATAAGTTTAACTTTAGATAATGCAAGTTCTAATAGTAAAGCTATGAATTTTTCAAAATAATTATCTTTTATATAATAATTTGAGTTTTTCACCAACGTTGGCATGTCATGTTATTAATTTAATTGTGAAAAGTGGTATGAACAATAAAAAAAATATTGATAGAATTAGGGAATCTTTAGCTTGGATTACTATAGTAAATAAAGAAATGCTGAATTCAAGAAGCTTGTATAAAATCAAATATCTCCTAGAACTTTTGCATTAGATATGCCTGTTAGATGGAATAGTACTTATTTAATGCTTGATTCATGTTTACCTTATGCTAATATAATTAGTTATTTGTAGCAAATAATAGAGTCCTCATTTTGGTAGAAAATGATGGAAGATGCAAGTATTTCATTCTTTTCTCAAATGTTTTTACCACCACTTTACAACTTTCTGGTGTGTATACCCTACTAGTCCATTGTAATACATGCATTTATAAAATTTCCGAGTTATTTACAAAAAACAAAGATGATGAAATTTTACATGCACCAATAAAGGCAATGGAAATTTTTTTTTTGAAATATTGGAACCTTCCTTTTCTTTATTGTTTAGTCTATATTTTCCTAGAATTAAATTAGCACGTTTAGAAAATGGTCTTGACAATTTAAGTGAAAATTTACAAACGAATCATAATCAATCAAATAGGAGAGGTAAAAATAGTATTTTCGAAGTATATTTCCAATATGAAAACAGGTATGGGAACCCGCAGTCGCAAAGAGGCGAATACCAAAGACTGTAGCGAAGAAACATGAAGACTTATTCTCTTGGAATGCACTGAATAGGCCGAAGAGGACCCAGTCCGAAGCACAGCCTCCTCTTCAGACGCACCACCACCACCAACAACAACAACTAATATGCTGTCCTCCATGGAGTCGCAGAGTAATGAACTTCACAATATTTGGCAACCCCCGAAATGTTTTCAACGGTCACTTTGATCTCTTAGAGTATTGGAAAGCCAGAAAATGTATTTTTCCGGTATATCAAGACTTGCCTTGGATGTTTTCGCTATTCCTGTCTCAACCGTCTCATCCGAACAAACATTAGTGCAAGTGGAAGGATTTTAATGAAAGGAGGACTAAACTTGCTCCAAAAATGATTGAAGTCCTCACATGTCTTCGAGATTGGAACGATCGCGCCATCAGATCAATACGAGGTTATCGACAATGCTTTAGTAGAATCATTTCAATTTTGTAATATAGATGATACAGATGAGGAGGTCCTAGTGAACCACCCCCATTTAGTTGTTTTGTAAAATGTAATTTGTAAATTAATTGTCATTATTGCCACTCTTTTTTCTTACCAAGTTTTTCTCCCATTGGGTTTTTCTTGGTGAGGTTTTTAACGAGGCAATAATTGTTGTAATTTCTTATTTTATTTTTTGATAAATGATAAGTCTATTTTTCTATATTACAATTTTATTGTATTAAAATTGAATTAATATTGAAATGTTAACAAAAAAAAAAAAAAAAATTGAATTGAATTGATTATTGATATTTGAAAGTTAAACTAAAACAAATATTTAATTATTTATTTGAAAGAGAAAAAAAACAAAAACAAAAAAAACAAAAAAAAAAAAAATCGGGCTAACCCGGCCCGGACCGTGCCTAACCCGGCGTTAGGGCTGGCGGCCGGGCTGGGCCAGCAACTTTCCTAATGGGCGGGCTAACCCGGCCCGCCTTTGTTGCGGGCGGGTTGAGCCCAGCCCGCCAAAACATTAACCCCCACGGGCCGGGTCGGGCCGGCCGGGCGGTTACTTTTCCACCTTTACATTACCCAATTAATCAATAATAATATAATATATATATATATATATAATAATATATATAATATATATATTATATAATATATTATAATATAATATATATATATAATATAACATTTAACAATAATGAATAATATTATAATGTGCGAACAACATTTAAATGTAATTCACTTATTAATTTTTCTAACAAATTAAATAAAGGCTACGACCTCAGCAAATTTAATTGCACTGTGAAATTACAAAATACCCTTCCGCTTAAAATGAAAACGCCCTTCTTTCTTCTTGGATCTTAAGGTCTTCTAGGTGTGTGACCTATAGGCTCCTCATTATATCGGCAGTGTATAGTATCGTAATAACATCAATTAATCTTCTCACTAATACACATACAAGATTGGCCCCTAGCAAGGCATCATGGCCACCCGATAGATTCGATTCAGCAAAGTAGCTACCTGTCAATGATATGGTTACCTTGCAATTCATCCTTTCATCATATTTTATCTCGACGAGACGAGGCATAGAAATAGTGTCAACCTTGGTTACTCTCGATATTATGTATTCAGTTCTCGACCAATGACCCGTATTATAAACTGGATAGAGCAACAACTCAATCTCACTGTGGCCACAGTTTTAGTGTCATTGCCATATACTGAATTGCGCCGTGAGATAACTTCTCCCGTACCCGAGGTGATGAATCGTCTGTCAATCCACCATAGTCTTGATACACTCCTTGATGCAGCCAATCACCATCGTATTGACAGCTCTGAAAAGAACTGCGTTAGGCTAGTGTCAAACTGCACCATCGGTGCAAAGGCGCTCGTGATCTCAAGTCTAAGATCACATACCCCACCATTTGTTAGAGGATTTATTCCATACAACTGGGTTACCATCCACATGGAATCCTCTGGTGGGTCTTCCAATGAACTGCTACAGTGTAATCGCCTACAACAAGCACCCATGTGTTGCACCAGGTTGTCACCAAACACCTTGACAAGTGAGCAGTCACTGCCTTTTGACAGGGTCGTTCAACACTATGATAGCCTTACCGTATTATGTGTGCCCTTACTTCAGAATAATACTGGGGCTACGCATTTCTAGAATGGCCACTATATGTGCTCAATAGGGTTCTCACTATCAGATTTGAAACACTTGATACCCTCGTTACGGTTCTACCATTCTAAGGACATATATCAATACATATTGCAATAATAATGATTTACGCGATATAGAATAAAATGCCTTTTATTGATTAATGAACATTATTACAAAAAGTCAATTCTACAATAATTGATTGGCTGTAGGGCATCTACTCTAACAGCTTTGAATCCGAACCTAAGGGCTTCGTAAATGCGAGTTCCCTTAGGACTAATGAGTAGAAGACCAACTTTGACTCTTCTTCTCTTAGAAGACCCATTAACATAAAGACTCAAAGTTGACAAGTTTCAAACAGTTTCTTGGATGACTTCATTAGTTGGCTGTTTGGGTTCCTGATTTGGCTAATAAGAGAACTCTGATATAAAATCAGTGACAACTTGTCCTTTAATAGCTGCTTCGGTTTATAATGCAGATTGAACTAACTTAGTTCCACAGCCCACTTGAGCAATTTACCCGAGGCTTCTGGCTTTTAGAGGACTTGTCTAAGTAGATAGTTAGTCGATACATAAATAGTGTGGGCATGGAAGTAAGGTCGCAACTTTCTAGAAGCCATCAGCAAGGCATAAGCTAATCATTCCATTTCTGGATACCTTGATTCGACGTCTAGTAATCGTTTGCTCATGTAATACACTGGCCACTGAATTATATCCTCTTCCCGAATGAGAGCTGTGTTGACCTTATACCGAGAGACATACAAATAGAGCAATAAAATTTCCTTGGGAAAAGGCTTGGACAGAAGAGATGGTTTTCTAAGATGCTCTTTTATGCTCTAGAAGGCTTGTTCACACTCTAGAGTCCTTTCAAATCTCTTATTGGCTCTGAGTATATTGAAAAATGGCAAACAACAATCTGTTGCTCTTGATATGAAGCGATTGAGAGCCGTTATTCTCTAATTCAAGCTCTAAACTCGTTTCCGATTGGCGGGACTTTTCATATCTAGAAGAGCTTGGATCTTCTCGGGGTTGACTTCAATTGCTTGATGGTTAACCATATACCCCAGGAATTTTTCGGAGGATACTCCGAATGAACACTGAAGAGGGTTAAGTTTCATTCTATCCTTACGGAGTATATTAAACATTCTGCGAGGTTAGCTATGTGATCTGAACCGACTTGTGACTTGACCAGCATTCCATCGACATAGAACTCCATTGATTTTCCAATTTGCTTAGAAAATATATGGTTAACCAAATGCTGGTAGGTCGCCCCATCATTTTTCAGACCAAAGGGCATAACTTTATAGTAGTACAATCATCGATCTGTGATAAATGAAGTATGCTCCTCATTAGACGTGAACATCAAAATCTAATTATACTCGAATAGACATCCATAAAACTTAACAGCTTGTGCCCGGAAGTAGCATCAACGAGCTAATAAATTCTTGGCAGATGGAAACTGTCTTTTGGGCAGGCTTTGTTGAGATCCATGAAATCAACATAAGTTCGCCACTTACCGTTGGGTTTTTTTCACCAAAACAGGATTAATAACTGAACTAGGCTAATGAGCTTCCTGAATGAACTTGATTGAGATGAGCTTATCCACCTCAACCTTAAGAATTACATAGCGTTCTGGGTCCATAGCTCTTCTCTTTTGGCAAATTGGTTTGAATTAACTATCAATGTTAAGTGCGTGATATATAACATTCGGGCAAATCTATATCATGTCAGCATGAGTCCATACAAAAACATCTAATTTTGTCTGAGGAAGCTCTTTAAATCAAGTGCGAGTTGAGAGCTGAGATTGCTTTGATTCTCGGTACACGAGTTGGCTTACTCTAGTTGACATAAACCTTAGATAAAGTCTCAACTGGCCCATATGGGAATACTCCTCTTGAACAAGAGGATCAATACTGTCTTCCACTGGACCAGGCTGTAGTTCGATCCTACTGATTGCCATTGCCTGTTTAAGAATACCTACATGCTTCCCTTTCCCTTTCCCTTTGCATGCCATCTGCACTGCTCTAACATAACAGTCACGAGATTTACGCTGAGATCCCTTGACTTCCTCACACCCTATCAGAGTGAGAAACTTCATCTTTAGATGGTAAATGGAGGTGACATCCTTGAAATCCTGTAGTAGAGGTTGTCACAAGATGCCATTAAAAGTTGATGGACAATCCACTAGTAGAAATTCTGTCATTTTGGTCATTTCGAGGGTCTGTCTCAAAGTGATAGGAAGTGAAATTGTTCCTCTAGGAATCGGACGATCTCCTATAAACCAATATAGAGGAATGGAGATAGGTTTCAAATCTGTCTTTTCTAATTGCATTTCCTCGAAAGCTCATTGAAACAAGATATTCACGACGCTCCCATTGTCCACTAACATCCTGTGGACTTCGCACCTTCCTATTTCAGCTGCATGACCAGTGCATCCTCATGAGGGTGATGTAGTCGTATCGCGTCTTTTTTTAAAAAGGTAATCTCTTCTTCTCTGCGCACCTTGCTAGGTCGTGGCCAGATTTAGGACATTTAAGGGCTTATGCCGAGCCTCTCAAGCATACTTCTCCTGAGCACTTCGAAAGTTCTTAGCAATATGCAGTCTTACAAAGACAGTCCTTACTAGATAGAGACCCTTGCGACCTCAACGCTTCTTTCCATCACCCTTTTGATCCTTCTCTCTTGTGGGAGTTAGACCATCAACATACTCCTTGAAGTACCTTTTTTGAATGAGGTCTTCAATTGCCTAGTTAAGAGCTCGACACTCATTGGTATGGTGCCCATTATCCTAATGGTAACAACAATATTTTTTGCTGTTTCTTGTAGATGTGGGTTTTTTCATGGGCTCTGGCTCTGTAAACATATTAGCTTCTTCTAACTTATCCAAAATAGCTGAAACTGATGCATTGAGCGAAGTAAATAGATCTCGGTTGCGATCACGACAAGGAACTTGGGCATAGGATTTCTTGGGCTCAAAGCGTTGTTTCTTTCCTAATCTTTGATCGTCATTAGCCCATTTACGATTAGATCTTCTACTACTCTCCCCTGATTTTTCTCCCTCCAACTGGGAGCGCTGATTGAAGGCTTGTGGTCGTGGCGACCTAAAGTTGTCACTGAACTTTCTATTCTTAGATATTTTTTTGTAAGGTTGAAGAAGTGAGTGAGAGAAATATTGTCCTTAGATTGTAGTTTCTTTCATAGGTCAGTTTGCAGGCGAACTCCAACAATAATTAGAGTTCGAACTGAATCTTCAGGTGTATAAGCCACCTTATTCAGTTCCCTGTGAAATATGTCAATGTAGGACTAGAGAGATACATTCTTCTCCTATCATATATTGTTGAGATAGCTTAACAGTATTGAGAACTTCCGATTGGATTGGAAGTGTCTAAAAAATAACGAACTCATCTACTGCCACGAGTTGATAAACCTTGGTGGAAGCAATTGAACCAATGTTTAGCATGGGCAGTCAGAGTCATTTCTAAGCAGTAACACTTCACCAAGTTGGAAACTTGGTGAAGCTCCATGAGGTTGTTAAACTCATAGAGATGATCTTGTGAATCCGAATTCCCATCGAATGCTCTTATCTCGGGCATTCTAAATCTTAATGGGAGAGGAGCAGTCAAAACTACTGGAGAAGAGGGAGACACCTCAGTGACCTACCCCCGCTCATTTTGTTGAGCTCTAAGTTGATCCAGAGCTCGTTGTAACTCTTCTATTTGAGGAAGTGGAGCCCTCTGGGGATCACTTTTCGCAATGTAGGTACATTCCCTACGATTGCAATCAAGGAAGGATTATAGGTCGGAATCTTCCTTGCCTTGGCCAGAGCCTTCGACGTGCCTTGACACATGCTAGCTGAAGCCTTGTGAAGGCACTGAATGGCTTGGAGAGTTCTCCCTATCTTCGTGGTGGTCAGAACTGACCCACGGACAATGGATATTTCCCTCGCGGCGATGGTCAGGACCATCATTCTGGCGATGGTAGGAATCTCCTTGCCAAGCACTCTTGTGGGGGTGCGTTTCCGTTGTGGCATGAGATGGCTCACAGTGTGACATATTGCCAAGTCGCAAAGCTACATGTATTCTCTTTGTCTTGCGACCATTATTCCCTAGCCCTTTAGAGCCTTTCGGCCCATGATTAGCCACTTGCTTTCCCTTTTCTTTGCGCACTATAGTGTGCGCGGTATGAGCTTTTGCTCGTTTCTACGCTTTAGCACGACCTACTAGCGTTTTTGGAGATGGTACCGCCTTATCAATATTAGGTGGCACGACCTGATCCAGACAATCTAATCTTTGGTTCATCGTTTGAAGGTGTTGTTAAACCTTTTCAAATAATCTATGATAGCCAGATATGGCTGAGAAGCTGAGGGGTTACCCATCGTAGTACTTTGGGGAGGTGAAGTTACTTCGGGAGGAGTAATCTCCTAAACTCGGGAGGTCTCCTTGTTGTTGGTGATAGCGCGCTTGGTTTCAAGACCTCGAGCTATAAGTTTACTAGTAAAACTGATTGATCAATTAAAAATACTGGATGAAGAGCTGATGTGAAATCTTGCCCTCCTTCTAGCACGAAACTGTTGATGCGTGATTTTGACACTAACGACCTCGCACGTGCAAAGTGCTAAGAGAGTCTTAGAAATTACACGTGATTAATTTGAGTGAAGATAAGGTTATAACAAAGCGATTCCTACATCCATTGTTGTATTTTATATAAGTGTTCCTGGTTATTAGACAAATTACAATAGATCATGAACAGCAAACAGAAGTACAAGGATTGTGTATTCAGAGAGAAATATTAAGCCAGTCTCTTTCCCGTGTGTTGTCTTTGCTATTTGTGATTATGAAAATCAGAGATCCTAATTTTGTGAAAGAGAGTCCTTTATTTATAGCTGCTGAATTCAAGGTAATGATTACAAGTCTACAAGTGGGTAGGTGCCGTGCAAGTCCTTCCTTACGTCCTATTGGTTGATAACTTAATAGATGTCCTCAAATTATCTGGGGCTTGGACAGGTGTGCGGACCTCATTTATTTACAGACAAAACTTGAATCTGTTGGGTTGGTGACAATCATATTCTCTCTGTCTTAGGGCAACATGGCAGATTCTAGACGGTGCAAAGTTCCTCCCTGAACTCTAATTGTTCATACCACACACTTATTACAGTCAATATCCAGAAAGACTCCCGAATTTCTCTAAAATGTATAGCAAATTTTTTTATAAAACTAAGAAGAACAACAAGATTGCTAAGAAAACTTGCAAGGACATCCTGATTTTCTAACACTGTCTGTAGAGAGCGCCCAAACCACTCCTCACTTCTGTTGTCACACCACTTTCTGGAGTCCCTACATAAGAAAAACCTTGTCATTTCAATTTTTAACTAAAATGATTCGTTCAGCTCTTGAAGTTACGAAATTCAATAGAAATACCTGGAAAAAATGAGACTTAGGTTGCGAAGGGAGAGCTTCGAAGAGTGGTTCTTGGAGAAATTGTTGAAAGAAAAGAAACGGGCGCTACGAGACTTTGAAGGTTTAGGAGATGAAGGCAAATAGTGTGCCTTCAAAACGCTCCATGAGAGCGTTATGCTTCGCATGGCTTTCACACTCTCACTGACTCTGAACCTTTGGTTCTGTTTCTTTCTTTCTGCAACTGTCAATACACAGAAGATAGAGAGATAAGCTATCTGTGCATAGCGCCAATAAATTTTCAGCCTTTTATCTTCTTCCCAAAATTACCTACTTTCACCATAACAGTCATGGATAAGATAACCCCATCAAGGATATAAAGGGCTGTTTGCAAGCCGATCAAATTAGTTTTATAAGCTCTAATATTAAACGACCTATTTGTTTATAATTTTTTTTGAGATTATAAGTTAAAAAAATTAAGTTAGGGGAGGTATTTTTATTTTTTTTTGCTTATAAACACTTTGTTTATAAGTTAGTTTGATCAAGTATATTACCACATTATTCTTGTTTAATTTTAAAATTCTATAGTATTACCTTGTTTAATGTAGTACCATTTTTAGTCATTTTATAATAAAATGTACTTATAAGCCACATTTTATCAAACACGTCAACTACTTATCAGTCATTTATAAATACTTTAACCAAACACGTAATTGCTTAAAATTTCAAATGTTTATAAGCTAAAATTAGCTAATAATCACTTGTTATTTATAAGCTAATTTTCATAAGCTTAGACAAACACCCCCTAAGTCGGTTTCCAAGCTGATGTTTGAGCGGTTTGTCGTTCATGGCTTAAAATATCTACCTACAAGTCGTTCGTTAATAAAGAAACCCTCCAGTTGTAACGGTTACGTCGGTTAGTAACAGTTGGGAAAAATGACAAGCCGACATATTTATAATGGAGGTGTTTGTCTAAGCTTATAAACTGGTCAAACAAACTTATAAGCTCTAAAATTAAACTGACATGTTTGTTTATTAACTTTTTTGAACTTATAAGTTGAGCTTATAAGAAAAAAAAAAAAAAGTTGGAGGAGGTACTTTTCCAACTTTTTTTTTTTACTTATAAGCAGAGTTTGACCAAGTATATTACCACATTATCCTTGTTTAATTTTAAAATTCTATAATATACCCTTATTTAATATAGTATCATTTTTAGTCATTTTATAATACAATATACTTATGAGCCATATTTTACCAAATACGTCAACTACTTATCAGTCACTTATAAATACTTTAACCAATCACGTAATTTCTTAAAATTTTAAATGCTTATATAAGCATTTATTGCTTATAAATTAATTTTTATTAGCTCGGATAAACACCTCCGATGTTTAATGGGAAAATTACGGAAAAATCAATGATTTACCAAACGTTTCAAAAACTAACACACTAATCTATCCATCTGTTAATAAAACAGTTTAGTTATGCCTGGAGAATGCAGAGTTTCTTTAATTTTCTGTTTTTCAATTGTGTTTGATCACAAATCATTAGTGTAGTGCTAGTTATATTCAACCTGAATTTGGATCATGATCTGGTTCACCGATCACAGAGGGCAAACCAAAGCTAATCCAAGGGTGCTCTGGTTGATATTAATACATCAGCCTCTGCATTATTGCATCTACAAATAAACATCAATTTCTTGGAGAATGATGTAAAACAAATAAAATGTATCATAGACGAAGCATATATAAAAGCAAAAGGCCCAAAATGGAGCCGAAATTAAACTTCTCCATCAGAGGTATCAGTCATCAAAGTGGCAATTCCTCAGCCATGAAGAAGTCAGCAGTTCCTCCAATAACTGAAATATCCTTTCTTGGTGGAAATGCATCTCTGATAAGATTCTTGGCGGAGAGTCTGGAGACCCAATAATTATATATACGTAGTAAAAACCAAAGTTAAGGCGCTAGATATCCCAATATTTAAGGTTTTCTTCTTCTTTTCTTTATCTCCACATAAAACTGATAGAGACAGTTCACAGAAAAAAGAACAATTCGAATTTCATTAATTTGCGAATTGAAGCCAATACATTATTATTTATCCTTATGAATTAAAAAGGGCAAACAAATCACCAGCATTCATACAAACTGATATTAACGCGGACCCTAAAATATACTTCCCCCTCAAAGGCATCAGTCATGAAAGTGGCAATACCTCTAGCCATGAAGAAGTCACCAGTTCCTCCAATCACCGGAATCTCCCTAGTCTTTTCCAAGAATGGATCAGCCCCAGCAAAGGTTAAAATACCATTGTGCACAGTAGAATTGAACAAAAAAGAGAAACCAAACCAAGTAATAAAGGTATGTTTCCCGTCATATAAATAAAGCCCTTGTGCACGTCCAACTGGGGTTGAATGCAGATTGTTGTCTAAGGTGATAGGGTCATCGAACACAATTATGTCGCCAAAATGGGTTGGTTCGGCTAAGATAGTCTTGTTGCCCCAAGCCGGTGCAGCTACAATTGCTGAAGTTGCATTCTCCGCGTTCTGTCCATTGTAAAGTATGTCATGAAAGTAGACCACAAACGTTTTACAAGGCTCGCGTGATATCTCATTCTGGGTGGCTGCAGAAGTAGAGATGACCAAGAGGGGACAGAAGAGAAGTGAAATGAGTTTGGTGGATCCCATTTCTTGTTTTCAGATAACTATATATATGTGATAGATATGCGAGAATTATATACTTTGAGGATAGCTGCTCTGGTCTCGATATATTTATACTGTTGTGAAATCAGCTGAAATTGGAGTTTGATATGGTTGTGGAATTGATTTTTGAATTGTTTGATTTTTTATTTAGTTTTTTGCTTTTGTATTTTGTCTGTGTCTTCGTATTTTGTTTGATTTTTTATTTTGATTGTTTTGTGTTGCGGGGAAAGAAGAATGGCCGGCTGTGGTGGTGGTTTGGGATGGGGTGATTTGGAATGGACTGTGAAGAAGAGGAGGGGAGATGAAGATAAAGAAGGTCCAAGGGTAATTTGTCCCTATGTCACAACTCACTAACAACATTTATTTAAGGGTGAGAATTTAGAATTTATGAAACCAGTGATACCAAACTTGGATTTCACTAAACTTTGGGTGGGAATATGTCCTTTACTCATGGCAAAATATAAAAGTCTCTTGCATAATTGTATTGATCGGCCGGCCAATAATTTTCGCTTTGGTGCCTCAAAACCACACATATATAATAACATAATGAGATTGCATGCATTCTAGCTTGTGAGAAAGATTTTCGCAAACGGAAAGATAATTTTATTGATGATAATTGAATACAAGGATTTACAATTCTACTATAACAAGCTATCTTCTTTTGTCGTTATTATTTTCTATTTTTTCAGTTGTTATTCTTTATGTATTTACAGAGAGTTTATATATGTAACTGCACTCTTTCCTTTTAGTCTTTATTATTTAATCATACCTAAGACATGGATTTGACTATTTATATAAGAAATTTGTATCTATAATATGAATAATGATACAATACATCTAATATAGTCGCCCACGTTTTCATAACTATCGATGGTTTTTCTTCTGAGGAATAATTGCAATATAAAATACAATCATGTGCATTGACTTGGAAAATAGAGTGTCCTTTGAATAATTAATAATGGCCATTTGCAAGCTCGATTTCAACCAAAGTTATGGATATATTATCCATACCAAACTAAATAGAATAATTAACTAAGATAAAAGATCAAGAATTCAAATTTTGAATGTGAAAGGAGCATTGAATATAATATATCCCTATTTTAAATTTAGATGGAACGAAGAAAAATATAAACACAAAAAATCAAAAGATCTGGAATGGATGCATATGCGTTGTTTTAGATATGTAATGACATAATGCATGAGACTGCATTCCGGCCTATTTAGCATAAGCAAGAGCTATTATTCTATTCAAGATTTCTCCTGTACCTTGTACCTTAAAGGAAAATTTACTTTTAAACTTATACCAATTTATTAATAACGTTGTTCATTTTATCATGTAAAAAGACTTTGACAGAATTGGTTTGCATATGCAGTGCTATGCTTTATATTTATTTTAATTATAATTCTATCTTATTCTAATGTACCATATATAATGTGACTCTTTTTATATAATTACATATATGAAATTCTTATATTTGTCATATTGCCGCCTTATGAAATTCTTGCATATATTCAAAACCATTTCTGTTGAGCCATCTTTAATAAGATTTTTGGTGGAGACCGCGAATATATATATATATATAGTAAATGCCAAGTTATGGTGCACTAGCTATCCCAATTCCCAATATTTAAGGTTTTGTTTTGTTTTCTTTATCCCCACATAAAACTGATAGAGACACAATTCACAAAATAAATAACAACTTGTAAATTATAATGCAACTATATATTCATCAACTCGAATTTCATTAATCTGCAATATGAAGCCATTACATTATTATTTATGAAATACATTAATAATAAATAATAATACATTACTATTCTTATGCTTGATCATGGTTTATTTGAATTAAAAAGGGTCAAGAAATCACCAGCATTCATACAAACTGATATTAACGCGAACCCTAAAATATACTTCCCCCTCAAAGGCATCAGTCATGAAAGTGGCAATACCTCTAGCCATGAAGAAGTCACCAGTTCCTCCAATCACGGGAATCTCCCTAGTCTTTTCCAAGAATGGATCAGCCCCAGCAAAGGTTACAATACCCTTGTGCTCCGTAGAATTGAACAAAAAAGAGAAACCAAACCAAGTGCTAAAGGTTTGTTTCCCGTCGTATAAATAAAGCCCTTGTGCACGTCCAACTGGGGTTGAATGCAGATTGTTGTCTAAGGTAATAGGGTCATCGAACACAATTATGTCGCCAAAATGGTTTTGTTCAGCTAAGATAGTTTTGTTGGCCCGAGCCGGTGCAGCTACAATTGCTGAAGTTGCGTTCTCCGCGTTCTGTCCATTGTAAAGTATGTCATGAAAGTAGACCACAAGCGTTTTACAAGGCTTGCGTGATTTCTTTTTTTGAGTGGCTGAAGAGGTAGAGACGATCAACAGGAGACAGAAGAGAAGTGAAATGAGTTTGGTAGATCCCATTTCTTTTTTCAGCTAACTATATATGTGACAGAAATGCAAGAAATGTATGGTTTGAGGATAGCTGCCCTGGTGTCGATATATTTATACTGTTGTGAGTTATTGGCTCTCCACGACTCCTTCATTATCTCCTAGACTGGGTCCACTTCTTTCTGATCTACATGTTAGATGGATATATTCTATGCAGGATTATCTGATGCAGGCTTGCATGAAGTTTAATATTTTATGTTGCAGAATCATCTAATAGAGGTGGAACTGATTTGATGTCAGAAAGCTGAACAATTCCAAATTCAACAAATTCCAGATGCAAGCTGAATTTGGAAGATTCTACGCAAATGGAGTTGGGTAATTTAAGTTGCAGAATTATCTAATGCAAGTGGAGCCAATCGGAAGAGAGTCCATTTTCCTTCTCAAATCCTATTGGTCCAAATGGAGGCATGAATTAGTATAAATACCTTGGGATTTTTAATTAAATCCAATATGATCCTAGTATATATTTTATACTTTAGATTTTTCAATCCGATGCAACTCAATATATAGAAAACTAAAATCCAATCAATAAAATCTACACAAACTAAAATTCAATCAAATTCAAGCGGATTTAAGAAAAATATTGCATCCAATTTAATAAAAAGTAAATTGATCATACACCCTATTAATTTATTTTCTTTCAAAATTTGATTATTTAAAAATGAATTAATTTGGACATTAAACAACTATTAATTATTTATGCATAGAGAAATGATTATATTAAAAACTCTAGACAAATAATTCTTAAATGGAGAGATATAAGTTGGTTGTACATTCCAAAAATTAACCATTAAAACTAAAAATTAATTGTCACCTAATAGCAAATAATTAAATAAAGTAAAATCTGTAAATTAAACGGCATAATTTGATTGAATTGGTATTAGGGAAGTGATTTTTAGCTCCCATCAAATTGATCAATATCCCCCACTTTTAATTTTTTTTTTTTTGACAATTATAACCATAATGAAATTTACTATAAATGACATAATAATTTCTGTATACACTCGTACTCTATTTTAATTTTTTTCTTTTGTTTTTCAACCTTTAATTCTTCTTCATAAACCCTAACTCTAAATCTTCTTAATCATTGAAACATTTTCTTATTTCAAATATTTTTTTGTCTAATGAAAATATATTACTAAAACTTTAGAGAAAGTAATTATACAACAAAATGAATCGAATTTAAAGAAGAAAAAATAAGTTTCAAATATAAAATGGTATAAACAAGAGACCTAATTAAGAAATTGGGGAAAAGTGATAAAAACAAAAACCCTAGTTAAGTTTGAAATTGGGAAAAATTGATGTGAACAAAAACTCAAATAAAGTTTAAAATTGAGGAAAAAGAGGTCCTAACAAAAACCTTAATTAAGCAAGACTATTTTTGGTTTTAAATATGGATATATATATATATTTTTTAAATATAGTAGAGATGTATTTAGGAATGGGGATCTTGATCAATTTGACAGGGGCTAAAAATCACTTTCCTTAGATATATTTAGCGAATTCAATAACTGATCAAATCCAATTGAATTCTCAAAATTGATATCCAATCCAATTAAATCATCAAAACTGGTCAAAATTAGATTAGTTAAATTTGATTGGTTGGTGTTGATGCGTGATTCTAATACCAACTAATCTTCACGTGTGCAACGTTGATTGGTCAAGAGACACACGTGATTATGAAACGAAAAATATGAAATAAATGCAATGGGAGCTTTTAAAGTGGTTCGGATGCTAAGGTAGCAAGTCCTACGTCCACTGATTTGTATTAGTATTGTGGGTTAGGTCGCAGCAGCGGACTGACTTACAAATGATTAGGAAAAGTAAATACAAAGCTTTTCAAGAGAGAGAGAGAGAGTTTTTGTGTCAAAATGGTCGAATCCCCTTAATGAAGTGGTCTTTCTCTTTTTATAACGAGATGAAGGCGTGCAATCTTCATTAAATCCATGGGTTGGTGTGAGTGTCAGGACATAATCTAGCTTTACGTCCCATTGCCCACTTCCCAAGCTGATTTCACGCGATTGATTGTAGGGAAATATACACGTGGGAGCTCCATAGCGTTTGGCAGGCCTGACGTGCGCTTACTGTTCTGACAGGAGCAGGTCACTCTTCATCACGTGACTTTCCACGTCAGCCCTTGTTTTCCCAGGCATAACAGTTGGTTTAAATGGGTCGGATTGGATTGGATTTTGAAGAGCCCTAGCTTGCACATCCATTGTAAATGAGAGCCTATGAATATATATAATGATTGCCATTCACGTAAGTTAATATTAATGAGAAAGAATACTTAAACGCCCATTTCTTCTTCCTCTATTTTATTATAATCCCTCTCTTATTTTACATTGCATATTAATCCTACCAGAATTTCTTCTTTAATTCATATGTTATTTACAACATATACATGAATATGGGAGGTTTTTTAAGTGTGAACGTACCGAAAAATTGTTCGTAAGTCACCATTGATGAAGGGATCCGAATGCTCATGGTTGAACTACTCTGTATACTTTCCTTCTTCGATTTACTTCCTGCCTATGACTGTTATAATCATATGGAGTAGCTTGGTGTATTAGGGGACCAAGATTTCCTTTTTGTTAAAGAGTATAATGCATTAATAAACGTTTCAGAATTACGAGTTTTAATATCTTTCTCCTTTCAGTTCTGGTTGTTAATCAATACTGGCTATATTTATTATCAATTCAAAATCGTTAGGGATACTAAAATTGATGGCAAAATATAAAAGTCTATTGCATAATTGTATCGATCGGCGGACCAGTGATTTTTTATTTGATGCCTCAAAACCGCAGATATATATGTAAAGATTTAGGTTAGAGAGAACGAAGAATCTAAGTTGTATATTCAGTTGAATAGTTCCAGAATACAATCAAAATCTCTCTTATATACAAAGGAGAGATAAAAACGAAAGAGAAAGAAAAGGTAAAGTAAGTAAAATAGCTGTAGCTCGTTTGAGCTTAAGTGAATAACTAAAAAGTCTACTAAAAAACGACAGCGTATTGACAAGTTACAATCTGCACCCTTTGTATCATATGGTCAACATTTCCCCTCAAACTGAACTACTCCTCCTACTTGACATTTTTCTTCAGATCTCTTCTTTCTTCCAGCAACACAGTACATAACTGCATTTACATAACTGCATTCTGCATTTCTTCCAGCAACACAGTACATAACTGCATTTACATAACTGCATTCTGCATTTCTTCCAGCAACACAGTACATAACTGCATTTACAGACTTTACATCTTCAGATTTTACATCTTCAGAACTAACTGCATTTTCATAAATGCATTTCAGACTCTACAGCTTCAGAACTTTAAGCTGCTCAGTTGCTAAAGAAACAGTTGCTCAGTTGCTGCAGTGCCATCTGTAAACTAAGAATCACACCAACTGCATAATTGCCATCAGCTATTTACAGGCTAACATAAACTGCATTAGCTCAAGTTTTTCTCAACATAACACAAACCACAATATTCATCAAACTGAAATTGCTGCAGAATCTGTTTCAACAGACTAAACAACCACAAACTGCATATCCTGTTTTCTCAACCCTTTGCAAACTACAATTTTTACAAACTGCAATATTCTCTAAACTGAAGTTGCTGCAGAATCTGTTTCAACAGACTAAACAACCACAAACTGCATATCCTGTTTTCTCAAGCCTTTGCAAACTACATTATTTACAAACTGCAATATTCTCCAAACTGAAACTGCATACACCTCCAACTGCATAATTTCCATAAGTTGTTTACAAACTGTCATACACTGCATTAGCTCAAGCTGGAACTGCATAGTCTGTTTTCAACAGACTAAGCAACGACAGACTGTAAACCTTGTTTTCTCAACACTTTGCAATTGCAGTATTTCACAAAACAAAACAGAAAACTGCTCAGCCTGCATATCCAGTTTTCTCAATACTTCACAAACTCTTCACAACGTGCACAACTTCATAAGCTTGAGGCTGTATTTTTCCACAACATTCCACAAACTCATTTTCATTTCCACATTAACTAATTGTCAACTAAAATGCTGGATTCTGAACAGCTGCATTTTTATTCCTGCTACAACCCTAAAAAAAACTGAAACAGAGGCTATTTCAGTGGCTGATAGCACATCAGCCCAGTCAACTACTTAACATTTTTGTCAGCAGAAACACTCACTTCAACAACATTGAGTTTTTGTTTGAGCTCCTGAAATTGAGCTACTGATAATGACTTTGTCAGAACATCCGCAATCTGCAATTTGGGAGGGATATATTGCACTATCACTTTCTTGGCTAGAACTTGATCCCTTATGTAATGTGTGTCAATTTCTATATGCTTGGTTCGAGCATGAAAAACAGGATTAGCTGCCAAAGCTCCTGTACTAAGATTATCACACCAAATTACATGAGTTGCAGTCACCTTAACCCCTAATTCAGAGAACAAACTATCTAACCAAGCCAGTTCAGTTGCTGTTTGCGCAAGAGCTCTGTATTCAGCCTCTGTTGAAGACAAAGCAACAACCTTTTGCTTGCGAGAACTCCATTGAACTAGGTTAGGTCCCAAGTAGATATAATATCCACTAATAGACCTTCTATCATCAAGATTACTTCCCCAATCAGCATCTGTGTAACACTCAACACAAAGAGTAGCTGCTGGTTTGAATTGTAAACCATGGAATTGAGTTCCTTTTATGTACCTTAACACTCTTTTGCAGGCTTACCACTGAAGTTCAGTGGGTGCTTGGAGAAGTTGACTAAGCTTGTTGACTGTGAAGCTTATGTCGGGTTTAGTCAGTGTCAAATACTGCAAGGATCCAATGGTACTTCTATATAAAGTGGGATCTTTAAATAATTCACCGTCAGAAGAGAAAAGCTTTGTCCCGGCAGCCATGGGAGTTGGATAGGGATGAGCATCTTGCATTTTGGTTTTGACAAGTAGATCGCCAATGTATTTGGTTTGCTTGAGATGAATACCTTCAGTATTTCTAGTAGTTTCTATCCCAAGAAAATAACCAACAGAGCCAAGTGTTTTTAATGAGAATTCACTGTTTAAATCTGTCATAATTTTCTGAATAGAGGAATGTTCTGAACCAGTGATGAGGATGTCATCTACATAGATGAGAATGTAGAGAACTTGAACTGAATCCTTGAAAATAAAGAGGCTAGAGTCTGATACTGAATTTTGAAATCCCCTATTCAGTAGAGCTTGCTTGAGCTTGTCAAACCAAGCTCTTGGGGCTTGTTTGAGACCATACAAAGCCTTATTGAGTTTGCATACATACGAAGAAAACTCAGGATGCTCAAAACCAGTGGGCTGACTCATGTAAACTGTTTCACTCAAAATTCCATTAAGGAAAGCATTATTAACATCAACCTGCTGTATGTCCCAACCATTTGAGATAGCAAGGGTAAAAATGATCCTAATTGTGGAGGGTTTTATAACTGGGCTAAAGGTTTCAAAGTAGTCCAAACCAGGAGTTTGCTGGAATCCTTTTGCCACCAATCTAGTTTTATATTTTTGCAAGGAACCATCAGCATGAAACTTGGTGCGAAAAACCCATTTATTACCAACAACATTCATTTCAGAGGTTCTAGGAACAAGAATCCATGTCTCATTTTTTAAGAGGGCATTAAACTCCTCTTGCATAGCCTCTCTCCACTCTCTACAAGCAAGAGCTTCATTCACAGAGGAAGGTTCAGGTTGGATAGTAAGGAGCTTGGTTACTAAAGCAGTACTAGTTTGTTGAGTAGATTTTGCTCGAGTAAGCATAGGATGGACATTAGTTATTGGGTGAGAGTGCAGGAGTAATAGAAGCAGATATTTCAGTTTCTGAGAGCAGATTGGAACAAATCTTGGAAGGCATTGACTTAGGAGGTTGAGATGAAGAGAGATCAACTACAAGCTGACAGTCAGGAGACTTTTTAGACAAAGAAGACTGTATTGTTACTGTGGAAGGTTTAGCTACTAAACCAACAGGTGGAAAGCAGGTTAGATCTACAGTAAGAGGGCTTTTTGGACACTGTGACATAGACATATGTTTTTGGGTAGTGTGAGTGTGAGGGGGCAGAATTGAACTGATTGGAAAAGACCTGGATGATGAGTGTAGACGTAAAAATCTACCTGTACGGAAATGGGGGTCTGATCCCGCGAGGTTGAGGCCACTAGCGATCTACTGTACCTGCACACGTAGAGAAACACACGCGTGAAGCGAACGGGAAACACCAGGGTGGTGTTTGCCGTAGGCACTCCAACGCTCAAGTCAGCAAGGCTGAGAGGCTAATATAGTGAGGGCTAGGGAATGAAAGATTACCAGAAGTCTAGTCGGGGACTAGGACTACGGCGAATAAGCGAGACTCAAGTGAAGAGCCTCAGGTGAAGGTGTAATGTCGATGTCCTTTGTGAGAGGGCTGTCCTCTGCTTATATAGTGGTCGTCTGGTCTTCCAATCCTGGTGGGAGCAGGAGTCCTAGTGTGACTGTGATGCCAACCCTAGAAGAATCAGGGCCGTAATCAACTGTCCTTATCAGTGTCTAAATAGGAAGTTAATTCCATTTAGGAGAATTGACCCCCAAGTAGGAAAGTCGCCAGGAAAGAGGAGGACGACCTTGAATAGGGGATTGATCAAGAATGGGAAAATGTTGAGGGGGCTATGGGCTCTGGGCTCACCCATAGGCCTAGATACTGGACAGAGCCTAATAGGCTCGTACCCATGTAGTTCGGGCCGGTTATACTTCGTGAGAGATAGGGCTAATCCTAATTGGGCATCTGCAAGATTGGACCTGGTCATTCTTCACCAGTGATCTTGTTTCCCTATTTGGGCCGAGGACGATTTTTGGCCCTAACAGTTTGTCCCCCACTCTTTGAGTTGAGTAACTCAAGTCAGAGAGTAGGTTACGTAGAAGGCGAGCTCGGTCTTCCCTCATGGACGAACGACCATCGAAGTGATTGCTCTGACCATTGCAGGCGATTCATGGTTGAACCCCGCTCGGTATCTCCTCCCGACCCAAGATTTTCTATCCTTGTGCGGTGCCTGGTCGATTCGGCGAGCTGAAGAGTAGGGAGCCGGATGCGATCGGTCGGTGAATCCATACGACTGGCAGGGGACTATAAAGAGGCACTCATTCGTCATATCGGGTCGGACAGGTCCAGGAAGTGCCAAGAGCTTCAATCGATCAGGATGATGGGACGACTAAGCGGGTGAGGCGTCTCGGGTGCATGCCATCCACTCGTTCTTTATGGACGGGTGATTGGGCGAGGCTCAAATCTTGTTCCGAAGATGGTTCGACTCGGACCATTCCCGACTCGTGCATCGGTCGACCAGGCCTTCCGGGTCGGCTGAGCATGGGACGCTTGGGAAGGTCCCCGAACCGCAAAGTCGATCAGGTGGATCGAGTGGCCGAATGAATTTGTTGGCGCGTGTAGACTGGACGCGTGTCGGATTCATTCCAGGCGGTACAAATGGAGTCGGTCGGAAGGGACGGGCGATCGAGATGCAGATTCCGTACGGCACAAACGATTTCCCAGGTGATTCGGATCGCTGCCACGTGTATGGTGGTGATCTGTCCGTCGTTTCGAGAGCGGGAAAACGAAGAGACTCCTGACACCTGGCCAATCACAACCTGCCACGTGTTCACGCTTTCTTTACAAATTTGGAGAATCGGCTGTTCGTCTTCCATTTGCGTTGGTTTTGGGTTTTCGTCTGAAAAATTTCTTTTCCTATTTTTCTTCGTTTTTGTCCCCGTTTCTTGAGCGAAGGTGGTCTTCTCTACAATCATCCAAGGTAATTCTTCCTTTTGGCGTCGTTTTGCTGTTCTGTAGGTAGATTTCTTTTTTGATAAAATTTCTGGGAAGTAAAATAAGGATGTTTTGAGTTTTTGGGTGGGTTTAAACTGGGTTTCCAAGCGTTTTGGTGTTAGGATTTTGGTGAATACGCCTGGGTTTGAGTTTTTCGGTGGATATCCAGGAAGAATTTGGTCGTAGGTGAATTTTTTCTGGGTTTTTTGGTTTGGGTCTGGAAGACAAAGTCAACTTTGGCGTTGTTTGGGTCGGTCGATACGTCTGACCGAGTGGCGAGGAGGCATGTGGTGGATTAGGGGATCGGTCACTCAGGGCGAGTGAGTTTAGGTTGAGGGAGTAGTGATCAAGGTGAGTAGACGGCTAGGATTGAAGTTTGAGGTGGATCGGTCGTCTGGGGCGAACGAGTTGGTGCTCTATTGATTTTGGCTTAGGGTCGTTCGGTTGGAGGGGTCGACCCAGGGCAGAGGCTCGTTGTCGGGCAGATTAACTAGCAAGCTCACTCTTTCGGTCGGTCGGCTAGGTGGGACGACTGGCTAAGATTCCACTTCGGTAGAACGGGTCGACCGAGATTGTGGAGGTCGATTTTGAGGGCATCGTTCGGTGTTGAAGGGCGACCTGTGGTTAGTTGACACTTGTGCTTCAGTTCTGGTTTCCTAAGGAAGGAGTCGGTCGGTTGAAACGGGTAAGTGATCCGATGTCAGGCGATACATCCGCAGGTTCGAGTCAAGAGGTGGACTTAGGGGACGAGTATGAGCGTGCCCCGACTATGGTGGTAATGCCTGAAGGGAATGTTCCGGTCGGTGTGTCGATCGGAGTTAGTGTGGCTGCTCCAGGGTCGAGTGGAGCTGGGCCGAGTGGTTCGGGTCGGTATGGTAGGAGTGGGGAAGACTCCGGAGGGGCTGACAGTCCCTCTTCATCTGGTAGTAGCTCTGAGGAAGGGCCGAGCCAGCAGGGCAGTGGGATTCTGACCAGGGATTATCCGCCCGTGCTGAGGGATGGTGACGTGTGGCGTATCCGTACACTGTATCATATCCCTGGTTCTGTTAAAGTCCGGACCCCGCGGTCGTACGAGCGGGTTGATTGGGAGGCTGAAGGTTGGGTCTGCGTGTACGAGAAATGGTTTCATGATGGGTTGAGGTTGCCTGTGCCTCGCCTCGTCTGGGAGGTGCTGAATCACTTCATCATCGCCCCCTCCCAACTTATGCCGAACGCCTGGAGGCTGTTGATGGCTTTGGAGGATCTGTGTGTTCGGCATCAGATTGTGTTCGGGTTGCACGAGCTGCTGTACTCGTACTTCCTGAAAGAGAACGATAAGGATAAGGGCCGATATTTGCTAAACTTGAGGCACGATCGGTCTCATCTGGTGACCGACCTGCGGTCTAGTGACAAAAACTGGAAAGGCCGCTACTTTTTCTTGAAGGATCAGGCCGTTTTCAGAGATAGGGGCATGGGCGAGATCCCGATCGGGTGGCGGGCCACTGGTGAGAACTTCATTGTTTCTTTCGTACTTTTGATTACTAAATCTTGATTATGTTTTTTGTTTGCAGAGCTTGATTTCAATCGCGCTGGACAGAGCGGGGACGGATTGGACGTAGCTACCCAGAGGGTGTTAGCCATCCCATTGGAGCAGAGGGATTGGCGAGTGGTGTTAGCGGAGTCTAATCTGAGGAGCAGTATTCTTTGGGCCGGAATAGAGGCTATTCAGAGAGGTACTCCCTTCCCCTCGCTGAAGCAGACTTGGGATGTGCTCCTGAGTCGATACTGCAACCATATCATTTTTTGTGAGTCCGGGCTGAACCCACTAACCGTTGGAGAGTTTACACTTGCAGAGTCACTGATGAAGAAATTGACTGTCCCGAGCGTGAGCGAATCCATCGCCAGGCGTCGAGAGAAGAGGAAGAGGGAGTCATTGGTGAGAGCGGATGTGAGGGTTGAAGATGTGTTGGCGACGCCTCCCAGTCGGCAGCCACCGAGTCAGCAGCCTTTGGCGGGAGTCGGGTCGTCCCAGGCTACCGTTGTGGATGAGGAGGCCAGGACTATTACTATTACGATTCCAGCTACTGCGTCGACTTACTCGGACGCGACTTCTATGAGTAAGCTGGCCGACTCTTTCTTGTTCCCAGCGGACGAGGCGCGTCTGAACCAGATGGGTGCGGTTGCTGCCGCTGACTGGGGTGTATCCCACGCCGTTCAGGTATGGCCGTACTTGTTTATTTTTCTTGTTTGATTCTGTTCTCATTGCTCAGTTTTGTTGTGCAGGTACTCACTAGCAGTCTCCATCTGAGGAGGTCTGTCGTGGCGCAGGAGAAGCGGATACAGGATATATCCAAGGCCAACGCTGGTTTGCAGCAGAAGGAGGCAGCATCCCGAAAGGCTGAACAGGAGAGTCAGCAGCGCCTCCGGGATAGTGAGGCTGAGGTCGAGAGGCTACTGTGCGAGTTAGCCGAGAGGACCGCGGAGGTCGAGTCCCTCAGGGAGCAGTGCATCTCCATTGCTGATGACGCCATCATTAAGGCCCGAGGCGAGCTCATGCTGGAGTTTAAAGAAGGGCGGACCTCTCATTGGGATCTGGATGAGGACATTCTGCTTATGCAGGAGTTGTTGAAAGAGGAAATTGGTCATCCGGTGGGACAGGGCGAGGAGCAGGCACCTGAGCTTAGTCAGACGGGCGTTGGGGACGTGAGCGACCCGGCTCCGGGGCCGAGCACTAGTGATGCTTGCGTGGCGACTGATTTGACGGAGGATGAGGCTCGTGCCGAGGATGCTTAGTGCTCTCCGCCCTCTTTTTTTGTATTTTAGGGCCTGCGATGCCCTTTTATCTGGCGTCTGTGCCGTTTTCTGTATTCTGAACTTGGGCGTTTGGTGCCATATATATTACTTTTGATTGTTCTGGTTTCTCGTGTTGTCTTCTTGAATGAATGAACTGTTCTTTTGTTTCTCTTCCTTATTCTTGTGCGTGTTACCTCAGCGTGGCCTGATGGCCAAGGCATGTAGGCCTTATGTCGGGCTGAGTTGGTGCATTGCTTATCGGTATAGGACTCGTTCGTTCGGTCGGGTTGACCGAGTGTGTAGTCCCCTGGANGTACTATTGCTTACAATGATAAGTCCACTGAAAAATAGCTCCAGTGAGCCATAATTTACGCGATCTATCTAATAAATCTTATAGAGAGATTATTATATTTTATCCCTAAGGTTTTCAAATTTTTCATTCTTATTACAACTTAAGCACTTTTTAAAGGTTTGAAATTGTTTCATAGATACCCTTTTGCGTAATCAAACAGACCCTAAGTTTAAAACTTTATCATGTATAGCCCTTCCTTCGCCCTAATCCTATCACATTGCCATTATGTTTGCAATCACTTTTTTATAAAGTCAAAGTTACCATCTTACCCTAACACTATCTTATAAGATCAAAGTTACCATTTTACTTATGTAATACAAATGATAATATAACGAAGTTAGACAAATGGGTTTTCATAATACAATTTTGAAATTTTTAGGGTCTATTTGATAGAAAGATTGAAACGTCATTCAAATGATAAATTTGGAAACCTTAAGAGTAGTCTAATGATAATCTCCCAAATCTTATAATATATATAGTATTAGACTCAAGCCTAAGGGAAAGCCCAACCCAAAAAACTGACTTGATATGTGATAGAGCCCTTAGATTTAAGTATCACATGTGGTGGGTGTGAGATCTTGATGTGGGATCTTAACATTGCATCACTCTTCAAGAGCCGACGTCTATGGCAGTTTTCACTCTATCAACACTAACCTATTGGTGGCCATTTCTCCTATTGGGCGGCTTCACTCACCTATCAGGTATTCGATATAGTACCTCTTCCCAAGGAGAGCACACTGTGCCTTAATCTAGTCTATATGTAAGTCTTTATACATCCCAACTCTCAATGAAAACGCCAATGTTAGAACTCAAGACCAAGGTAGAGCCCAACCAAAAGATCGACCTGATAGGTGAGAGAGCCTGTAGCCTTAAATACTACACTTGGTGGGTGTGAGACCCTGATGTAGGATCCTAACATATACTTATTTTATTTTATTTACGTAATTACTAATTAATATATGACAATATTGGTAGTTTTTAAAATCATTTCATAAAATTTTAAAAGATATATACTATACGCAAATTGAAATTGTTGGGACGTAATCTTTTGTGTCGAGAAATGACAAAATTATAGTGGTGTCCTATCTAAAACCATTTTAATTCAATTAAAGAATTAGCTTCCAGAAATATGTTGATCAAATATAAATGCATATGGGTAGTCAAATTTCGGATTAGAGATCCATTTTACCAATTGAGAGTTGACATCCTTGTTTGAATATAGCTCCCATGCATAAATAGTTAAACAGATAAGTGACAGAACAGAGTCCATCCCCATGCATGATACTCACCAGTCAGATACGTTTGTTGTACCAATAATAGTTTGAATAATAGTTTGAAATGCTTATCTGATAAGTCTATTACGTAGATCTCTATGTAATTTTTCTGTTTGTTATTTTGAACTTCTCTCTATCATGTAAACTATTATAAANTACAATTAATATAATATAACCAAGATCCTGAAAGGTTTTTGATTATAAATTTTTAATGTTTTAAATTAGTTGATTAATGATGTGTTAAAGTTATCATTTCACATAAAAAATTTAAACTCATAGATGAGGGTTCAAAATTATATAAAAAAAATTAACAAAATAAATAAAATATGAAACTCTAAGTTACATTAATTTCATGGAATAATACTTCTTCACATTTTAGAAACTTTTCTTATTGTGGTATTACATGAATGACTACTGACTTCAAACTAACTTAATTACAATAAAACCCCTCTATAGTCATAATGGTAGGATTAACTAATTTTATTATTATGGGGAGGTTATAACTTAATGGAGTTGTAGTTACAAAAATTATTGTTTTGACTTTTTATTTTATAATTCACATTTTAGTAGTACAGTATTAGGATTTCAGTTCATATTTGAGTAGTATTAGGATTTAAATTCAACACTTTAATTGCCTACTTTTGAAACAGATAGAAGATTGTGTCTTAGAACCAGTAAAGATCAGTGTCATTAATGGAACTGTAAATGCAGTTGATACATAATCAATTAATGTGAAGTCACAGATAATTGTCAATGGTTTTAAGCACTGCAAAATTATAACTCCTAATGTCGATGAATTGCAAGTTACAAATGAAGTGGATTGCTAGAATAAAAGAGCCATTGCAAAATTTAGTGATTAGAGTTGACAATTTCACTACACTAATCGAATGAATATTAATGTCTCCCTTAATCATCCAAATGAGTAGCAAATTGTGTATGCTTTAACCAAAGAAGAAATCATTATTGTAATTAGATAAGAAGAGAAAGGAAATAATCCTAAGGATGATAGTACGGAAATACAAAAAGTTTTGTGTCATAAAGCTCTAAACATGCTTGAGAAGCTAAAAATATTTTGGCTTTAACAAGGAAGGTGTTCATGCTAGAGAGTTATTACGTATTTATAAGGTAAAAAATGTGGTAACAATTATAAAACATAAATCATTGTCCCAAAAAACTTTAGATAAATATTTTATTTCATTTTAAATCTTTAATGTAACATAACATATTTTTTTTTGTAATATACAAATAATTATTATTATGTAGAGACAACTTTCTTTAAGGCAGAAATTGGAAAAATTATAACTTATTACAATGTAGAAATTTATTCTTATTTATAATTATCCAAAATTAGGACTAGAATTTTTTGTGACTATGTAGAGTCTATTCCTAGATAGAGTATTACTATGTAGAGATATTTTACTATACTTCACAAATTGCAAGACAAAGAGCATAGATTTCACATAACATAATAATTAATTAATTAATCCTTTTGCAATTGATCCTAATCTCCCCATTACTGCCTGTCAACAGACTTATATTTCCCATCTTGATCATGGACTCCCCAAAAGCATCAAAGAAGTTAGTTTGGCAACTGGCAAAACGGTTCACAATGGCTACAGTATCAGAGCCAAAAGTTGAGAATAAATCTTGATCCGTT
Source organism: Pistacia vera (assembly GCF_008641045.1). Classification (NCBI taxonomy): domain Eukaryota; kingdom Viridiplantae; phylum Streptophyta; class Magnoliopsida; order Sapindales; family Anacardiaceae; genus Pistacia; species Pistacia vera. Next base: position 1,418,346 of record NW_022196036.1, read on the forward strand.
TTGAGAAGACCGCGATTGTTTTGAAGATTAATAAAGTACTTGTTGTCAAACTCATCAGGAGTTTTTACATCAAGATCATTTAAATTAGTAGGAGAACCACTAGGGCAATTTTGTTGAAGGGTTTGCAAAAATGTTGGATCAATGTTTGGGTTCGGGTTTGTTGCATCTAAACGTTGACTAAAAGAATCGCATTGAGCTCGCCCGATTGTATGTGCACTTGAGAGAAAGATTCAACATTAATATTTAAGTCTAATAAAGTTCATTGATAAGGTTGAGTTTAAAGTCTAATGCATCTGATAAGAGACTAGTTTGAGAAGATGAGATCTTCGGTTATATCCAGGGACGGACCCATATTGGGGGCCTTGTGGGGATTGCTGCTCCCATTGAGCCTAATATAGTCTTTTTTTTTTTTTTTTTAAATCTATTATGAAGTATTTTAACATGTATGATTTATGTTTAATCTTATGAAATTATTTAGGTTAACTAAAGTTACTTGTAAATGTAAATTAACAAATATAAAATATAAAATATTGATATCTCTTTTTCTTTTTTAATTTATACGTTTTATTAAAGAATTTAAGCTTTAAATATAAAAGTAAATAACTTATAACATTTATACTATTAATCTTATTAGTTATTAAGAATATTAACACAAAATATAAACATTGTAAAGAGTAATTATCAAAATAAATATGTGTGTTCTTTATGCATATGTTATCAATATAAAGTTATAAAGAAATTATAATATTTTTAAAATAAAATATGCATACAATATATTAAAGTTAATCAAAATATGATTTTATTAATTTTCAGGTTGCCTCCACTCACAAAATTTTTGGGTTCGTCACTGGTTATACCATGTTAAATTATAATTGACCTAAAAACTTAAGTTGTTAGATAAGTGTCCAACGTTGATATTTAAGCGTAAAGGTTCTTAGTAATTACCGGATAAAGCGACCAGGTCAGTCGTGCCAAGTCCTTGATCTGTGAACTTCCGTGTAATATTAGCTAGATTTTCAGTGGGACCTGGAATGGCAGTAGTTCCAGCACTGTTTGCAGTTCTGCAATCTCTTCTTCCTAGTTGCACTTACCATGATTGACCTCCATCCTGCAAATAAATTACAAAATTAGTATTCATTTTAAAACATTCAGCTCATGCACAAGGTTAATTAATTACTCAGACAGCTAGCCAGAGGAAGAAGAAAATGGAGTACCAAAACAACTAAAATTTCAGAGGCAAGAGCGAGGATATCGGCACAAGAGAACTCCTGGGCAAACATTTCAAGTGCAGTTTTAACATCATCAATCACTGCATAACCATCTGTTGATAGGTTTGGCCGTGCATTTTTCTCGCTAACTATTCTGTCTGCATCGTCTAACAAAAGCGAAGCGTCGAGCCCTTCACTCAAAAACACCGAGCAAAATTATTCTGATTAGTAATATTGAACATGAACTTTATAAATCTTTTGGTTGTTCAGGTCGGTGAAAAACTTACATGGACAGTTTTATCATATCATACTATTTGACGAAAAAATGTCTAATTAAATTAGTTATTTGTCAAATATTAATGTGTTATTTTTTATCAATAATGTGACCATGATCGATGACAGTTTTTAAAAAAAAAAAAAAAACTCATCAATCAAACTATAAGAACAAAATCAAATGAAGGAAAAGATAATTACATCGACAAAGCAATCGTGAAAGTGAACTCGAATGATTTTGGCACCAATTCGGATATCTCTTGTTCTAGCCTGTTGAACCACACCACGACAATGCTTGTCACACTGGGGCGTGAAGTAGCATAAAATGTGGGACTCAATTGGCACAAGTGCTCCAAACATCAAAGCGATTAAGAGAAAAAATGTTTTAATGGAAACCGATACATTTTATTATATCTTGAAGAAAAATGTATTGAACTCAAGATTTTACTTGCTTTGTGAATGACTTAAGTACTATGTTGAGCTCTTTGTATAGAGATATAAATAAGAGTTGGAGGTCAGGGGGCTCAAGGCTGCCTGACGGCAAGAAAATTCTTTGTTACTTTTCTTGGACAATGGATTAATGCATCCGATTTGTTTGAATTTCTCAATTCTGGGAAGCTATACCATGTTATGGTGATCAATAAGGACTTTTTCCTAAAACAATTATTGGTGTCCAAGATGGTTATCAATTAATTGATGATGAACCATACACTCAATTAATTTTACCTTACGTACGTACTTCATTTTAATCCATTTTTTATTGTTATTTTTTTTTTTTGGAAATGGTTTATATCCGAATTGGTTAAAGAAAATCAAAGTAACAATTATCCATGCTAGCTGGACTCTTTGTCACTAGCAGTCAGTGGTAGCTGCCACAGTACTGGTCGGTGAAAATCCCGGCACTGTTGCTTATGGAATGAAAAAAATATCTTGCACCCTTTTTCTGATAAATCTATTCATATTTTTTTCTTTACTGAATTACTAAATCTTATAAGACATCGTATGAATATATTGGTTTCATCTGAGACTTATTATTATTATTATTAGGTATTAAGGTATTCAGACTTATATTAAAGTCTGTTTAATCTTTAAGGCCAAATGTGATAAATATCTCTCTAATACTCGAATACAAAACACAAGACCCTTTGAATATACTAATCCTGATGATTAAAGAGTTTGTCATCGGCTACAGGAGGAGAGACATCTCAGGCTTATTTTACTTAAGTTTAGGATGTATTTTACAAAAATACAAGAATAAGATATATTGGATAGACGAATTTGGATTGGATAAACATTTTAAGTTCGTATATAAGCAGTCAAATTCGGAGGCATCAATCTATGAATTTTATGAAAAATCCGATTAATGAGAAAAACATTTTTTGATAACCAATTGTTCGACATGCAGCTGCTATATATAGTTGTTCTTTTGGTCCTTTCTCTTGGCCAATTGAGAGTTAATATTGTAATTATCTCATCTCAATACAGCTCCCATGCAGATTTTTCTTCGTAATTAATTGAAGTGATTAGAAGGTATTATTTCCTTGAAATTAAGAAGACCCCATTAATTTCATTAGTCAGTTAATAATCAGTATTTAGTATCTTAGTAGATACTCAAAATTTATTCTTAAAATCAAATTTATCTGGTTATACGTTACTTCACATAAAATTTTGACTTAATGCTATTTTCTAATTGAATGTTAGTTAATTAATTCCATAGAAACCAAGAAAATGAAAGGATATATGATATTATCGGTCAATCTTCTTCAGGTTCATAAATTAATAATTAAGTGGGAAGTGATTTTAGCCCTATATCATATGGATCACTATCTCCATTGCAAAATCACCTTTATTATATTTTAAAAAATTCTCTTTAAACCCTATTTAATACAACAAAAAAAAAAAAAAAAAGCCCTGTTAATTAAATTCAATAATGTTTTAATTTGCGTCCATTTCCCTCCAATTTCAAACTTAACGATTATACTAATATTCCCCCATTTCAAACTTAATTGTTGTTTTTGTTTACACTTACATCATTTTTCCCCAATTTCTTAAAGTTGTGTGATTATATTTGTTATACCTTTGATATTTGTAGGGAAGAATCGAAGAACAAGTCTATACAAACTGAACGCAGAAGCTTTACTTCTTCCTCAAAACGCTGCCGTTCCTTCTTTTTAACTAACAGACTTTTAAACACTGTTAATTCATTCCTCTTCTTTCCTTTGCCGTCGAACTCCTCGGTTATCTCTACATTACTGTGGGTAAAAGAAATTCTAAGTAACATAATCCATACTAGCTGGACTCTTTGTCCACTAGTACCCGTCAATGGAATCTGCTACATACTGGAATGAAAAAGTTCCGGTACATGCTTACATGATAAGTCCACTGAAAAATAGCTCCAGTGAGCCATAATTTACGCGATCTATCTAATAAATCTTATAGAGAGATTATTATATTTTATCCCTAGGTTTTCAAATTTTTCATTCTTATACAACTTAAGCACTTTTTAAAGGTTTGAAATTGTTTCATAGATACCCTTTTGCGTAATCAAACAGACCCTAAGTTTAAAAATTTATCATGATAGCCCTTCCTTCGCTAATCCTATCACATTGCCATTATGTTTGCAATCACTTTTTATAAAGTCAAAGGTACCATCTTACCCTAACACTATCTTATAAGATCAAAGTACCATTTTACTTATGTAATACAAATGATATATAACGAGTTAGACAAGGGTTTTCATAATACAATTTTGAAATTTTTAGGGTCTATTTGATAGAAAGATTGAAACGTCATTCAAATGATAAATTGGAACCTTAAGAGTAGTCTAAGATAATCTCCAATCTTATAAAATATATAGTATTAGACTCAAGCCTAAGGGAAAGCCCAACCAACAAAACTGACTTGATATGTGATAGAGCCCTTAGATTTAAGTATCACATGTGGTGGGTGTGAGATCTTGATGTGGGATCTTAACATTGCACACTCTTCAAGAGCCGAGTCTATGGCAGTTTCACTCTATCAACTAACCTATTGGTGGCCATTTCTCCTATTGGCGGCTTCACCACCTATCAGGTATTCGATATAGTACCTCTTCCCAGAGGAGCACACTGTGCCTTAATCTAGTCTATATGTAAGTCTTTATACATCCCAACTCAATGAAAACGCCAATGTTAGAAATCAAGACCAGGTAGAGCCCAACCAAAAGATCGACCTGTAGGTGAGAGAGCCTGTAGCTTAAATACTACACTTGGTGGGTGTGAGACCCTGATGTAGGATCCTAACATATACTTATTTATTTTATTTACGTAATTACTAATTAATATATGACAATATTGGTAGTTTTTAAATCATTTCATAAAATTTAAAAGATATATACTATACGCAAATGAAATTGTTGGGACGTAATCTTGTGTGGAGAAATGACAAAATTATGTGGTGTCCTATCTAAAACCATTTTAATCAATTAAAGAATTAGCTTCCAGAAATATGTTGATCAAATATAAATGCATATGGTAGTCAAATTTCGGATTAGAGATCCATTTTACCAATTGAGAGTTGACATCCTTGTTTGAAAATAGCTCCCATGCATAAATAGTTAAACAGATAGTGACAGAACAGAGTCCATCCCATGCATGATACTCACCAGTCAGATACGTTGTTTGTACCAATAATAGTTTGAATAATAGTTTGAAATGCTTACTGATAAGTCTATTACGTAGAATCTATGTAATTTTCTGTTTGTTATTTTGAACTCTCTCTATCATGTAAACTATTATAAATACTAATGAAATTCTTCTGTCTGGTATTCTGTTGAAACCAGATCAATTCATATATTTGATTTGGTATCAGAGCCTTTACTTGGCTAACCCCCCACCTTTTTTGATCTTATGGCTTCCAAAGACTCCGCTGCAACATTCTCTTTACTTAACATCACTCCCTTGGTATATGTCAAATTGGATGGCACCAATTACCTCAATTGGACGACTCAATTCATCCTTCTCCTTCGAAGTCATGATCTCTTAGGAATTGTGAATGGCTCTGAGTCTTGCCCAATTAAGTTTGTCACTGATGATGAGGGCAAACCCGCTTTTGTCATTACTTCTGATTATTTGGTATGGCAGAAAAAGGACCAGTTCATATTGGCATGGATCAATGCCACTCTCACAAAGAAAATTCTGTCCACTGTTTATGGACTCACCACTTCTCAACAGGTCTGGAATACTTAGGCAAATCGATTTGTACCTAACTCTCGTTCCAGAATATCTCACCTCAAGAGGCAGCTCCAAACGTTGAGTCAGTCCAACAAGTCCTGCATAGATTATCTCCTCACTGCCAAAAGCTGGTCTGATCAACTTGTAGCAGTGGGAAAACCTGTTGATGAAGAAGATTTGATCTCCGATGTTGTGGGAGGACTGAATCCAGCATATCACACCTTTATCACATCTCTGAATTTTGCAACCAGAAATTCCTCAATCACTTTTGATGATTTCCAAACAAAACTGCTCAATTATGAGCAACTCCTTGAGATCCAACACAAATTTGTCCCACCCGACACCAATAACATTGCCTTTTTCACCCAAAAATCCAAACAACACTACAACAATAGAAAGCCTAAGCCATATCACTCCAATAAACCCTCTGGACCTAGAAACCATCCTCATTCCTCTCCTATACAGCAGACAAGCAAGCCTCCTCCTCCTAACACTCTCTTTTCCAACTCCAAACCTCCATGTCAGATTTATGGGAAAAATAACCACCAAGCACTTGATTGTTACCACTGCATGGACTTCTCATACCAAGGGAGAAACCCCCTTGCTCAGCTCGCTACTCTGGCTGCCCATACACAGGTGCAATAGGAGGATGCACCATCTTGGTTCTTAGATAGCGGTGCCAATAGTCATGTCACCTCTGCCTTAGAGAACCTCACTATTCAACAACAACCATATCAAGGCCCTGCTCAAGTTAATGTGGGCAATGGTGGAGGTTTGGACATACAAAACATTGGTTCCTCAATTCTCACCACTTCACAAAGTTCTTTACTATTGTCCAATATATTACATTGTCCTAATGCCTCATCTAATCTCCTTTCTATTCAAAAACTATGTCAAGATAACAATTGCTACTTTATCCTAACTACATCTTATTTTTTTGTGACGGACATGCAGACCCATAAGGTGCTCCTCCACGATCCGAGTAAAGCATGTCTCTATCTTATCCAATTTCAGCAATTTCCATTCAACAAAATGCAGAGAACATCCTCATTCACTGCTTTGCTAGGAATTACAGCCCTTCTTCAAACTTGGCATTCACGATTAGGCCATCCATCAGAATCTGTCCTCCAGCAACTCACCACTGGCTCCTTAATTTTGGTTTTTGGCACTCACAAGCTCAAGCATGTTTGTGAATTTTGTCAAATGGTTAAAAGCCATAAACTTCCCTTCTCAATCTCTACTCATCAATCCAACCACCCCCTAGAACTTATTCATTCTGATGTGTGGACTTCTCCTGTCTTGTCAATTAGTAGTTGTAAATACTATGTTATTTTTCTAGATGATTATTCTCGGTTTTCTTGGTTATTTCCTCTCAAACAAAAATCTTATGTTTCCCTATCCTTTATTAAATTTAAATGCTTGGTTGAGAATCTCTTCTCATTTAAAATCAAACAATTGCAAACCGACAATGGAGGAGAGTATCTCTCTCATTCTTTTCAATCATTTCTGGCAGCAAGTGGCATTTTACATCAACTAACATGCCCATACACCTCTGAACAGAATGGCATCTCTGAAAGGAAACATAGACATCTCACTGAGACAGATCTAAGTCTCTTAGCTCAGTTTCACTTGCCTCCTACACATTGGGTTGATGCTTTCTTAACCGCAACATATCTTGTTAATCGCATGCCAACACCTGTCATTGCCAATCAATCCCCCTACTATCGTTTATTTCAAAAACACCCACACTACTCCCTTTTTAGAACATTCGGGTGTGCCTGTATCCCCTCTTAAGACCTTACTCTCTTCATAAGCTAGCATACCGCAGCAAAAAGTGCATTTTTCTTGGCTATGCTACCAACCAAAAAGGCTATAAGTGTTTTGATATCAACTCTGGCAGGATATACATCTCACGACATGTTGTGTTTGATGAACATACATTCCCTGCTGCCTCTATCCCTCAGAAGTCTACCCCTACCCCTACCTCAACTGTCGCCTTCCCTCCCATGATTGACTTCTCTCCACCTGCTTCTACTCACACCTTGGATGACACTTTAGTGGACTCTGCTACTCCTACATCACCAGGGATGTCCTACTCTTCCTTACCATCTATTCCTTCTCCATTACATTCTTCTCCTGAATTTTCTGCAGATTTGGACTTCTCTGCTACTAATCCCTCTTCTGCCTAGCCAGATATTGCCCCAACCACTCATGACCCATCCACCAACACTACCTTACCTACTGCCCTTCCCTCTTCTAGTAAAATGGTCACCCGTTCTCACACCAACTCCCACAAACCCAAACAGTTTCCTGACTACCATTTATACTCCTCCACCAATCATCCCCTACAGGCCTTATCCTCCACACTCCCCTCTGAGCCTCGAACCTACAAACAAGCCTCTAAGGATTCTAATTGGACAGTAGCTATGCAACTTGAATTTGATCCCCTCATTGCAAACAAAACTTGGACTTTGTGTCCTATACCTCCCAACAAACATATCATTTGAAATAAGTGGGTTTTCAAACTCAAGCAGAGGGCGGATGGAACCATTGAAAGGTACAAAGCCCGGCTAGTAGCCAAAGGCTTTGATGAAGAGCATGGAGTTGATTACTATGAGACATTCAGTCCCATTATTAAGCCTACCACCATTCGGTTAATTCTTGCATTGGCAGTTCATCACAATTGGGTGATACAGCAACTTGACATATCTAATGCCTTCTTGCATGGTCACCTTGAGGAAGAAGTTTACATGGAACAACCAAAAGGGTTTGAAAACCCTATGTTCCCATCTCATGTGTGCCGCCTAAGCAAGTCCCTTTATGGCTTGAAACAAGCTCCAAGGGCTTGGTTTAGGCGCCTCTCCCAAAGCTTACTTGATCTTGGCTTTACCGGTTCTCATGTGGATACTTCTCTATTTTATTTACATCACCCTACTATCACCATATTTATTCTCATCTATGTTGATGATATTTTAGTGGTAAGCAACTCCCTTCATGCAGTGACAGAACTTCTTCATCAACGGAGCCGTGACTTTGTAGTGAAAGATTTGGGACCATTGTCATACTTTCTGGGCATCCAGGTTCATCGTACCTCAGACCAACTTCATCTTCATCAAAGTAAGTACATTCTTGACCTGCTTGAAAACACCAAAATGGTTGGTGCCAAACCAGTCTCAACACCATGTTTATCGGGTAGCAAGATGTCTAAACATACAGGTGACCCTCTCCCCGATCCATCCATATACAGGCATATTGTCAGAGCATTACAATATTGTACCTTAACTCACCCAGACATTGCTTATAGTGTTAATCAATTATGTCAATTCCTTCATTGTCCTACTACAGTCCACCTCACAGCTGCCAAATAAGTACTTAGATACCTCAAAGGTACAATTGAACATGGCCTCCTTTACACAAAAAGATCACTAGCACTTCATACATTATGTGACTCAGATTGGGTTGGGAGTCTCGATGACCGCAAGTCCACAACAGGTTATTGCATCTTCCTAGGTCTATGTCTCATTTCTTGAATGGCAAAGAAACAGCCAATTATAGCAAGATCAAGCACAGAGGCGGAATACAGGTCAATAGCCCTTACTGTCACCGAGTTATATTGGGTGCGTTTGTTATTCAAAGAACTTGGTCTGCCATTCCATTCCCCTCCTTGCCTATGGGTTGACAACCTTGGGGCACTATCTTTATCCTCCAATCTAGTGTTCCATGCCCGCACAAAACATATCGAGGTAGATTATCATTTTATAAGGGAGAAAATCTTCAATTGAGACATCCTTGCTCGATATATCCCTACACACTCACAACCTTCAGACATGTTCATTAAGGGACTGACAGCATCTAGATTTTCCTTTCTTCGCAGCAAGCTTATAGTTCAACCTCTCAACATTAGCTTGCGGGGGCCAGTTAAACAGATAAGTGACAGAACAGAGTCCATCCCCATGCATGATACTCACCAGTCAGATATTGAAGGAGATATTGAAGGACACGTCTGTTGTACCAATAATAGTTTGAAATGCTTATCTGATAAGTCTGTTACGTAGATCTCTATGTAATCTTTCTGTTTGTTATTTTGAACTTCTCTCTATCATGTAAACTATTATGAATACTAATGAAATTCTTCTGTCTGGTATTCTGTTGAAACCAGATCAATTCATATATTTGACTTAAATTGTCTTCGGCAATGGAAATTGGACTAGTTAAGCTTCCTTATGGACACAAAAAATGTAGGGAAATTTCTTTACGCACAGTGGTCGGAGCCAGGAAATATCATTTGGAGGGCTAGAGGAAAGTCCCAAAGTTCTAATTCAACTTGTAATCTAATAAATGATTTTCAAAATTATTAATAGAAAATCAACTGCTAAGAATCAAAGAATTTCAATGAATGTACAAAAATAACTTAAATTGTGTGAACCAAAAATTAAATATTGTTATTACGAGAATTTCAATTATTTATGAACACTCTAACATTAGTATTCTTGCAGAATTCATTGCCACAAGAACAAGAAGGCTAAATAGGAGTGGCTTGATAGTAAAAGAGCAAGATGCTCCAACTTAGGTTCTTGAGTTCGAATATCCCTAAGCAATAATATGAGTGGCCACCGAGATGATTTACTCAATCATTTACTTCAGGACCCCAATGGATTAGAGGAAGTGACTGCAAGTTGGCTTGAACACCTCTGGTAAAAAAAAAAAAAAAAAGGCTAAATTAAAAAAAAATATATATAAGAAATTTCATTTGCAAGAGTTACAGTATAATACTGAAGAATAGGAGTCAAATATATAATGTAACATTTAAGTGATGGAATTTATATATAAAATGTTAGAACCTTTGACCCGCAAAGAGCTAAAACCCTCTGTTATTAGATTTTACTCTTCCTTTAAAATTAATGAGACTCATCTAGTCATTTGTCATTATTCAGTTGAATAATTAATGACTTCGATAATAAGTAAAGAAATTGAAGTCTCCATTGGTTTGTTGATAAAATTGATATCTTTTAATTTCAAGATAGTGATTTATTTGATAACAATATTACATTAATTAATGATAACCACCCGTGGCGGCTAAGGAACATTTAATAATGGTTTGAATTTATCAGTTTGGCGAAGCTAGCTATACCAAAAGTCTCTGTTATAGCATCTCTAATGATGTTCTTTATTTTAAAGAATATCTTTTATATACATAAAATATTTTTATTTATTTTTAAATATAAAAAATATAATTTTTATTCAAATTTAATGTACTTTTTAAATTTAATAAAAATGTTCTTTACTTTTAAGAAAGAGACTTAATGGGAGAGAAAATTAATAAATAAAATACATAGAAATTTATAGTTTATTAATTAAAATTAGGATAGAAAATAAAATTTGACTTTTTAAATATGGAGAGTCAAACTCACTCTCTAATTTATATTTTAAAGATAAAAAGTCTGTTGGACTCTTATTTTTATAGATAAACTCTTTATAATAAAGAGTTTAGATCATATAAAGAGTCATTTGGAGTTGCTCTTATTACATAATAGACCTTTTCAAAAAATTGAAAATGTGTTTGGAATATTGGAAAATGGAACATTATCAATTGATTTTCAACTCTATGTACACACTTCATTTTATCTATGTCCCACTTTAAGTAAATCCTGTAATTATCCACGCTATATATACAAAGAGGAAACTTGAAATTTAAATTAAGAATATGTTAAGAATTAAACTAAGTATGTTTAGTTTTATTTTTATAGTATTGTAAGTGCTATCTCTATCTATATTAGTATTATGTAAATAGATGTGAGTGTTTCTTTAAGGAGTAATGCTACAGCTACCGACAGTAGTGCACCGAATAATGTGACAAAATCCTGACCGTTGATTAATTTTAAGTTAAAATTAATCAACGGTCAGGATTTTGTCACGTTATTCGGTGTACAAATTCGGTACACTACCGTCAGTGGCTGTATTATTTTCCTCCTTTAAGTGATATTCGGATTTAACTCTTAATATAAAGCAATATATTTTTCTGTTTGTATATGAGAATATTAGGATTTAATATCTCTTTTATAAAACAATATATTTGTCAATTTATATGTGAGAAGAAAATGACGTGACGATGAATCTTCTTCCACTCTCTTATGTTAGCTTGACTGCGTTAGTATTACCATATTCGTATTTATTAAATTTCTAACATAATATTGATTAAAAGAAATAAACTATGTATATATTTATATATAAATTAATCAAATAGATTTACGACTGATATGTTACTTGATCAAATATAAAATTCTCTCTGGGTTGAGGATACATTTTCTAGATAAAGAGTATGATTAAAGTGAAAATACATTATAAATGCATAATATTCAACTTTGGGGAGACCCAAGTTGATCTCCTAAAACTCTAATTAGTATAACATTTATCTCTAATATGTAACTAATTAATTTTGTACCACAGCTTTTGTTAGGACTATTTTAGAATTAGGATAATTATATTAAGTCTTTTATTATTATCTTTGATAATTATACTATTATCTTATTAGGATATAATTAAAATTATCTTATAATTATGATAGAATATCTTATTAGATTTTAATTAGGTGATTAGAGTTTTTTTAGGAGTCATTTAGAGTCAAGTGTAAAGCTATATAATAGCCTAAATCTAGATTGTGGTAATCAATAAAGAATTTTAGCAATTAATCTTTCTATCTCTTGTTCTTGGAGGTCTCCGTTCCTCATATAAACAGATCCTATCCCAAACCCTATCTTTGGTGCTCTCGTTCCCTTTCCATGGCTGGCGCTTCTCGCCTAAAGGCTCTAGAAGAACTTGTCTATCAACATGGGGCCAAACTAGACACTCAAGCGGCCAAACTTGACTCCTTAGAACTGACTGCCATTGACGCCAAGTTAGAACAAGAACGAAGACAAAAAGAGCTCATGGAGGACAATGATGCAAGTGGCGATGGTACTCCCCCGCCAAACTTGAGTTCTCATTCTTCTAGGTCTGCACAACCTTTTAAGCCTTTCCAATTGGAGGTGCCCCACTTTGATGGCATGGAACGACAACTCACGACCTTCTCCCTAGAACCCAAAGTCATTTCTCAAGTGGGCCCCATCGACCATTCTACCTATTATGTCGCAGTTGTTGTCGGCCACAAGTCTACTGTTGACCTTCCCTTGGTCCCTCTGGGTCATAATAACAACAATCCTCCACCACTATTGCCAGCCTTCACCAAGCCTCCCATGCATTCTGATCTCTCTCTGACGTCACTACTTGGCATCGTGTTGGCTCACGACAAAGGAACAAGCGACTTCCTTACCGTGTTGATTTTTGACCCCGACGGTCAAACTTTCGTCGTCTCCTTATTGCCTTGGAACTCATTTGCGCCTATGATTTCTTATGGTGCAATATCTTGCAACCTTGAGGATAAGGTTGAACCGAAGGGGAAGGCAATGTTAGGATTATTTTAGAATTAGGATAATTATATTAAGTCTTTTATTATTATCTTTTATAGTTATTGTAGACGTAAAAATCTACCTGTACGGAAGGGGGTCTGATCCCGTAAGGTTAAGGCCACTAGCGATCCGTTGCACCTGCACACGTAGAGAAACACACGCGTGAAGCGAACGGGAAACATCGGGGTGGTGTTTGCCGTAGGCACTCAAACGCTCAAGTCAGCAAGGCTGAAAGGGGCTAATATAGTGAGGGCTAAGGAATAAGAGATTACCGGAAGTCTAGTCGGGGACTGTGACTACGGCGAATCAGTGAAACTCTCGAGTAAAGAGTCTCGGGTGTGAAGGTGTAATGTCGATGTGCTTTGTGAGAGGGCAGGCCTCTGCTTATATAGTGGTCGTCTGGTCTCCCAATCCTGGTGGGAACAGGAGTCCTCATCTGACTCTGATGTAAACCCTAGAAGAATTAGGGTCGTGGTGAGTTGTCTTACCCGTGTCCAAATAGGAAGGTTACTCTGTTTAAGAGAATTCGCTAAGGAGGAAAGTGGTCAAAATTAGGAAGGCGTCTTTGAATTGGAGGTTGATTAGGAATAGGAAAGTACTATGACAGGGCTGTGGGCTCTGGATTCGTCCGTGGACCTAGGACATGGGCTAGGTTTGAGAGGCTTGTGCCCGCTTGACTTGGGCCGGTTTGTACCTCATGTTAGAAGAGATCTAACATGGCTTGGGCCTTTGCAGGACTGGGCCTGGTCCGTCTTCGCTAATGGTCCTATTTCCCTATTTGGGCCAAGGACGATTTTTGGCCCTAACAGTTTGTCCCCCACTCTCTGAGTTGAGAGTATCTTAAGTTAGAGAGTAGGTCGTGCTCAAGACGAGCTCGTTCTTTCCTCATGGACGAGCGATCATTGGAGAGTTGACCGACGCAAGTGATTTGATTGAGTCTTGGTCGGTATCCATTCCTGAACAAGAGCATGCCGCCACGCGTTGTGCCTGATCGGTTCGATGAGCCGAAGAGCCGAAAGCTAGGTCGGGTCGCTCGGTATGTTAGCGCGATTATCGTGGAAACACCGCGAGGGGCGGTTATTCGTCCTGCCAGGTCGGGCGAAGCCTAGGAAGTTTACCGAGATCCGTTCGGTCGGGCTGTGGGGACGACCAGATAGGTGGGGAGACCGAACATGTTGACCCCTCGTTCGCCTCGGATGGGCGAATGAACGAGGCTTGATGGCTTCCTGGAGATTTTAACTCGCGCTACGCCGAGCTCGTGCGTCGATGGTTCGGGCCTTCCGGGATGGTTGAGTGCGAGACGTCCGAGAAGGCTCGACCTGAGAAGCTTAGTCGGTGGGACGGGTCGAACGGCCTAGTACATTGTTGGGGCGAATATCGGACGCGTGTCAGAACATATATCTGGATGTTAAGGCTGAGTCGGCCAGGAGGGTCGGGCGACCGAGATGAGGAATCCGTACAGGTCCACGATTTCCCAGGTGGTTAGGATTGCTGCCACGTGTATGATGGTGATTTGTCCGTCGTTTCGAGAGCGAGAAAACGAAAAGACTCCTGACACCTAGCCAATCGCAACCTGCCACGTGTCCACGCTTTCTTTACAAATTTGGAGAATAGGCTGTTCGTCTTCCATTTGCGTTGGCTTTGGTTTTTCGTTTGAAAAAATTTCTCTTCCTGTTTTTCTTCGTTTTTGTCCCGTTTTTTGAGCGAAGGTGGTCTTCTACAATCATCCAAGGTAATTCTTCCTTTTGGCGTCGTTTTGTTGTTCTTTAGGTAGATTTTCTTTTTTGATAGAATTTCTGGAAAGTAAAACAAGGGGGTTTTGAGTTTTTTTTTTTTTTTTTTGGGTGGGTTTAAACTGGGTTTCTAGGCGTTTTTGGTGTTAGGACTTTGGTGAATTTTCTGGGTTTGAGTTTTCCGGTGGATTTCCGGGAAGAATTTGGTTGTAGGTGAATTTTCTGGGTTTAGGCCTGGAAGACGAAGTCAATTTTGGCGTTGTTTGGGTCGGTCGGTACGTCTGACCGAGTGGCGAGGAGTGTGATTAGGGAATCGGTCGCTCAGGGCGAGTGAGTTTAGGTGGAGGGAGTAGTGATCAAGGACAGCAGACCGCTAGGATTGAAGTTCAAGGTGGATCGGTCGTCCGGGGCGAACGAGTTGGTGTTGTTGAATTTGGCTTAGGTTCGTTCGGTTGGAGAGGTCGACCCGGAGTGGAGACTCGTTTGTGGTGAAGACTAGACTGGCAAGTTCCCCCTTTCGGTCGGTCGGCTAGGTGGGGCGACTGGGGTTCCACTTCGGTAGAACAGGCCGACCGAGGCTGAGGAGGCCGGTTTTGAGGGCACCGTTCGGTGTTGAAGGGCGATCCGTGGATAGTTTATACTTGGTGCTTTAGTTTCCTAAGGAGTCGGTCGGTCGGAACGGGCGAGTGATCCGATGTCGGGCGATACGTCCGCAGGTTCGAGTCAAGAGGTGGATTTGGGGGACGAGTATGAGCGTGCCCCGACTATGGTGGTAATGCCTGAAGGGAGTGTTCCGGTCGGTGTGCCGACCGGAGTTAGTGTGGCTGCTCCAGGGTCGAGTGGAGCTGGGCCGAGTGGCTCGGGTCGGTATGGTAGGAGTGGGGAAGACTCCGGAGGAGTTGACAGTCCCTCTTCGTCCAGTAGTAGCTCTGAGGAGGGGCCGAGCCAGCAGGGCAGTGGGATTCTGACCAGGGATTATCCGCCCGTGCTGAGGGACGGTGACGTGTGGCGCCTCCGTACACTGTATCATATCCCTGGTTCTGTTAAAGTCCGGACCCCGCGGTCGTACGAGCGTGTTGATTGGGAGGCTAAAGGTTGGGTCTGTGTATGAGAAGTGGTTTCACGATGGGTTGAGGTTGCATGTGCCTCGCCTAGTCTGGGAGGTGCTGAATCATTTCATCATCGCCCCCTCCCAGCTTATGCCGAACGCATGGAGGCTGTTGATGGCCTTGGAGGATCTGTGTGTTCGGCATCAGATTGTGTTCGGGTTGCACGAGCTGCTGTAATCGTACTTCCTGAAAGAGAACGATAAGGAGAAGGGCCGATATTTGCTGAACTTGAGGCACGATCGGTCTCATCTGGTGACCGACCTGCGGTCTAGTGACAAAAACTGGAAAGACCGTTACTTTTACTTGAAGGGTCAGGCCGTTTTCGGAGATAGGGGCATGGACGAGATCCCGATCGGGTGGCGAGCCACTGGTGAGAACTTCGTTGTTTCTTTCGTACTTTTGATTACTAAATCTTGATTATGTTTTTTGTTTGCAGAGCTCGATTTCAATCGCGCTGGGCAGAGCGGTGACGGCTTGGACGTAGCTACCCAGAGGGTGTTAGCCATCCCATTGGAGCAGAGGGATTGGCGAGTGGTGCTGGCAGAGTCTAATCTGAGGTTTGTCCCCCTCTCTGAGTTGAGAGTATCTTAAGTTAGAGAGTAGGTCGTGCTCAAGACGAGCTCGTCTTTCCTATGGACGAGCGAAGTGGTCAAAATTAGGAAGGCGTCTTCGAATTGGAGGTTGATTAGGAATAGGAAAGCACTATGACAGGGCTGTGGGCTTTGGATTCGTCCATGGACCTAGGACATGGGCCAGGTTTGAGAGGCTTGTGCCCGCTCAGTTTGGGCCGGTTTGTTCCTCATGTTTAGAAGAGAACTAGCATGGCTTGGGCCTTTGCAGGACTGGGCCTGGTCCTTCTTCGCTAATGGTCCTTCTTCCCTATTTGGGCCAAGGACGATTTTTGGCCCTAACACTTGCTCAATAAAAATCAAATTGATGAGAGGATTAAATATTTAGAAACTAGACAAACGCGACTTTAATTTAATATATTATATGCTTAATTTGGATAACTGTAGCCCCACTAATGAATCATTTTTTTAATCATCACACACATTTTGATTTCCTTGTTTCTCAATTTCCATTAAACAATCAATAGTAAATTAATCATAACTTGCTCAATAAAATCCAATTGATAAGCAGTTTGAATCATTGAAAACTAGACAGACAGGGCTATAATTTAATATATTGTATGCTTAATTTGGATAACTATAGCCCCACTGCTGAATCATTCCTTTTATCATAAACACATATTTCGGTTTTCACTTAACAGGCAATAGTAAATTGAGTATAACTTGCTCAATAAAACTCCAATTGATGAGAGTTTTGAATCTTTAAAAACTAGACAGATAGGGATTTAATTTTGTATCTATAAGATTAATTTGGATAACTGTGGCCCCACTTTCGAACCATTCCTTTTATCATCACACATTTTGGTTTCCACTGAACAGTTAATAGTAAATTGACCATAACTTGCTCAATAAAACTCCAATTGATAAGAGGTTTGAATATTTAGAAACTAGAAAGATAGAAATTGGATTTGATATATTATACGCTTAATTTGCATAAATGTAGCCCCACTTATGAACCATTCATTTTATCATCACATATATTTCGGTTTCCCCTATTTCTCGATTTCCACTGAACAATAAGTAGTAAATTGGTCATAACTTACTCAATAAAAAGAGGTTGTTGCTAAATATAACTAATTACATTTATTTAACAAATATCAATTGATGTTTGATGCTGAACTATGTAGCTTTAGTAAACTATTCATTTTATCATCACACACATTTAGGTTTTCATTTAATAATCAGTAGTAAATTGACTATAACTTGCTCAATAAACTCCAGTTGATGAGAGATTTGAATTTTAGAAACTAGACAGACATGACTTTAATTTGATATATTATACACATAATTTGGATAACTAAAGCCCCACTATCAAATTATTCATTTTATCATCACACACATTTCGGTTTCCATTGACCAATCAATAGCAAATTTACCATAACTTTCTCAATAAAAATCCAATTGATGAGAGGTTTGAATCTGTAGAAATTAGACAAATAGCGATTTAATTTGATATATTATATGCTTAATTTGAATAATTGTAGCCCTACTGACAAACCATTCATTTTATCATCACACACATTTTGGTTTCCACTTAATAGTCAGTAGTAAATTGATCATAACTTACTCAATAAAAATCCAATTGATGAGAGGTTTGAATCNCCAAGGTTGGCGAGGGCGTCGGCATGGTTGTTCTCAGCTCTGGGGATCTGTACTATCGAGAACTCTTCGAATTCGGCCTGCAACTCTTTGACCATGCTTAGATAGGATGTCATTTTTGAGTCACGTGCTTGGTACGTACCTTGTAGTTGATTGACCACGAGTTGGGAGTCTGACTTCACTTCTAATCTCTTGGCGCCGATTTCTCTGGCCAAGTTAAGTCCAGCTAAGAGGGCTTCGTATTCGGCCTCGTTATTCATGCACTTGAACCCACAGCGGACTACTCGCTGGATGATGTCTCCCTCTGGTGTGATCAGTACTATTCCCGAGTCCGCTTCCGTTGACATTACTCGATCCGTCTACTAGGAGAGTCCACTTTGAAGGTGGTGCGCCGTTCATGCATAATAATTCTTTTTCGGCCTGGGCGGTTTCGCTTGGTGTGAAGTCGACAATGAAATCTGCTAGTGCTTGGGACTTGACGGCGGTGCGTGGTTGGTATGATACGTCGTACTCGCTGAGTTCTACTGTCCATTGCATGAGTCGGCCTGACAGCTCTGGTTTGTGCAATATTCTCTTGAGTGGGAATGAGGTGATCCCAACTATAGGATGGCATTGGAAGTACGGTCTGAGCTTCCTGGATGCATGGATGAGGGCAAGGGCAAGCTTTTCCAGTTGGCTGTACCGAGTTTCTGCGTCGAGGAGCGACTTGCTAATGTAGTAGACCGGTGACTGCTTCGCTTCTTCTTCTCGGACTAGTACTGCTGATATGGCCGTCTCTGAGACCGCTAGGTAAGCGTAGAGCTTCTCCCCGTTCATGGGTTTGGACAGCAGCGGGGGTGTAGTCAGATACCTCTTCAGCTGTTGCAGGGCTTCTTCGCATGAGGGGGTCCAATCGAACCTGTTGGATTTTTTGAGGGCGTGGAAGAAGAGGTGGCACTTGTCAACGGATCTGGAGATGAAGCGGCTCAGGGCGGCCACTCGTCCTGCAAGACGTTGGACGTCTCTGACGCAAGTTGGGGATGGTATGTTGAGAACCACTCTGATCTGGTCGGGGTTTGCTTCTATTCCTCGCTGAGTAACCATATAGCCTAAGAATTTACCTGATGAGACGCCGAATGAGCACTTTTCTGGGTTCAGTTTCATGTTGTACTTCCGGAGAATGGCGAATGCCTGGCTAAGGTGGTCAAGGTGTTGTTCAGCAATCAGGGATTTGACGAGCATGTCGTCGATGTAAACTTCCATGGTCTTCCCTAAGTGGTCAGAGAACATTTTATTGACCAGACGTTGGTAGGTGGCTCCGGCGTTTTTCAGTCCAAACGGCATTACTTTGTAACAATAGGTTCCCCTCTCTGTGATGAAAGCTGTCTTCTCCTGGTCGTCCGCATGCATTAGAATCTGATTGTATCCCGAGAAGGCATCCATGAAACTGAGGAGTTCGTGCCCTGCGGTCGCGTCTACCATCATGTCAATATGTGGGAGCGGGAAAGAATCTTTGGGGCAGGCTCTGTTTAAGTCTGTGAAGTCGATGCAGACTCTCCACTTCCCGTTTTTCTTTTTTACGACTACGACGTTTGCCAGCCATTCGGGGTAGTGGACTTCTCTGATCATGCCGTTGTTTAGGAGTTTTTCGATCTCTTCATTGATGATCTGGTTCCGTTCAGCTGCGAATTTTCTCCTTTTCTGCTTGACTGGCGGGTGATCTGGATCTACCTTGAGCTGGTGGACCATCGCGTCCGGGTTGATCCCGGTCATGTCGGCATGGGACCAGGCGAAACAGTCTTCATTCTTTTTTAGAAAGTCTATCAGCTTCTCTCTTGTCTCGGGGTCGAGGCGGGAGCCTATGTTTGTTTTTCTCTCTGGGTCATCCGGATGTATCTGCACCTCATCCAGCTCCTCCATTGTCGGTTGATCGGGCTCGGTTCGGAGGGTCGGATGAGACTGTAATTGCTATGAGGAATGTCCCTTGCCTTTGAAGGCGTTCTTGTAGCAATCCCTAGAAGCTTTAGGGTCGCCCTTGATCTCCTGCACTCCCCACTTGGTTGGGAACCTGATCGTCTGGTGGAAGGTCGATGGCACTGCCCGCATGTCATGGATCCAGGGACGGCCCAAAATGACGTTGTAGGGGGATGGGCAGTCGATCACCAGGAAGACTGTCTGTTTGTTCACCCCGCCGGCATAGATAGGAAGGGTGATTTCCCCGATTGTGTACTTCTGTTCTGAGCTGAATCCAACCAGCAGTGTCGGTCGTCTGTTGATATTTGCTTCTTCCAGTCCCATCGCTTTTACTGCTTCGAGGAACAGGATATTCGCTGACGAACCCCCATCCACGAACACCCTTTTCACTAGGATGTTGGCTATTTGCAGGGAGAGGACTAAAGCATCGTGGTGAGGGGCAACCAGGGTGATCGGCTCGTCATCCTCGAACTGAATCACTTGATGGGAGTATGACCTCGAGACTGGATGAACAGACTGGACTTCATGGTGGTTGGTTCTAGCGTATCGCTTGGCCGACGAGTAACTTACCCCACTGATTTCTGATCCCCAGGAGATGAGCAAGCAGAAACCCTTAGGTGTCGGTTCTCGCGGAGGGGGCGACTGTTGCTTGGAGCTTTTCTGGCTAATGGTGTTCTTCCCTTTGTCGGTGAGTAGGTCACGGAGGTGTCATCTCTTTAAGAGTGCAACAAACTAGAGCCGCAAGGCAATGCAATCCGTGGTGTTATGCCAATGGTCGTTGTGGAACTCGCACCACTTGGTTGTGTCTCTCCTCGCCTCGGGATTGAGCTTACCAGGCCACTTGACAGCGGATCCCATTCCTTTCATTATCGCTACGATCTGGGTTGGTTCGATGCTGAGACTGTATTCTGGTATTTTGAACTGATTCGATCCCGATTGCCTGTTATTGCTTCTCAAGGGTTGGCGGTCATATGGTCTCCTGGCTCTGCCCATATTCCGTGAGGGGGGTTGGTAGCGGTGCTCTGCCGGTCTAGGTTCCGGTTTCCTGTCGTTTCGCCTGGGTTCGTATCTGGAATGGGCGGCTTGGTTCATCTCATCTTCCTCCCACCTTATCTAGATAACGGCTCGGGCCAGAGCGTCTTCCATGGTAATACATCCTAGCTTTGTAAGCTCCTTGTATAGTTCCCCATCTGGAATGAGGCCTTTCCTGAAAGCGTCCACAGCAGTCTCGCGGTTACAGGAATGAATAGAGATCTTCTCTTTGTTGAATCTGCTAACGTACTCTCTCAATGGTTCCCCTCTCCGTTGGTATATTCGGTACAAGTCGGCCGACAGCTTCTCTAGCTTCTTGCTGCTGGCGAACTGTTCCACAAAGGTGTCAGTAAGCTGAGCGAACGAATCAATGGATCCGTTCGGGAGATTCGTGTACCATTGGAGCGCCGGACCAGACAAACTAGAACCGAAACTTTTGCACATACAGGCTTCTCTAAGCGGTCGGGGTATTGAAACAGTAAACATCCGTTGTTTGTACGAGGCTATGTGGTCGTCTGGGTCGGTGGTACCGTCATATGGTTTCATGTTGGGGATACTGAATTTTTGGGGCATGTCAGCTAGGGCGATCTCGTCAGCAAAAGGTGAATCCGCGTAAAAATTCGGTCTGCTCTTCTTGGTTGGGATTGGCATTCTTGGGATACGCCTCATTACTGCCTCAACGTCGGCCAGTCTTTTAGCCAATAATTGTTCCACAGGGGAAGGGGATACTATCGGGTCATCCCGTCTTACCGGGTCTGGTACGCCTCGTGGGGTCATCCCCCGGGGGGTAGACTGACGGATCAGTCCGTCGTGCGTTCCTTGGTAGCATGTGTCTTCGTTCATCCCTTCTGGCTGGATGACTCCCATTGTCACTGTTCTGTTGTTCTTCCCTACATGGACGATCAGGGGAGTTGTCTGGTAGTCGTTCGGTCTTTCGGGATGGATGAGTTCAAGAGCTGGAGTTGGTTTGGTTTGGCCGTTCACCCCGCGAGGGTGAGCCAGGCACGAGGGGGTTTGTGTTTGAGTTGACTGGAGGGGGAGTGGCATGGTGGAGATGGGATGATCCTTAGGATTCTCTATTGTTAGATCGTTTTGATCATGAGGCTGGGATGGGTCGACTGGACCGCGAACTGTTATGTCTTTATCTCCGTTAGTCAGAAAGGAGTAGTCGAGCGCCAATGCGTCAAGCGGACGCGGCCCTTTACCAGAATCCGAGGGTTGGTGCTCTGGTGTGGAGAGGGGTTGCATGGAGGGGATAATGGTGCGGAACCGGTTGGGGGGTGCTTGGTCGGGCAGAAACTCGAGTTCATAGAATCGACTTACTTTCTCTTTCAGCGACTGGTTCTCGACCCGGATGGATGCGTTTTCGGCTTCCAGTGCGGCCACCTTGTCTAAGTTCTGTTGCATGAGAGCGGTCAAAGCCTCCAGTCTGGCCTCGAGGCCTGAGTTAACGTCGTCCGGATTGTCAGCCATGGGATATTCCTCCACGTAGCAGGGTTCGTCACGCCAAATGAACTATAAAGTTTTCTTAGAATTTTGGGATAGAATTTGTCTCATTTACAATCGGATCAACGGGTATCTGAAAATCCAAATGGACTTTATTCCATAAAAGAAAAGAATTGTTGATACAAAATTTACATCAACTAGAGTGATCTGATTGAGCTTGGTGAAATTGGAATAGATGTGTGTGTGATTAAAGATAATCAACAATTGAATATAAAAGAAGCGCAATGATATAAAGAACACAATCGATTTTTAAAGTGGTTCGACAAGTTTTAATCTGGGGTCTATGCCCGTTATTTTTCTAATTGCTTATAGAGTTTACAAGAAATATAATAATAATACTATGCCTAAAACAAATTACTAATCCCTCTTCCATGGTTGGAGGAGGTTTATATACAAGTTTTTTACAAGGGAAAGTAAGAAATTAACAAAATTACAATTAAAATAAAAGTGCAACTCTGATATTCTCGTGATTGAACACTAAGATTGTGCTATCATTGCTGTTGATCTCATCTATTCCTAAATATTCGGGATCTGGGCTTACCTATGATTTGTTGAACGACTACCAAGGTTGGTCGCGACTAGCTTATGCTAGGTCGAGCTGTATTTCGACGAGCTTATGCTGGGTCAGACAAGTGCTGAATCAAATTGATTCTAGGTTGAACTGTATTCTCGTGGGCTTTTGACATCTCTGAGCTTAATAGAAAAATCACACACAACATCTGTCCCCTAGTGTTCAGTGCTCGTTTCGAGCTTCGAAGACTATTTGCCCACTTTGACATTTAGTTCGAACGTCTCCAATTGCACGTTGACCGTAGATTTGGTCGAATTTCATTAGTCAGCCTTAGCTTCGGTCGATGTTAACAAGACTTGAGCTTTTTTGCTCTAATATTTGCTATAAACTTGGAATATGAAATGAGGGGCATGCATGTAATTTTCACAGGGTCGTGTCGCATTAAATGCAGCTAGCTTTTGCAGTTACTTTTCATCGTGCGTGGGCGATTACAACTGTCCACATGCAAAGTTGAGACGAGGTGCGACAACGGTTATGATTGCAGAATTCTGAGAGTTGATCACCCTTTGTGGATGATCGACACGTGGATACGATGTTAAAGGTTAACGATGATATTCAGATGTAAACGTGTGTAGAATTCTAAGAGTTGATCACACCTAAAAACCAAGTATGAGAAGAGAGAGTAATACATATCGTTAAAGGTTAACGATGTTCAGATGTAAACGTATGCATCCGGATTTATGTATTGGTGAGAAATGGTTACTCATGGGAAGCTAACACTTACCAAGGGTAATAAGGTAATTTGGTCATTATTGGATTAGATTCAATGATGGACTAAAATATATTATTGAATTGGATTCAATAATGGGTTAAATATTAAATGGGATTATTTTATATGCCTTGATTATAAATTTGTTTAAATCAATGATTTAATATTAAAGAGTTAATATTAAATTGAAATTATTTTAGGGACTTAGGATCATTAATGATTTAATATTAAGAGTTAATATTAAATTGAAATTATTTCAAGGACTTGAAAATAATATTGAATTTATATTAAGTGTTAATATAGGATTCATATTAATTCAAGGATTTGAGAATAATTTCAAATTATAGCAAAATGGTCCTTGTAATAAATAAGTGATATTCCCAAATTTAATCTAATTTTTCATTTTGATTGAAAATCTCTCTCTTGAGCTCTCATGGCCGATTCTCTCTTCTTCATCTTGGAGTGGACTTTACTTTGGGGATTTGCATCAAATTTGTTGAAGATCTTGAACTCCTTTTCAAGTTACAAAAGTTGTAAAGCATAAAAGGTAACAATTTCACCCTTTTAGTTTCAGTAACATGTCATATGACCTTATACCATGTTTTACACCAATTTTACCCTTTCTAAGCATGAATTCTTACACTAGGATCCCCTTTCCCATCAAATTGTTCTAGGGCGCCCTGAATCCCTGGGGAAGTGGGTCTTGACAGACTTCCTCCGCGAATGGAGAACTCACTATCTCTTTCGTTGAATTATTCTAGCGGGCTCTTAAATTGTCAAGCATTTTCTGCATCCAATCTAAGTCCTCATCATGAGGAGTATTCTAATTGCAAGCTCTGTTTAACCTTACCTCGAGTAGATGAGTTCGACGGTCAGTTGCTTGCAAACCTGCTCTATTAGGCATGCTAGTGCGCGAGGTGGAGTCATGATGGCTAGGATGGTAGATGTTATCATGCTCTTCGGTACGTTGCTCATGACATTGGTTAAAACCAACACGTCAGTTGTTACCAGATTGGCGTGCATGGCTAATCTCGCGATCTTATGAGGTTTGAGCTCGCCTTCGGCGTGGGTTAAAACTGGCATGTTGGCGTTGGGCATGTCGTCGATTAGGACGAGCATCCTTCGGGTGACCATTGCCTTTCTTCTCCCACATGGGCTACTTGCCTGGTCACCTCCCGATGTTAATTTGCCCACATGACTCACGCTCTTGAATGGAGGACGCCCTGCAATGTCGGGGGTTATGGTCATTCCTCGGTGCCGATGAATCAGATTGGTTGCTAGCAAAGTTATTCCTACCTGTGGGAGTAACCTTTGTGAAGTGTGGCTAATCAAGGTCCTGGTTGGTTGGCTGCTCGTTTTTTAATTCAGCTATGTTTTGTTGCACCGCCTATGCAAACATAGTCCATATCATCTCCATCAACTGGCCATTCTCGAGATTAGACATCCCTGCCCCCAGCTAATTTGCCACCTGTTGTGCCGGCGGCACTAGTGGCAGAAGCGCAGCAGCGTCCTGATGCACCTCCTGGTGGGCGGTTTCAACATTGTCGTGGTTTCTAATAGTGGTTTTGGATCTGGTACAAACCATTGGAAATCTCAGGTGATCGATTCACTAAAATTGCTTGTTTCTTGCCAGAATTGAATAAAGTAGGCGAAGGCCTTCCTTCTAGTACCAAAATGTTGATGCAAAATTTACACTAACTAGAGTGATCTGATTAACCTTGGTGGAATTGTAACGAATGTTGATCTTATCAATTCCAAAATATTCGAGATCTGAGCTTATCTGTGATTTGTCGAACAACTGTCAGGGTTGGTCGCAATTAGCTTATGCTAGGTCGAGCTATATTTTGACAAGCTTATGCTGAGTTGGACAAGTGCTGAATAGAATTGATTCTGCGTTGAACTATATTCTTGCGAGCTTTTGACATCTCTGAGCTTAATGGAAAAATCACACAAATTAAGAATGTAAACCAATGAGTTTGTTAATGACTAATATCAGTCCCACTTCCTTTAGTGGTTGATTGAATTTATAATATGGATTTTATTAAATTAGCTTCATTTCAAGTAGAAAGGAAAAATCACAAGGCGACAGTAAACCACCCACACAAAATAGTACAAACATCGCCTTCAATCATAGTTGTCATAGGAAAACCTTTCAATCCTGCTTAAGTAAACTGAGTACAGAATCACAGACAATGCAAATGAATCAGCAGTCACAATGAACTCCACTTGAATCGTAAAAAAGACGCAAACACCATGGTTCTCTGAGAATCGAACGATTGTAAATAAAAGACGATCCAAAAGATTGAATATGAGTATGAAAGAAAGGAAATATTACAAAATTGATATCTAATAGAAAAAACAGGGCCAAGCGACAGTAACGATGTCACTAAATGGACTACACCATGTAATATGATAGGTAACTCTATTAGTCTCCAACTAAAAACCGGTCACTGCCTAAAATTAAGTGTAATAAAGTTGTATCTGAGTGAACTAAAAGAAATGATAAGAATGTCCTATCTGAGGACAGATTTAAAATAGGATTCTGAAAACTGCCCGATTCACTCCTCAATCCTCAGCGGTAGAGGGGTTGACATCTGAAGCATTATCTTTGTGGTTTGGAGAAGGAACTAGTCCTCTTATTTTCAAGTCCCCAGATTGTTGTTGTTGTTGCTGCTGTTGCTGCTCCTGCATATGCTGCTGCTGCTGCTGCATCTTTAAATTGGGTCCTCTGGTGTTTTACTGTTCCTTTACTTATTGACCACAAATTCTATATATAATATTCCCTTGATTGCGGCAAAAACATATAATTTGGTTGGGGGCTATTGAACTATCTCTGCATAAGTATGATATTGAACTAGTGACATTTTTGCAACTCTATCAAATAAGTAAGTGAAGGTCTTAATCATTCTATGTTTCATTAACACTTTTATCGCAGAAAAAGGTTGTTTAAGTCATTTGTTGTACACTTAAGCTTCTTTTGCTTGATAAAAGGATGATTCTAGAGGTGCGGCAACCACACAATTAAATCCAAACTGTTTTCCATTTAGGTCAAAGGAGTAGATAAGTCATTTATTACGTATTGCTAAGATTTTAAGAAGCAGCTTTCTTCATGTGCGTAGATTCAGGTTTTATTTTTATTTGGCATCAGTCCTTGTTATATCTTACCTGGTCAAAACCGTTTGCAAATTCACTGGATGGATCAAAACCTTATCCTTGTTATTCTTAGATGCATAGTGTTGATGCTGGATTCTTGCACCAACGAATTTTTACGTGTACAACTTTGATTGGCAATTCAATACACATAAAAAGGGGATATCTGAAAATGGAATAAATGCCAAGGGAGTTTTTTAAGTGGTTCGGATGCTAAGATAGCAAATCCTACGTCCACTGATTTGTATTGAAATTAGTAGGTGTCAGGTCGCGGTCGCGAGCTGACTTACATCAGACGAAAAAGTCAAAAGAGAAAGTTACAAGAGAGAGAATGATTTCTATTGCCTCTCTGTAAAAAATGGTCGAATCCCTTTAATGAAGGGGTCTTCCCTATTTTATACTGAACCGAAGTGTATAATCATCACTAAATCCGTGGTTTGGTGTGATTGTCAGTAGATAAATCTGGCTTTATGTCCCATTTCTCTTTTTCCCAGCTGACAGCGCACGACTTGTTGCAGGAGAATGGACGCGTGTGGGCTCCACATCACTTGGCAGGTATGACGTGCGCATGCTGCTCTGACGGGAGCAGGTCGCCCTTCACGTGACTTTCCCACGTCAGCCCTTTGTTTCCTTGGTCATAACAGAAGCCCCCTAGTTTTTAAGGTTCGAAGGTCGGACCTTGGAAACTAAGTCATGTCGGAGTTTTTACTCGCCCCGACCTGAACGGGATGAGCTCGGTACAGAACCCAGCGAGCACGATGTTGCGATACTCTGCCAGAGCGACCTGACAATATTCGCTTTAGCGACCTAGACCTGATGGACGCTCCTCTATAGATTCAATGAACTTGGTCTTATGCTGTCAGATGATCTGCGCGCGTGAGCCTGTCACACATTAAATGCTTTGCGTGCTGAGCTGGCGTCGTCTGACAGCGTTAGTGGCGCAGCGTAACCGTTGCGACGACCATCATCACGTCATTTAATGCGACGTGGGGCGCATTTAATGCGGGGAGAGGGAGAGTGGGCTGTCGTTTCAGTTCCAAGGGGCGGTAACCGTCGATTCGCAGCCCCATATAAAAACTCGCACTTTTCTGATGAGGCTACCAAAATTTCCTTTGCTTCAAGTAGAAAACCTTCGCACGCCAGGAATAACTTTCTTCCGATCGGCATTTTTCAGGCAATCGAAACGAATTCCGGCACTAGCTTCGCGTCTCAGAGAGTAAGGTTTTTCTTTTTCCTTTTACATATATATTATTTTCTTTTCTTCTTTCTTTTTTTTTTTTTTTTTTTTTTTGAACAGTGGCGTTGAGTCTCTCGGCGTTTCACCGGAGACACGACGCCGCCCTTGGATTCGAGCCGTGGACGGCGGCTCGAGTCGCTGATAGATTTTTAGGCGTCCTGTCATTACTCGGGACGAACACAAAGGCTCTAATGACCGTGTCTGTCGATGTTGCAGACTGGAATGGAACCGTCAACATCCAGACCCGAGGAAGTAGCCAGCTCGTCCTCGCAGGAAGTCCCCGAGGACGCAGCCCTCGAGGTTTACTCGGTTCTTACTTCCGAGGAGTTTGATAGAATAAAGACGCAGTACGACATTCGCGCAGAGGTGTTCCTCGACCATACCAGGTCGTCGAGGCGCCCAGACACTGGCCTCGCCGCGATCTCAGAGGAGATCTTCAAGGGTGGAGGGAGGATTCCCTTCCATCCTTTCATCAGGTCGGTCCTGGATCATTTCGGGATCGCACTGATGCAACTAACACCAAACGCGTATGTCATCGCTGTTGCGATGTACATCGTGTGCTGCGAGAGCGGCTTGGGAGAGCCAACGGCGGTAGAGCTCGGGGTCGCCTACTACCTCAAGAAGAGTAGGGACAAAGACTCGTACTACCTATCTCGACGACCTACCATTGCTGCGGGGATACACAGCTACCCCAGCAATGCGGGAGCCTACGAGTCAAAGTTCTTCTTTTTCTTGTACGACGGCCATTGCCGTTTTCAAGATCCAAGTAGGTTTTCTTATTGAGTCTGTTGTCCGCTTGCTTGATTTCATAATAACGACCTGCTTTGTTTTGCAGTCAACAGAACGACCCATCAGTCGCTGCTCGCTGACCCGGATAGGCTAGTATCCTTTGGAGTACTGGACGAGGATAGTCGCGACGCGAGGAAGCTTGTGACAACCGCAAACCTACGAAAGTACGGTTTTTTCAGTGACCAGGCCTCCTTAGAACCGCTAGAAGGTAAGTTACTGGTTTCTTTTTGGTCGTTGAATGATTTCGTTTACTAACGACCTCGAATGCAGAAACGATGCCCCCGAAGGAGTCCGGGCAGTCCCGTCGAGCACCGTTCGTCTTTCCTCGGTCGAGGATCGAGAGGGAGGCTGAAGCTGCTCGTGCTGTCCCGGCACAGCCGGTACGAACAGTCCCAGCTTCCCAGCCCCGCCCTGCTGCGCAAGGGGCAACCAGGTCGGGACAGGCCGCTCAGGCACCGACTACTCGCCCCAAGCGGAAGGCTCCGGCCCAGAAGTCAAAGAAGAGAAAGCATATTCAGCCTGACGAGTCGGAGACCGAATCAGAGGAAGAGCCTCTTAGGTCGCGTCAGGCGTCCCGGAGGTCGGGTAAAGAGCCCGTGGGCGAGGCAGGTGCAACGGACGCACCTGTTCTAGATTCGTTGGGGAGCCTACCCGAATATCTGCAGCCGATCGTTTATGGCCTGCTCGATTGCGAGCTATCGAAGTCATACAATGAGTTTGTAGATACGGGAGACGACCTGTTGGCTACGTCGTTTCAGCATCTGAGCAAGGTAAAATAGCATACTTTTGAAATTTCAATCCGATTTGTCTCTAAACCAGACTCTGCTCGCAGGGATTGCTTGCGATGAGGATGTCCATGGAGAAGACGCGTTTGGGGGACGCAAAGGGAACAAGCGACCTGGAAGAGGAGGTCGCGAAGCTGAAGCAGGACTTGGCGTCCGCCGAAGCTGAAAGAGCACAAGCGTTTGAAGCGGCGGACAGGTATCTGCACCAGAAGGATGCCGCATTGCGATCAATGGATTTCCAGAAGGCTGAGCTCGACCGACGTGCGGAGGAGGTTAAAGAGCTTCAAAGGACAACCGCCCGTCTCACCAAGGAGGTCAGCGTAAAGGACCAAGAACTGCGGGCGACCTTCGAACGGGCTCAGCGAGCTGAAGAAGCTAACGGGGCCTTCGAACAGGAAAGGTTAGTTCTTGAGGCCGAGCTTCAGGAGAGTCGGGAGAGGGTCACTGCATTGACTGCGGAAATGCAGAATCAGTCCGAGGGGATGGAGGAGAAGGCCGCAGACTGGGCGATCGGGTCCGTCTACGTCCTTCGTGCAAAGAATCCTGATTTGGATTTCTCCGACCTCCCGGAATTCTGGCAGACGACCTTGAGGGTGATGGCCGAGGAGGACCAGGCTGCCGCGGCCACGCAGGAACCCGACCAGGGACTCGACCAGGCCGGTGGCTCTGGCTCGAAGGGTCTTCCCGACCAGCCTTAGTGTTTAGAGAGTCGCTCCTTTTGTCCCCGAGTCTTAAAACTTGTATATGACTTTCTTTGCAATGGAAATTTACTTTTTTATAAATTTGCACTATTTACAATTGTGATTTACATGAGCGATTACATATAAAATGCGAACAGAACACATCCGAACTGTTCTAAGTAAACACAGTAATGCTTGAAAAAGAAATTATCAAAAACTGAGCTGAGTTTGGGATTACTGGTAGTATGGCCGAAGGTGCTCGGCGTTCCAAGCTCGGGGTACCTTGGAGCCATTCAATCTCTTGAGATGGTAGCTCCCCGGTCTGATCACTTTGTCGATCCGGTATGGACCTTCCCAGTTAGGCCCTAGTACCCCCGCACTTGGCTCTCTGGCTCCGAGGAGAACTTCCTTTAGCACCAGGTCTCCGACCTGGAAGTCTCTTCGCCTGACCTTCGAGTCGAAGAACCTTTTTGCTCGCTGCTGGTAGGCTGCTATTCTTAGCGAAGCCTTGCTGCGACGTTCTTCAATTAGATCCAAACTTGCTCTCAGGAGTGCTTCGTTGTCGTCCTCGTTGTACAGGTCCCTCCGAAGAGAACCGGTCCCGACCTCGCTAGACTGTTGCTCGCTCGGGAGATAGGAGAATTTCGAGATAAAGTCTGCAACAGCTTGCCCTTTGATAGTCGACCTAGGCGTATACCTTAAGTCGAACTGGCTCAATTCCATGGCCCATTTGAGCAGCTTACCCGAGGCCTCTGGTTTCTGGAGGACCTGCCTAAGAGGGTAGCTCGTCATTACATTAATCGTGTGGGCATGGAAGTAAGGTCGCAGCTTTCTGGACACGACCAGCAGGGCAAAAGCTAGTCGCTCCATTTCCGGGTACCGCATCTCAGCATCCGATAGACGCCTACTTGCATAATATACCGGCCACTGAACCTTTTCCTCTTCTCGTATTAAAGCTGCACTGACCGCGAACTGAGACACGGACAGGTAGACGAGCAGGATTTCTTGCGGAAGTGGCTTAGAGAGGAGTGGTGGCTTCCCGAGATGCTCTTTTATACTTTGGAATGCTTGCTCGCATTCGGAAGTCCACTCGAATTTCTTATTGGCTTTCAGTACGTTGAAGAATGGTAAACAGCGGTCTGTTAGCCTCGATATGAAGCGACTAAGTGCCGCTATTCGCCCGTTCAGACTCATGACCTGCTTTTTGTTGGTCGGACTTTTCATATCGAGTAGGGCTTGGATCTTTTCGGGGTTCACCTCTATGCCTCGCTGATTTACCATATACCCTAGGAATTTTCCTGATGATACTCCGAACGAGCATTTAAGAGGGTTCAGCTTCATTCTGTAGAGTCGGAGTATGTCGAACATCTCAGCGAGATGTTTAATGTGTTCTGAGGCGACCTGGGACTTAACCAGCATATCGTCTACATAGACCTCCATTGTCCTCCCGATCTGGTCGGAGAACATTCGGTTGACCAACCTCTGATAGGTCGCACCCGCATTTTTGAGGCCGAAGGGCATCACTTTGTAGCAGTATAGCCCCCGATCTGTAATGAAGGTCGTATGCTCCTCATCTGGCTTATACATCGGGATTTGATTGTATCCTGAGTATGCGTCCATGAAGCTTAACAGCTCGTGCCCCGAGGTGGCATCAACGAGCTGGTCAATTCTTGGCAGGGGGAAACTGTCTTTCGGGCAAGCTTTGTTCAGGTCGCTGAAGTCTATGCAGGTTCGCCACTTGCCATTTGGCTTCTTTACCAGGACCGGGTTGGCGACCTAGGTCGGGTAGAGAGCCTCGCGAACAGATCCATTTCGGAGAAGGTTTTCCACTTCTGACTTTAACGCGGCGTACCGCTCTGGATCCATCGCCCTTCTCTTTTGGCGTACTAGCTTAGCTTCACTGCTGACGTTCAGGGAATGGCAAATAATGTTCGGGCTGATCCCGACCATGTCAGCATGCGACCAGGCGAACACATCAATGTTCTCCTTCAAGAAGTTCACCAGCTCGGAAGCGAGCTGGGGATTGAGACAGCTCCCAATCTTTAGCATTCGGCTCGGCTCTTTCGGATCAACTGATACTTCAGACAGATCCTCAACCGGGCCGCTCGGGGGGATTTCCTGAATACGAGGATCTATATTATCCTCTGCTGGACCGGGCTGTGGCTCGATCCGGCTGATCGTCATAGCCTGACGGGGTGCACACCGCGAAATGCCCTTCCCCTTGTCGGCCATTTGGACCGCTTTTATGTAGCATTCGCGAGATGCACTTTGCGACCCGCTTACCTCCCCGATCCCCGACGGGGTGGGGAACTTCATCTTGAGATGATAGATGGAAGTAACTGCCTTGAAGGTTCTCAGTAGAGGTCGCCCTAGGATTCCATTGAAGGCCGATGGGCAGTCTACGACCAGGAACTCTGTAACTCTAGTCACCTCGTCGTAGTCGCCGAGCGTGACTGGGAGCTGGATTGTTCCGCTGGGGATTAGGTGATCCCCTGTAAAACCGTATAGAGGCATCGAGGCTGGCTTCAGGTCGGCCTCGACCAGGTTCATTCTATCGAAAGCTGACTTGAACAGAATGTTCACAGCGCTCCCGTTGTCCACAAGCATCCTGCAGACATTATGACATCCAATCAGGGGGGTGATTACCAGGGCGTCCTCGTGCGGATGGTGCAAGCGAGCTGCCTCCTTCTCGCAGAAGGTGATTGGTTCTTCCTTCCTGGCTTTCTGAGGTCGCTGCGATGTGCTCATGACCCTGATCGGGTCATGATGCGCTTCCCGAGCATACCTGTCCTGCGCCCCCCGCGTGTTTCCAGCGAGGTGTGGACCTCCGAAAATCAAGTTCACACTGCTGTACCCGCTGCGATCACGGCGCTTGTTCTTTCGCTCCCCTTGGTTTTCTTTTGGGGAGTCGTCAATGTACTCCTTGAAGTGCCCCTTCTTGATAAGCTCTTCGATAGCCTGCTTTAGAGCTCGGCACTCATCAGTGTGATGCCCGTTATCCCGATGATACCGACAGTATTTCTTGCTGTTCCTGGCCGCTGCAGGAGTTTTCATGGGTTCTGGCTCACCGAGCAGGCTGGCTTCCTCGGATTTGTCGAGGATCGCAGATATGGACACATTCAGCGGGGTGTATTGGGCCCTGTCGCGGTCGTGACGGGGGACAGGAGCATAGGACTTTTTCTGCTCGTAGCGGGGTTTCTTCCCTTTTCGCTGATCGTCATTGTCTCCTTTGCGATCAGCTCGCCTGTTATCTCCCCGACCTGACATGCTGCTAGAGGTGCCGTGATCGCGACGGCGAAGTGCCGCCAGCGAATTCTCTATTCGGAGATACTTTTCCGCCAGGTTGTAGAATCTGGTGAGGGAAATATCGTCCTCAGCCTGCAGTTCCTTCCACAGGTCGGTTTGCGGGCGAACTCCGGCTATTATAAGAGTTCGGATGGAATCTTCTGGGGCGTGAGCCACCTTGTTGAGTTCCCTGTGGAAGCGGTCAACGTAAGACTGCAGGGATTCGTCTCTTTCTTGCCTTATGTTGCTGAGGTAGCTCAAAGGCATTGAAAATTTCCGATTGGCTTGGAAATGCCGCAAGAACGTCGTGCTCATCTGAGGCCACGAACTGATCGAACCCGTTGGGAGCGACCTTAACCACCGTTTGGCGTGAGAAGTCAGCGTCACAGCCAAACATCGGCATTTCGCAAGGTCCGAAACCTGGTGGAGCTCCATCAGGTCGTTGAACTCATACAAATGATCCTGCGGATCATAGTTTCCATCAAACGGCCGCATGTCTGGCATTCTGAACCCTGGTGGAAGTGGGGCAGCTAGCACTTCAGGGGAAAATGGGGATGTAGAGACGACCTGTGTCTGCTCGTTTTGCTGCTCCCTTAACCTGTCCAGAGCTCGCTGCAGCTCCTCAATTTGCGGTAATGGAGCCAATTGGGGGTTGTTTTCACCCGTGCGAGCCCTCCCTTCTCGGTTGCGGTTCAGGACAGTCCGGAGATCAGATTCCTCCTCGCCTCGGCCGGCATTTCCGGCCGCACTCGACACATGCTGACTATGGGCATGTGAAGACGACGGGTTGTGAGGGGCACTTTCACGACCCTCGCGGTGGTACGAACCGCCCCGCGAGGTGTGGTAACCTCCCGCATAACGATCGGGATTGCTCTGCTGGTGGTGATCGGGACCACCATGCCCAGCATTTTTGCTTGGGTTTGCTTGCATCGTGGCATGGGACAGCTCGGGGTCCACTCTCTCGCCAAGTCTCAGCTTTGCTGATACTCTGCTAGGGGCACCCTTGGTATTCGCCGGCCCTTGGGAACCCGTAGGCTTATTTTTTGCCACTTGTTTACCCTTGCGCTTACGCGCTGCAGTGCTCGCGGCACGGGCTATCGCCCTTTGCCGCGCTTTCGCGCGACCTGCAGGCGTATTTGGCGGTTGTACGGCTCTGGCTGTCGTGGATGACATGCCTTGGTCCAGACGGTCCAACCTCTGGTTGACTGTCTGGAGAGTATTATCAAACCTCTCCAGGTAACTCCTGATGGCAGGGTCCAGTTGCGGGGCTGTTGGGGTATTCCCAGCAGCATTTTGCGAAATTAGAGGTATGTTGGAAGGGGTGTCCCTCTGGGCCAGGGGGACTCCTTCTGCATGCTGGTTCCCTTGCTCAGGTTCAGATTGGCGGGCCATTGTAGCTGTAAGACCAGTAGGTCAAAGATTCTCCTGATGAAGGGTAGACACTAAATCAGCCCTCCTTCTAGCGCCAAACTGTTGATGCTCGTTTTTACACCAACGAATTTTTACGTGTATGATATCAAGTGACTGTTTGATGCACGTGAAAATAGAATATCCGAAAAGTAAAATAGCTGTAGAGGGAGTTTTTAAGTGGTTCGGATGCTAAGATAGCAAGTCCTACGTCCACTGATTGGTATTGATATTGGTGGGTGTCAGGTCGCGGTCGCGAGCTGACTTACATCAGACGAAAAAGTCAAAGCAAAGTTTACAAGAGAGAGATTTCCGTTTGTTCTTTTGTATGTAAAATGGCCGAATCCCCTTAATGAAGGGGTCTTCCCTATTTTATACTGAATCGAAACGTATAATCATTGCTAAATCCGTGGTTTGGTGTGATTGTCAGTATATAATCCGGCTTTATGTCCCATTTCCCTTTTTCCAAGCTGACATCGCACGACTTGTGGCAGGAGAATGGACGCGTGTGGGCTCCACATCACTTGGCAGGTCTGACGTGTGCGTGCTGCTCTGACGGGAGCAGGTCGCCCTTCACGTGACTCTTCCCATGTCAGCCCTTTATTTCCTTAGGCATAACAGTAAAATATACGTAAAATCAGAAATTTTCAGCATTTTTACTTTTGGATGTTTTGGGCTGTTTGCAGATTTTTGATGGACTTAGAGTTACATTTTCGTTTTTGGAGCAGCTATGAAGTTAAAGTAGACATCTTAAGCTTTCCAAGTTGGGGTAGCACGTCCACAGATGACTTCGTTTGGGCCTCCAATTGTTGGTGTAAAGTCAGAGTTGAAAATTGAAATTGAATCCTAATTGGAGTAGGATTTCTGTCCGACCACTGGAGATTTAAAAGAGCATAACAGGAGTTTCAGGAACTCAAATGAGACGATTCAAAAGCCCAAATTGAAGTAAACATCCTGAACTACAATTCTTATGTGGGGGCCGAAGTCCAGAAAGTTCTTTGTCCTGTCCAAAACTGGCCTGGAAGTTACAGCTTTAGCCCAGAAGCTTTAATCCTTAGCTGATTTGGATTATTTTTGTATGGCTCGTATAAAGACTTGGTCCAACTTCAAATACAAGTCTGGAGAGCTGAAAATTCATGTGTATGAGCTGAAATTTCACTTGTACAAATTAAGGGCAGGTTTGAAGAGAGAGAAAGAAGTGTTTTCCTAAAAGGGTTTGGTTATTTGCCTTAATTTTAGGGTTGACTTTTAAAAGGGAAGTTTTGATACGTTTCTTTGGGGGAGATAGAAAATAGAACTTTTAGGTGGCTAGGGTTTTAGTGTTGGAGATAGGACGAAATTTGATTTTTCCTTTTCTTTGTCTTTCATCTCATCATGTTAGGCTAAATTATTTTGTTCAATTCAAGGAAACACCAATCCGGTTAGCATAATTGTAAGACTTTGTTCTTAATTTTCGTTATTCTTATATTCGTATATCTGTGTTTCTTTGTTTTAATTATTATGGTTGCATGATTTAATTGATTAAAGAGGCATGTTAATTGATTGATTGTGCGATTAATTGCTAAACTGAATTTGCAATCCATAATTGTTATAATATTCAGTTAGAGTAGTAATTAAGCAAAACAATTGTGATCCAAGCTTTTGTTGATTGTTTAAAAGAAACATGAAATGAATTAAATAATCTGACGCTTGTTTGATTGTTATTCATCTTTAACTACTTTCCTAATTCGTAATGCTATCAGTAAATTCATAAGGATTATGTAATACCAAGTGGTTTATTGAAAAGAATTAATTTGTGTGCTGGGTTCAGATTAATGAACGTAGGGAAAATAAAGATTGTCTGGTTTCTTGATAATCTTTGGTTAAATATTCAATTAAAGAGTAGTATATATTAGAAGTCAGCGATCAATTTGTAACCATGAGTAATTGTCCTTGAGTCAATATATATATATATATTTAATTAAATTCTCTTTACTTAGTTCCTGTTGGTAGTAATTAATTTTAGAAGTAAAATTTCCCCCTTTTTATTTCATTAAGTCATTGTGATATTAAGTTGGATAATCTGATTAGCTAGTCTCTGTAGATCGACTTGTACTTACTGTGATTACAAGTCGTGAGTAGAGTAATTTAATTTTTGGTTGCGCTCGGCACGCATCAAACTACAACTCAATATCTCTCAGAAAATCCTCTTTTTATTTATTCATTTAAATAGGCTACAAATTTTGAAGTGTGTAGTGTGATACTAGCACAACCAGTGTTTGAACAACAACATTTGCAATATTCATATGGTTCGCAGAGAGAACCATTATCCACAAATAATAAAACTCTCTAAGCAACCAGAACCATTATCCTAAAACAAAACAACTCTTTATGCAACCGCACTATCCTGTTGATGCCCTTGAAACCACTCAGCAGGCCACCATTGTGGTCTCATGGCCTTGATAAACCTGCTGTGCATAAGGTGTACACCCTTAAGGGGCGTAATAGACAATAAGGAGGTTGTTACGGTATAGGGTCCACAAATCACAGGTGTAATGTTGGTATGAGTCTGTTGTGAGAGTAAGAATTATGTAACTAAGGGCAATTACGGAAAGGGTTTAAGTATATAAATAGAATGAGTCTTAGTAGTAGGATTAGCATATAATTTTTGAATGGTAAATAGTGGAGGCTCCTGGCTCCTCGAAATGCTAGGATTTGCAGCTACAGATACTCTTCATTCCATTATCATCTGATTCCATTTGTTTCTTGATATTTAATTAATATAAACGTATTGGAGGTTATATAGATTGTTTGTTTCGTGCATTATTGTTGTTGTGGTTTGGTTGTGTGTTGGGTTTGTTTGCAGGTGAACCTATCAATTGGTATCAGAGCCAGAGTGGGGAATGGTAAAATCCAAAATCCAAAATGGAGAATAGAATGGATAATGTAGAGAAGGAGATGAAGACAGTAAAGGAAGACATAAGTATGTTAAAATTTGACATGGGTAGCGTTAAGGAATATCTGACAGAGATGCATGAATTAATGTGCATGAGAGAAGAAAGAGATGAAAGAAGAGACTGAGAAAGAGAGAAATCTTCTACATCAGCTGAGAACCAGAACTTCTGTGAAGATAAGGGGCAAGACCGAAAGAACAGTGGGGAAGTTGGGAAGGAGGAGAAAAAGAACGTACGCAAGCTGGAGCTACCAATCTTTAATGGCGAAGATCCATTTGGGTGGTCCTTCAGAGCAGATCGTTACTTCACCATCAACCGTTATCAGGAGACAGAGATGGTAGAAGCAGTAGCAGTTTGCATGGAGGGGAGAACTCTGAGCTAGTATCAATGGGTTGAATCCAGAGCACCATTTCAGTCGTGGGTGTTAGAGTAGATGCCCTAGAGCCAATCAATTATTGTAGAATTGACTCTTTGTAATAATGTTCATTAATCAATAAAAGGCATTTTATTCTATATCGCGTAAATCATTATTATTGCAATATGTATTGATATATGTCCTTAGAATGGTAGAGTCGTGATGAGGTATCAAGTGTTTCAATCTTGATAGTAGAACCGTATGACACATATGGTGGCCATTCTAGAAACGTCCGTAGCCCCGATATTATTCTGAACTAAGGCACAAGATAAACGGTAATGCTATCATAGTGTTGAACGACCCTGTCGAAAGGCAGTGCTGATCTCACTTGTCAAGGTTGTTTGGTGACAACCTGGTGCAACACATGGGTGTTTGTTGTAGGCTTTACCACCACAAGTTCACTGGACTGACCCACCAGAGGATTCCATATGGATGGTAACCCCAGTGTCTATGGAACAATCCTCTAACGAATGGGTGCATGTGATCCTTAGACTTGAGATCACCGGAGCGCCTTGTGCACCGATTGGTGTTGTTTGCACTAGCCTAACGCAGTTCTTTTCAGAGTTGTCAATACGGTGGTGATTGGCTGCATCAAGGAGTGTATCAAGACTATGGTGGATTGACAGAGGATTTATCACTCCCGGTACGGAGAAAGTTATCTCACGGCGCAATTCAGTATATGGCAATGACACTAAAACTGTGGCCACAGTGGGATTGAGTGTTGCTCTATCCAGTTTATAATACGGGTCATTGGTCCAGAAACTGAATAAATATATCGAGAAACCGAAGGTTGACACATTTCTATGCCTTCGTCTCGTCGAGAAACGTATGATAAATGATTGAATTGCACGGTAACCATATCGTTGACAGGTAGCTACTTTGCTGAATCCGAATCTATTAGGTGGCCATGATGCCTTGCTAGGGGCCAATCTTGTTCTATGTAGTGAGACGATTAATTGGTGTTAATCGCAATACTATACACTGCCGATATGATGAAAAACCTAAGGGTCACACCATAAAGACAATTTAAGATGTAAAAGAAAGAAGGCGTTTTCGTCTTTAAGGCGAAGGGTATTTTGGTAATTTCACAGTGCAATTAAATTTGCTGAGGTCGTAGCCTTTTTTATTTAATTTGTTAAAAATTAAATAAGTGAAATTACTTTAAATATGTGTTCACACATATTTAAATATTATCATTATTGTTAAATGTTAATATTATATTAAATATATATTAGTTGATTTTAAATTGAAAATGATGAAATAAAAAAATATCTAATTTGGGAGTGTTTGGCAACATGGGGTGTTTGGGTTGGAGCCCAAGCCCTTCCATGTGGAATGGGCAACTTGGTTTGCCTATAAAAAAATAGTGTTTGTGTGTTTTATGAATGAATTGATTTTGCCTTTTGAAAAAGAAAAACACAACACCCCATACACTCACTCCCACGCCACTTTCCTGTTTGATTGAAAATCAAACTTTTTCTTTTGTTCTTCTTGATTTCTTAAGGCCAGGAGGATCTAGCAAATCCCTCATTGGTTCTTGGTGGTTGTCTTCGTGGGACTTTTGGTTCGATCCTATACTTGGATCGGTAGCAAACACGTTCAGAGACAAAATGGTGGAGCCTCCAAACGTGGGTATGAATCTAAACCTTTGGATTTATTTTTCTGCAGATTCTTATAAAATAACTGTATTTTCTATCATAATACGGTAAGGCTATCATAGTGTTGAACAACCCTGTCGAAAGGCAGTGACTGATCTCACTTGTCAAGGTTGTTTGGTGACAACCTGGTGCAACCCATGGGTGCTTGCTGTAGGCGATTACACCGTAGCAAGTTCACTGGAATGACCCACCAAGGGATTCCATATGGATGGTAACCCCAGTGTCTGTGGAACAAATCCTCTAACGAATGGTGGTGCATGTGATCCTTAGACTTGAGATCACCGGAGCGCCTTGTGCACCGATTGGTGTAGTTTGACACTAGCCTACCGCATTTCTTTCGAGCTTTCAATACGGTGGGGATTGGCTGCATCAAAGAGTGTATCAGGACTATGGTGTATTGACAGAGGATTCATCACTCCCGGTACGGGAGAAGTTATCTCACGATGCATTCAGTTATGGCAATGACACTAAAACTATGGTCACGTGGGATTGAGTTGTTGCTCTGTACCATCTACTGAAAACTGTACAATGCATGCATAATAATAATAGAAAATTGGGCCCAAAGTTTCTTTTCATTACAATTCATGTGTCTTTTATACATAAAAGTATTGTTTACAAAATGTATTTTAAAAGACAAACAGGGGAATAGTGTAGCTATTGCTCCTCGCCGCCGACGTCCCTCCAACCGCATCAACACCTAGAACCTGCATCCACAAAGGAAAAATAACGGGTGAGCACAATAATGCTCAGTAAGTAAAACCCTCTAACTGTCTGTCCCCGTGTGTGACTCTTAATTCTTTCCTTTCTCATTCTGTTTCTATTTCTGTTTCTACTAATACCATGACCTCATCTTCCCGAGGTACGGCCGAATGGCGTTCACACAGCACCATCTCACTCTCCATAACTATCGG
Organism: Pistacia vera; assembly: GCF_008641045.1. Taxonomy (NCBI): domain Eukaryota; kingdom Viridiplantae; phylum Streptophyta; class Magnoliopsida; order Sapindales; family Anacardiaceae; genus Pistacia; species Pistacia vera. Next base: position 1,459,574 of record NW_022196036.1, read on the forward strand.
GGGAATTCACATAGTACCACCCGTTCTTATGACTACCAGTGGGGATCACAAAGCTCCTACTCGGATTTCCTAACTATCGGTGGAGACCACTTAGCACCTACCCTTCCTCGACTTTTGGGTAACGATCACTAAGCATAACCCGTCTCTAGTCACTGTGCGGTGATGATCACAAAGCATCAACCCGCTTCTACTAACTGTTTGATGATGATCACACCTCAACTCACTTTCTAATAACTAATCGGATAGTGATCACAAAGCATCTACCCCATTTCTATTACTCATTAGTGACGATCACAAAGCATCGACCCATCTCTCTAAGGGCTATTCGGATGATGATCACAAAGCATCATCCCAACTATACTACTCTTCTAACTCATTCTATTGTAGCATTTTTTCAATGCTCTCTACCCTTAGAGTAATTTTACCCACTAAGCTCTCTACTCATAGGGTACCTGCATACACTATTCCTACTTTCTAGGTCACTCTTCCATGTACAACTAGTGCCTATGGATGGTTCATCTTCACCAATGCACTTATGAGATGCCAACTGCAATGTTGCAAGAATTAAGGTTCATTACTCACACTCAAACCTCTATTAGGCATTTCTCAAACAACTCATGTGCACTATGAAACTCTATCATAGCCATGATTCTAAAACTTTTCCTAACCATCCAAAATGGGGAAAAACCCCTTCACAAGTCATAATAACCTGTCAAACAAAACACTTCCAAAAAGGGTTCCATAACACCCCTTCAAATCCACTCAACTACCTTGCCAATCCAACAACCCATTCTCATATTTGCAATGAATAAACAATACAAGGCATGAAATCTCTATTTAATCCTTCTACATGACATATTACATGTCCATCACATACATACATCAAGTCTATCAAAACCCTAATCAAGAAATTCCACAATCTCACTGGGTTGGGTTTACTTACTTTGTTATGGAGAGACTTCACACAACTCTTCCTTTCACTTGTTTAGCTTGACTTTTCCTCTAATCTAACCAAAAGAATGAACACCCTCAAACACCAAAATGACCTAAAACTCACAAATCACACAACTTAAGGAGAAATCCTTACCTAGGAAGCCCTAGGTTGCTTTTCTCACTCCAAATCACTTCAAAAACCCCTTGAAAAACCTTGATCAAAAGAAAAGAGAAGTTGAGAGGAGTAAGGATGGAGAGTCACGTTTGAGAAGAAGAAATGAGGGGTTTCTTTGATTCTAATTCCTTTTAATGAAATATAAACACACTCATTCCCATTTTGCCCTTATTCTACTTTGGGAATTCCATCCATATCCTTTGATTCATTACAAACTCACCCCTATATCAACATATTCTCCATGAAAATTCCTTACAATTAACTCCCCACTTTTCCTGCTAATTAGGGGTAGAATGGTCAAATTGCCCTTAGGGAAGAAAATATCTAAAACTTCATCAACATTTTATTCGGCTTGTCGCCGCGGCGAAGAAACTTTTGTCGCCGCGGCGAAACTGTCCAGCAGCTCCCCGTGGCTTCAACACCTCTTCGCCGCGGCGAAGATTCTTCTTCGCCCCGGCGAAGACTGAAATACTAAACTTCTTCTATTTTCAACCAATTTTCAGGGCAAACCTTCAACATAACACTCAAACAAACAATAATAACAAAAACCAACTCGATTAAGGGCAAAAGAGGAAACAATAACAACGTACCTCAAGCGGGGCGTTACATGCTCTATCAAGTTTATAATACGGGTCATTGGTCCAGAAACTAAATAAATAGTATCGAGAGTAACTGAAGGTTGACACTATTTCTATGCCTTCATCTCGTCGAGATAACGTATGATGAAATGATAAAATTGCACGGTAACCATATCGTTGACAGGTAGCTACTTTGCTGAATCTGAATCTATCGGGTGGCCATGATGCCTTGTTATGGGCCAATCTTAGTCTGTGTATTAGTGAGACGATTAATTGGTGTTAATCGCGATACTATACACTGCCGATATGATGAGGAGCGTATGGGTCACACACAGAAAATAATTTAAGATCCAAGAAGAAAGAAAGGCGTTTTCGTCTTTTAAGGTGAAAAGGTATTTTGGTAATTCACAGTTCAATTAAATTTGCTGAGTTTGTAGCCTTTATTTAATTTGTTAGAAAAATTAAATAAGTGAAATTACGTTTAAATGTGTGTTCGCACATATTTAAATATATTATCATTATTGTTAAATGTTAATATATATTTAAATATATATTAATTGATTTTAATTGAGATAATGATGGAAAATAAAATAAATCAAATTGGGAGTGTTTGGCAACATGGGGCGTTTGGGTTGGAGCCCAAGCCTATTCCGCATAGGATTAGGGCAAATTGTTTTTACTATAAAAAGAAAAATGTGTGATTTTTCAAAAAGAGATTTTTCTTTGAAAAAACAAAAACACACAACCCCTCTCTTTCACTCCCATGACAGTAACACCCATTGCCCAAAATCAATTTCAATTGATTTGCTTTCTTCTTAATCTTGAAGCCAAAGAGGATCTAGCAAATCCCTCTTTGGTTCTTTTGAGATTGTCTTCGTGTGGACTACGAAAGTTCGATCCTACACTTAGATCAGTAGCAAAACATTAGAAAAAAAATTTGGAGGAACATACAACGTGCGTTTGTTTCTCTTAACTCATGTTTAATATTTCTGCAGATTCTTATTATGATAAAATTGTAAAATTATACCCTTGATCTTGGCTCATGTAAATGATCCCTGAGTTATATTATTTTTTGTTTCCGCTGCGTATACGGGACCGTTTACTAACAGCACTTATGAACCTGAGGCAGATGTTCGTGGTTTGGTTTTTGAGCAAAATTAAACCAAATCAAATTTCATTGATTTCTGAAAAACTGAACCCTAACAACAACTATGTAAATAGAACAGATCCAGCCAAATATTTTCTTGAGTTTGGTTGATGTGCTTGGTTTGAGTTCAACAAAATTCAAATAGCCAAACATTAAATTTAGCGTATGAATATTTATGACAACTTGATGCTCCACCGATAGATTCAGATTCAGCGAAATCGCAGCCTGTCAACGGTATGGTTACCGTGCAATCAAATTCTTTCATCAACTGTTATCTCATCGAGACTAAGGTACAGAAATAGTGTCAACTTTAGATGTCCTCGACGTGTTTGTATTCAGTTACTGGACCAATGACAGGAATATTAAATTGGATTGAGCATCAACTCAATCCTACTATGGCCACAAATTTAGTGTCATTACCATTTACTGAATTACCCGGTGAGATAACTTCTCCTGTACCTAAGAGTGATGAATCTTTTGTCGATCCACCATAGTCTTGATACAGTTCTCAATGTAGCCAATCACTACCATATTGATAGCTTTGAAAAGAACTACGTTGGGCTAGTCTCAAACTATACCAATTGGTGCACAAAGCGCTCCGGTGATCTTAAGTCTAAAGATCACATGCACCACCATCTGTTAGAGGATTTATTCCATAGACATTGGGGTTACCATCCATATGGAATCTTCTGGTGGGTCTATCCAGTGAACTTACCTTTAGCAAGCACCCATGCGTTGCACCAAGTTGTAGGCAAACAACCTTGACAAGTGAGATCAGTCATTGCATTTCGACAAGGTTGTTCAACACTATAATAGCCTTATCGTATTATCTATGTCATTGGTCAGAATAATACTAGGGTGACAGACGTTTCTAGAATGGCCACCATATGTGATCATAGGGTTCTCATTATCAAGATTTGAAACACTTGATACCCTCGTCACAGTTCTACCATCCTAATGACATATATCATTACATACACGATATAGAAGAATATGCCTTTTATTAATAAATAAACATTTATTGTAGAGTCAATTTTATAATAATTGATTGGCTCTAGGGCACCTATTCTAACATCTCCCACTTGCACTATAGCTAATCATTCATGTATTTAACCTCGAATGACCTAAGTGCTCATCATGCTTCTGCTCCAACCGAAACTTCAATAGTGGGTTAGTAGGTATTCTGTAAATCTGCACATTCTCTTTCTGATTGACTTCTCATATCAGATTGAATCGACTAAGTAAGTATTTGGATTACTGGTGAGACCGTGATTCCTCAACCACAACAATGGCTCCATTGTTATTGCAGTAGAACTTACTGGATCAACAATGATTGGAACCACATCAAGTTTAGTAATGAACTTCTTGATCCAAACCGCCAATACGGCTGCATTAAACAATGCGTTACACTTACCATCAATCATAGAATCTGCTACAGTACTTAACTTCGAGCTCTTATAGCTCACTGCAACTGTATTGAGACAAAATATAAATCCAAATTGTAAGCGAAAATCATCTTTATCTATTTGGAGATTAGCATTACTGTATCTTCTTACAGTGAGCTCATCTCCCCCTTCATAATCCAAGATCATATCCTTAGCTCCTTTTCAGGTATTTAAGGATGTCCATTGACACTTATCTAGTGTCACTCACTTGGATCTGATTGATATCTTCTACAAGTGCTGATTGCACATAAGACATCAATCTGAGTACATAACACCTTGTTCACTAAAATCCTATTGATATCTTATGCAAGTGCTTAATGCATATAAGATATCAGTCTGAGCATGCAATCACAACATCGCTCTCTTGGATCCGATTGATATCCCCTCCAAGTGCTTGATGCACATGAGGCATTAATTTGAGCACACAAGATGGATTTACTTGCTTAAGCATATGGGATCATCTTCATTCTATCTCCCTCAATGTGTGCTTTAAGACACATATCCTTAGAGAGATGGACACTATGTGCCACCGAAAGAGATCTCTTCTTGGATTTTTCCACACTGAATCTCTTCAGTACCTTGTCCATGTACTCCGACTTGGGCTAAGTAAACTTCTTGATCTATTATGATAAATCTTCATTCTGAGAATGTAAGCTACTTCTTCTAAGTCCTTTATGGAGAATCACTTGGATAACCAAGTGTTTATCGACTGCAAGCTCAGTACAACATTCCTAATCAAAAATATGTCATCGACATACAACACTAGGAATGCCACTACATTCCGACTCACCCTTTTATAAACATAGGCCTCACCTTTATTCTTGATAAAACTGAATTATGGCTTCATCGAACGGATGTTCCAACTCCTTGAAGCTTGCTTGAGTCCATAAATGGACCTCTACAACTTGCATATCCTTTTAGCTTGTCCATCAAGAACCAAGCCATCGAGATGTGCCATATACACATCTTCTTCAAGGTTTTCATTCAGGAAAGCTGTTTTGACATTCATTTGCCAAATCTCATAGTCATGATATGCAACAATCACAAGCATAATCGAGATGGATTAAATTATGGTAACTGGCAAAAGGTTTCTTCATAGTCAATATCATGAATTTGTATGAAACCTTTGGTAACCAGTCGTGCCTTATAGGTATGCACCTTACCATCCATGTTAGTCTTCTTCTTGAAGATTCATTTACACCCTTCGGGTTTTATCCCTTCAGGTGAATTCACTAGAAGCCATGACTGGTTCTGGTACATGGACCCCATCTCAAATTTGATGGCTTCAAGCGATTTAACGGAATCTGGATCCGATGTAGCGTCTTCGTAGGTTCTGGGTTCATTGTCTTGGTAGACCAGTACGTCACCATGCTGAGTCATGAGATAACCATATCTCTCAGGCTTATGACGTACTCTCTCAAACCTACATAACTTATATGCTACTTGAGGTGGTTCACTTTGATCCACAAGTTGTGGAGTAACCTCCTCCTGATGTTCAACCACCTCCTATGGGACATCATCCCGTCCTTCGTCTAATGTATCTTGTGGTACTAGAACTTCAACGAGTTCTACTTTTCTCCCACTAGTACTTTTTAGAAGAAAAAAAATTTCTAGGAAGACACTAGTATGAGCAACAAAAGGTTTTGTGCTCTTCTGGATGGTAGAAATAGTACCCTTTGGTTTCCCTAGGATACCCCACAAAAATGCATTTATCAAATTTTGGGCCCAACTTGTTCGAAGTCAATTTCTTGACATAAACTTCACAACCCCAAATCCTTAGATAAGACAAATTGGGCTTTCGCCCACTCCATAGTTCATATGGAGTCTTATCTATAGACTTTGATAGCATACGATTTAGTGCGTGAGTCGCAGTCTCTAGGGCATAACCCCACAATTATGTGGGTAGATCACAAAAACCTTATCATAGACCTAACTCCCACATCCCTTCATGTATGTTTAACTCAACTTGCCACATTTGGCGTACTTGTGACTTTGAGAATATTATTATTGTCTATTTTGAAAACATATTATTATGAAACAGTTCTATAGAATACTGTTTATACTAAAAGACAACAATCCATTAGTAAAGCAATATTCTTACTTGTCCAAAGTAGACACAGAAAAGTTATTTCTAGAAATTGAATGAATATCATAACAATGTTAGAGTAGATGCCCTAGAGCCAATCAATTATTGTAGAATTGACTCTTTGTAATAATGTTCATTAATCAATAAAAGGCATTTTATTCTATATCGCGTAAATCATTATTATTGCAATATGTATTATATATGTCCTTAGAATGATAGAACCGTGACGAGGGTATCAAGTGTTTCAAATCTTGATAGTGAGAACCCTATGAGCACATATGGTGGCCATTCTAGAAACGTCCGTAGCCCCAGTATTATTCTGAACTAAGGGCACAGATAATACGGTAAGGCTATCATAGTGTTGAACGACCCTGTCGAAAGGCAGTGACTGATCTCACTTGTCAAGGTTGTTTGGTGACAACCTGGTGCAACACATGGGTGTTTGTTGTAGGCGATTACACCACAGCAAGTTCACTGGACTGACCCACCAGAGGATTCCATATGGATGGTAACCCCAGTGTCTATGGAACAAATCCTCTAACGAATGGTGGTGCATGTGATCCTTAGACTTGAGATCACCGGAGCGCCTTGTGCACCGATTGGTGTAGTTTGACACTAGCCTAACGCAGTTCTTTTCAGAGCTGTCAATACGGTGGTGATTGGCTGCATCAAGGAGTGTATCAAGACTATGGTGGATTGACAGAGGATTTATCACTCCCGGGTACGGGAGAAAGTTATCTCACGGCGCAATTCAGTATATGGCAATGACACTAAAACTGTGGCCACAGTGGGATTGAGTTGTTGCTCTATCCAGTTTATAATACGGGTCATTGGTCCAGAAACTGAATAAATAATATCGAGAGTAACCGAAGGTTGACACTATTTCTATGCCTTCGTCTCGTCGAGATAACGTATGATGAAAGGATCGAATTGCACGGTAACCATATCGTTGACAGGTAGCTACTTTGCTGAATCCGAATCTATCGGGTGGCCATGATGCCTTGCTAGGGGCCAATCTTGGTCTGTGTATTAGTGAGACGATTAATTGGTGTTAATCGCAATACTATACACTGCCGATATGATGAGGAGCCTAAGGGTCACACACATAGAAGACAATTTAAGATCCAAGAAGAAAGAAGGGCGTTTTCGTCTTTTTAGGCGAAAGGGTATTTTGGTAATTTCACAGTGCAATTAAATTTGCTGAGGTCGTAGCCTTTATTTAATTTGTTAGAAAAATTAAATAAGTGAAATTACGTTTAAATATGTGTTCGCATATATTTAAATAAATTATCATTATTGTTAAATGTTAATATATATATTAAATATATATTAATTGATTTTTAATTGAGATAATGATGAATTAAAATAAATATCTAATTGGGAGTGTTTGGAAACAAGGGGTGTTTGGGTTGGAGCCCAAGCCTATTCCATATGGGAATAGGGCAATTAAACTTGACTATTTAAACAAAAGTTTAATTGAGAAACAAGTTAAGAAATTCATTTCATTCATTCATTGAAAGAAAGAAAACACACAGCCCTTTTTCACTCTCACACGCCAGTTTTGGGTTTTGATTGAAAATCAAAATATTCTTCATTCTTCTTCTTTGTTTCTTAAGACTAAAGAGGATCTAGCAAATCCCTTTTTAGTTCCTTATGATTATCTTCGTGTGGACTATGTTGGTTCGATCCTACACTTGGGTCGGTAGCAAAATACGTTCAGAGACAACTGGAGGAGCCTCAAAACGTGCGTATGATTTCTTAAATCTTGAATGGATTTTTTTGCAGATTTAATATATATTGTATAAACTGTAAATTTGTACCTAGATCTTGGTTCTAAGGAACGATCCATGTTGTTTATGTTTTTGTTTTCTACTGCGTAAATGGGTCGTTTACTAACAAACAATCCACAAGTTCCAAGTAACAAGCCTGTGGGCAAAATCAAACAATAATATCCTATAGCTAATGCAGCATCATGTGCTCCATCTCCAATTGGTAGGTCCACCTCTTCGTCAGTGAGCAATCTACTTTGCCGTAGTCTCTACACATTAGAACAAATGTGAGTACCACATCCTGTGTCAATGACCCAAGATGTTGACAGGATAAGTTAATCTCAATCAAGAACATACCTGAAGAAGAAGTAACATTCTTCTTCCTTTTTGATAGAAAGGCCTTGCAATGTTTCCTCCAGTGCTTGGGATTCCCATAGTGAGGACAAACGCCTTTCTATCTATAGCAGTTCCTTCCAATGATTTCTGAGCCTTTACCTTCTTACTTGAGTTAGCTTCAACCAACATCAATGTTTCTGACATTCTTATGCCTGACTCAGTAACATTCAACATATCTAGAAGCTTGGAAAGGGTATTCTTCCTATCATTCTCAATGAAGTCATAGACAAATTAAGAGTAAGAATCTGGCAAAGATTGTAATATTAGGTTTATTACTAAACCTTCATTAAGTCTGCATCCCAAAATCTCAAGCCTGTTCATATACTCGGTCAACTTGAGTATATGATCATCAATTTTGGTACACTCTTCCATCGTACATCTGAATAATGACTAAGACACCATATGCTTCTCATTTCTTTGAAGAAAATGAAGAATAGAAGCCAAGTCCATTCTCTGGCACTACTGTCGCAGTAATGGTGTCAGTGATGGAAGCACAATGTATCTAGTCATTTATGCTTTTGCATCATTTGTAAGCTTCACATATACATACCCAGTCTCATGGATAGAACTATCAACAGGCTCTGGTGACAAAGCTTGCACAATGGTGTATAATCTATCTCTTGACTGAAGTATACCATTTATACTTCCATACCAGTCAACGAAATTCTCACCATTCCATTTCTCTCCCAGTTCGATGATTTGTCGCAGTGATGTTAGGATCATTTTGCTCAATTAAGTGAAACTACAAGTGCAGAATAAAGCAAAATTATTATCATGTTTATTTTTATTATTTAATAAGGTCTTTTATTAAATAAATGCTCCCACTATTTTTCTCAAGCCAGTAGCCCTCACTATTAACTCGAGAAAGCTTGTTGGCCTTCCTAGTGAATTAAGATCCCATCTGGCCCATCTCAAACCTTCACTTTGGCGAACAAGCCAAAATGGGTTGATTAGGTAGGCCAATAAACTTAATCCACACTAGTTGATAGCTCCCACTACCAACCTCAAGTGTGAAGCAAGCCAACAAACCAATCACACAATCCAATGGCCTAGCCGTCGTCCTCAAGTGTAATTCCCAGTATTAGTATAGTGGAAGAGTGGACACTAGATGTCACCACATACACATAACGAGTGTACTTCTCTACTATGCCTATGACGTGTTTATCAACCTTCGCTTTGGCGAGCAAGCAAAACTGTCATTTTAAGTCGACCCATCACAATTAAGGAAAACTCCAATGAATTTTAACCTCCCACTGGTAGAAGTATACCCTTCGCTTTGGCGAACAAGGTTCTGACGAACAGTGGTTTGATTAAAACCATGGTGATGGAAGGCATACTTGACTTAATATACTTAAGTTGAGTGTTTTTATTTAATGTCTCACCATATTATTATCTTTGTTAGAATGTCATTGTTTGGCATGTTATTTAACATTCAACCTTAGCATGCATTCTAAACAAAATAAAACGTGCCAGTACATGACCCACTAAAACTGATTTCCTCGAGCCTAGAGGAATCGGTGGGTCAACCTAGGGGTTTAAAAGTAAATCTTGGGTCTTCAAGTTATTCATCTTCATAGCTCCTTCGTTTCTTCTTTATGATCATTACAAAGTATTTTGTAATAAAAATCCTATTCTAATTTACATCAATAAAATAGAAACCTCGCGTTACATATGAGGGGAGTGAAATGAGAAGAAGAAATAAATGGAGATATAAGAAAGAGAGGCAAGACACGCAGGTCCTATTTCTTTATAAAATTACAAGCAAACCCAAAATTACAAAAACATACCAAAGGTCTAAGGCTCATATACTGACCACCATGCAATTTCAAACAAGAACATTGCATACATCCAAAATTAACATTTTGAATTTGGGTGGGTGGAATTATTAAATTACCCCTTTTTACATGTGCAGAATTATTATTGGCTTTATAGGTTCAAAAACTGTAATTTGGCCCCTATGCGAAAAACAGAAAAGCAAAACAGAATAGTAGCTTTCTTGCCACGGTGACGAACTTTAGTCACTGTGGCAAAGTTCATACACACATGGTTGCTATGACGAAGTTTTATTTCGCCACGACAAAATTTTATTTCGCCGTGGCCAGATCTACTTTCTGGCATGTCGCCACGGCGACGGTTTATTTCGCCAGGGCCAAATTCACTTTTTGCATCTCGCCGCGGCGAAGTGTTATTTCGCTGTGGCTAATGCCGCAAAATAGTGAATCGCATAGTAACCCTTTTTGCAGTTTTTCACATAACGATATGGATCCAAATTGAATCGAATGCATAAGCATTCGACCAGGACATCAACCAACCAAAAATAACTCATCAACACATCATTAGTAAATTGATCAATTAAACAAAATTTTATAAATTTAAAAACAATCAATTTATGCATCAACATGTTATCAATCAAGTATACATGTTATCAATCAAGGATTAAACATTATAATCAAGTACCCGAGGCTCTGATACCACTATTAGTAATTGATCAGATTCGAGCAGCGATAAAACATAATATTTAAAACTAATCGATCAATTACAAAAACCAAGATCCGAGTACAGATTATAACGTTTTCATGCATAAACTGAAACGTAAAATAAAACTATATTAAAAACAAATCCATACAAGGATTTAGTTCATACCGACGTTTGGAGGCTCCTCCGAATATCTCTAATTTTGGACACGAACACTGTTCACTAGTTATTGTTAACCAGTTACTGTTCACTGCCAACTGTTCACATGATTCTTCACTAATTGATCCAATATAGGATCGCACTCACGGAAGTCCACATGAAGATAATCCGAAGAACTGACAATTGTTTTGCTAGAACAATTGCCGACATCGAGAATCAAGAACAATCAAAATTGAAAAATTTTCTTCTTCACTTGACGAAGAAAACATGAGGGAGAGAGAACCTCTTGGGTGGCTAGGGTTTTAATTGAATGAATAATTTTATTTATTTTAATTTTAAGTTGCACTTATATAGTGTAACAATTAAAACCGTATTCCACTTAGCAATAGCCATGGGCTCCAACCCTAGTTCACCCTTGCAACCAAACACACCCTTTATGGTATTTCAATTAATTAATTTTATTATAATTAAAAATCAATTAATATATATAATAATATATTAACATTTAATTCATAATAATAATTCATTTAAATATATATACATAGATATATTTAAATATAATCTCACTAATTTAATTTTAATATTAAAATTAAATACAGGCAACAACCTCAGCAAATTTAATTGCATTGTGAGATTACCAAAATACCCTTCATCCTAAAAGACGAAAATACCCTTCTCATAAATTGATTCTTAAATTATCTTCTAAGTGTGTGACCCGTAGGCTCCTCATCATATCGACAGTGTGTAGTATTGTGATTAACACCAATTAATTGTCTCACTACACACAGACCAAGATTGGCCCTAGCAAGGCATTATGGCCATTCGATAGATTCAAATTCAGCGAAATCGCAGCCTGTCAATGGTATGGTTATCGTGCAATCAAATCATTTCATCAACTGTTATCTCATCGAGACTGAGGTACATAAATAGTGTCAACCTCAGATATCCTCGACATGTTTGTATTCAGTTACTGGACCAATGACAGGAATATTAAATTGGATTAAGCATCAACTAAATCAAAATGTAGCCACAGATTTAGTGTCATTGCCATTTACTGAATTACCCAATGAGATAACTTCTCTTGCACCCAGGAGTGATGAATCCTTTGTCGATCCACCATAGTCTCGATGCATTTCTCAATGTAGCCAATCACTACCAAATTGATAGCTCTGAATAGAACTATGTTGGGCTAGTGTCAAACTATACCAATTGGTGCACAAGGCACTTCGGTGATATCAAGTCTAAGGATCACATGCACCACCATCCGTCAGAGGATTTATTCCATAGACACTGGGGTTACCATCTATATGGAATCCTCAGCTGGGTCTGTTCAGTGAACTTGCCTCTAGCAAGCACCCATGCATTGCACCAAGTTGTCGGCCAACAACCTTGACAAGTGAGATCAGTCACTGCCTTTCGACAGGGCTATTCAACAATATGATAGCCTTACCATATTATCTGTGTCCTTGGTCTGAATAATACTAGGGCTACGGACATTTCTAGAATGGCCACCATATGTGATCATAGGCTTCTCACTATCAAGATTTGAAACACTTGATACGCTTATCACGGTTCTACCATCCTAAGGACATATATCATTACATACACGATATAAAAGAATATGCCTTTTATTGATAAGTAAACATTTATTACAGAGTCAATTTCATAATAATTGATTGGCTCTAGGGCACTTACTCTAACAGTTTATTTTGACAATATACTAATGTATAGCCAATGTGAGAGTGAGCATGTTAGCCATTTTAGGCAAGTGTTTGATGTCTTAAGGAAGCAAAGGTTGTTTGCTAAGATGGAGAAATGTGAGTTCTTTATGAGAAGCATTCTGTTTCTAGGCTATTAATGCGTTGTAACTACAACATGCATAAATAGCAAGTGCACTAGTCGCACAAAGTGATAAAGTGATGAGTGAGTATCGTTCCCATGAGGATTGGTTGCTAAGCACTAATTTTCCTAAGTGTTTTTCAAGTTGGAGGAACCGGCTTTGTTTGGATTAATGGGAGAGATTAAAACTAAAATTGAAACAAAACTGACTAAGTATTAAAAACTAATTGATGGAAGCAAGAATTTAAACGCAAGAATAATATCAATTTAACAAATGGTTAGGGTTTTGACTTCATTTGGACTGTATGGATGAATTCTATGGACTATGTTAATTCCGCACTCACATGCACAAATTGTAAATCGAATTCTCTAAGTTGTTAAACATACCTTCTCAGGCTATGAATTCCTACTTTTTCCTATTAAACTTTCGCACCCAATGAAGAATAGTAGATCCAAGTTCATTAAGCTAAGGGAGTCCTAGATTGATTTCATTGATTCTCAAATCTATCTCTAGCATTCAATACTACAATGGTGATTACCCAAGAAGCTCAATATGATTCATTTCTCAATCTCATCATATTCATCAAATAAATTCCACACAATCTAAGCAATAGAATATGGAAATAACAATAATCAATTTATTAACCTATAGAAATCCGAACTTAATCAAAACCCTAACCCAAAATGGGTTAGTTCATAACTAAATCAAAATACACAACAAGAAAAACAATAAACACAATGTTAAACATATTGAATTGTAGAGAAAAGAGTAGAGATCTCCCCTAGTTGAAGAATCCACAAGATTCAAGCTCAAATTTTCTCTCTAAATATCAAAACTATTCTAAACTCAATGAGAACAGAAGAAAACTAGACCACCTCTACGAAAATGGTAAAGTTTTTCTTTTATACCTCGCCCAAAGACCTAAAATTTTCCTAAAATAAAACTGTGCATTTTAGAGAAACTAAAATTCCCAGACTTTGCCGCGGCGAAGAAAGATTTTTGCCGCGGCGACGAGGTAAAATGGACTCTTGTGGTTAACAGTTTTTGCGGCGGCAAAGAATAGACTTCGTCGCGGTGAACCTTCATGAAGAATTCTGAAATTACAGAATTACCCTTTGCTTTTTTCTTTGCTTGAATCTTCGATCTTCGATGCTCTCCCATGGGAACAAGCTTCATAGTGCTTCACTCTGCTTCAGAACTCTCCCAACTTCTGAGATCCGTTTACTTCTGGGTCTAGAAACTCCAATTCGCTCATTATTTGCTCAAAATTTCCATTTTGGCCTGAAACACAAAATGTACAGAATTAAGTAGCAATTCAGGCAAAAATAAACTAAGAAGTATCTATAATCCGACCAAAAAGCCTAATAAAAACAATATAAATCTTGGATTATCAGCTATGTAGTTTCGAGAGACGGTATAATGGTTGATCAGTCAAAGGTGGATGCAATTAGAAGCTAGCTTGAACGTAAAACTATTAGTGAAGTAAGTAGTTTTCATGGTTTAGCTTCCGTTTATACGATATTTGTGCCCAATTTTAGCACTCTCATGTCACCCATTACCAAGTGTTTAAAGAAGGGAAATTTTGAGTGGACAAAATAGGCAAGTGTGGCATTTGAAGTGATCAAGAAGAAGCTTTGTGAAGCACCTATCCTAGCTCTACCTGATTTCAACAAAGTATTTGAGGTTGAGTGTCATGCAAATAGAGTTGGAATAGAGGCAGTCCTTACTCAAGATAAGAGGTCGTTAGCATACTTTGGTGAGAAGCTCAATGATTCTAGGAGGAAATATAGCACTTATGATAAGGAGTTCTATGCCATTATTAGGGCATTAGATCATTGGAGTCACTACTTAAGGCCTAAACAATTTGTGCATCATTTGGATCACCAAGCTCTCAAGTTCATCAATGGGCAGCATAAGTTGAACTCCAGGCATGCTGAATGGGTTGAGTTTCTTTAATCCTTTTCATTTGTTTCTAGGTACAAGCAAGGGGGCACTAATGTGGTGGCTGATGCTTTTTCAAGAAGGTACTCCATCCTTTCCATTTTGGATGAAAGAGTACTTGGGTTTAGCATGATGAGAGGGCAGTACAAGCAAGATGATGAAATGGCTGCAATCATGGCTAAGTGCACTAAGAACAGTTTTGAAGATTATGTAGTCTAAGATGGATTTTTGTTCAAGGGCAACAAGCTATGTGTGCCTCATGGGAGTTTTAGAGAGTTGCTTGTGAGAGAGGTACATAGAGGAAGGCTTGCGGGTCCTTTTGGGTTTACCAAAATAGTGGAGGTTCTTAGGAAGCATTTATATTGGCCAAAGATGCTTGAGGATGTGCAAACCATAGTGGCTAGATGTGGAGTTTGTCATAGAGCCAATAGTCAATTCAAACCAGGGTATCCCATTGTCGATTCCTAATCAACCTTGGGAAGACCTTAGCATGGATTTCATTGTAGCCTTGCCAAGAACTCAAAGAGGTAAAGATTCCATAATGGTTATTGTTGATAGTTCTCTAAAATGGCACATTTTATTGAATGTAACAAGACCAATGATGCATCACATGTGGCTAAGTTGTTTTTCAAAGAGATTGTGAGGTTGTATGGTGTACAAAGAAGCATTATGTCAGATAGGGATACCAAATTCCTTAGTCATTTTTGGAGATCTTTATGGAGTAGATTGGCTACCAAACTCTTATTTAGCACTTCCCATCACCCCTAAACCGATGGTCAAACTGAGGTGACAAATAGAACTTTAGGGACCATTCTAAGAACTTTGGTGAGTAAAAGTTTGAGAGATTGGGGCAACAGACTAGCCCATGCTGAATTTGCCTACAATCGGTCCCCTAGTGCTACTGATGTGTTGTAACTACAACATGCAATGTATAGCAAGTGCACTAGTCACACAAGTAATAAAGTGATAAGTGAAGTATCGTTCCCATGAGGATTGTTTGTTAAGCCCTAATTTTCCTAGTTGTTTATCAACTTGGAGAAACCGAAAATGTTTGGATTTGCAGGATGAATTTAAGCTAAAGTGAAAACAAAACTTACTACATATTTATAAGGCTAATAAATGACAGCAAAACTAAATCGAGAGAAAATATCAATTAAAGCAAACGGTTAGGGTTTTGACTTCACTAGGATTCTATGAATTAATCTACGAATTATGCTACCCTTACACTTACATGCACCGATTATAAATCGAACTCCCTAATGTGTAAAACATACCTTCTTAGGCTATGTTTTCCTACTTTCCCCTATTAAGCTTCCACACCCAACAATTTGAAGATTAATAGATTCAAGTTCATTAAGCTAATGGAATCCTAAATTGATTTCATTGATTCTCAAACCTATCTCTAGCATTCAATACAACAATGGTGATTACCCTAAGAAGCTCATACATGATTCATTTCTCAATCTCATCATGTTCAACAAATAAATTCAATAAAAACCAAGAATAATCACACAACCCATGCAATAGAATGTAAAAGCAACAATAATCTATTGATTAAACATAAAAATCCTAATTACATCCAAACCCTAACCCAAAGTGAGTTAGTTCATAATGAAATTAACACAAATTGAAATAAAAACAGTAAACAAAGTATCCAACATATTGAAATAAGGAAAAGAGAATAAAGATCTCCCCGAATTGATGAATCCCAAAGAGTTCAATCTCAAATCAACCTCAAATCCTCTCTATTTTCTCCAAAATGTTGAACTTACTCTAAATAGTGACGAACCCCTCTAAAAAATGGCTAATTTTTTCTTATATAGTCGGTCCAAAAACCTAAAAACTTTCCTAAAATAAAACTGCGCGTTTTGAAATAAACTGGAAATCGTAGACTTCGCTGCAGCAAAGAATAAACTTCGCCACAGCAACGAATTCTCGAGAGTTTATTGCCGCGGCGAAGAGAGAACTTCGCCGTGGCGAACCTTCCGAAACAGTTCTGAATTTGCGGAATTGCCCTCCGCTTGATTCCTTGCTCGAATATTTAATCTTCGATGCTCTCCAATGGGAACAAGCTTCATAGTGCTTCAAATATGCTTCAGAACTTCCTCGAATTCTGAGATTTGCTTGCTTCTGGGTCCAGAAACTCGATTCCTCTCATTATTTGCTCAAAGTGCATGTTTTGGCCTGAAACATAAAACATATGAAATGAAGTTGCAATTCAGGGAAAAACGACATAAGAAGTATCCAAAATCCGGCCAAAAAGCCTCAATAAAACAGTATAATCCTTGGATTATCAGCTACCACTAACCATTCCCCATTTGAGGTCCTTTATGGTCTTAATCCTATCACTCCCATAGAATTAAATGCCTTACCCCTTGATATACAAGTGAATCTTGATGCTAAAGAGAAGGCAAAGTCTATAAAGAAGCCATATGAGTCAATTAGGGCCCAAGTAGCCAAATCCAATGAAGCTTATAGGAGGAGAGCCAACAAGCATAGGAAACCCACTTATTTCCAACCGGGTGACCTTGTGTGGGTTCATTTGAAAAAAAAAAAAAAAAAAAAGAGGTTTCCTTTCAAGAAGAAAAGTAAACTAGCAGCTAGAGCCGATGGACTTTTTGAGATTCTTGGAAGAGTGTGGGATAATTCATACAAGATTGATTTGCCCTCTGAATTTGGTAATGTTTCGGCTACTTTCAACATTGGAGATTTGTCTCCTTACTTGGAAGATAGTGAACTTTCGAATTTGAGGACAAATCCTTCTCAACCCTGGGAGGATGATGAGATTCTAGGCCCAAATGAGTCTTTGGTTGTGCATGAGTTTCCAATAAAGAATCAAGAAGCCCAAGCATTGATAAAAAAAAAAAAAAAAAAAAAAAAAAAAAAAGCCCAAGCTTTGCAAGGTATGCACTAATCGACCCAACCACTCAAGGAAGTGCACAAGCTTGTCCATGGAGTGCTAAAGGTCCAAGACATTTCTTAAGGCCTTTTTGTTGGCCCAAACTATGGGCATCAAGTGTGGAGGAGTCTATTTGGCCCAAGCCCAATGAATGGATTTTATTTGATCCCATGGATGGGAGTTAATCAAGTCAATTATTTGTTAGAGACATAAATCCTAAAATTAAGAGAGTGGTTGTACTATTGCATTAAATGGGTATGGCCTTATGTTTGGAATTTGTAGTGGGGAAATTAAGCTCTTAAATTATGTGTAATATCAATATTTTTCAATATCTTGTAAAGGGCATTTCCCCATATTTGAAATGCCTATATAAAGGCAACTCTCTCATTTTTGAAATGGCTAGTGAATGAATATGTTAAGTAGTATTTCAATAGAGATTGAATCTTCTTGCATTTCCTTTCTCCAAGTTTCAACCTAAGCTTGGTGGTGGATTAATTCAAGCCGGTGGAGTCTCCTTTAAGCTTGAATGTCCCTTGGCCATTTATCCTAGTAAGTTATTTGTATTTTGGTTCCCATTTTCCCATTCTCGGTTTTGGTTTGTGTGTGTGAAATCCTTGCTTCAATTTGTGAGTTATCTTGGTTGGTTGATCTATGGAGATTGTTAGCATGTTAGGATTGATAATTTAAAGTGTTAAAAGAGATTGAGAGTGCTTAATTTTGTCTTTGCCAAATTTGTGTTGGTTAAAGCTTGTGTGTTTTGACGTTAGAATGTTGAGTGTTGGAAGAAATGAGAGCTGGAGACTTGATTTCATATCAGTTCTCCATCTTCCAAGTAAGGAGACAAATCTCCAATATTGAAAGTAGCCGAAACATTACCAAATTCGAAGGGCAAATCAATCTTGTATGCATTATCCCCAACTCTTCCAAGAACCTCAAAAGGTCAATCGGCTCTAATTGCTAGTTTGCTTTTCCTCTTGGAAGAAAACCTCTTTTTTCTCAAATGAACCCACACAAGGTCACCCGGTCGGAAATAAGTGGGCTTCATATGCCTGTTGGCTCACCTCCTATGAGCTTTATTGGATTTGGCTATTTGGGCTCTAATTAACTCATGTAGCTTCTTCATAGACTTTGCCTTCTCTTTAGCATCAAGATTCACTTGGATATCAAGGGATAGAGCACTTAATTTTATGGGAATGATGGGGTTAAGACCATAAAGGACCTCAAATAGGGAATGGTTAGTAGTAGCACTAGGGGACCGATTGTAGGCAAATTCGACATGATCTAATTTGTTGTCCCAATCTCTCAAACTCTTACTCACCAAGGTTCTTAGGATGGTTCCTAAAGTTCTATTTGAGCATCGGTTTGGGGGTGATGGGAAGTGCTAAATAAGAGTTTGGTACCCAATCTACTCCATAAAGATCTCCAAAAATGACTAAGGAATTTGGTATCCCTATCCGAAACAATGCTTCTTGGAACACCATGCAACCTCATAATGCTTCTAACCAAGGACACAAATAATATAGTAAGGCTATCATAGGTTTGAATGACCTTGTCTAAAGGCAGTGACTGATCTCACTTGTCAAGGTTGTTTGCCGATAACCTGGTGCAACACATGGGTGCTTGTTGTAGGCAAGTTCACTGGACTGACCCACCAGAGGAATCCATAAAAATGGTAACCCTATTGTCTATGAAATAAATCCTCTAACGAATGGTGGTGCATGTGATCCTTAGATTGGAGATCACCAAAGCGCCTTGTGTACTGATTAGTGTAGTTTGACACTAGCCTAACATAGTTCTATTTAGAGCTATCAATACGGTTGTGGTTGGCTATATCGAGGAGTGTATCAAGACTATGGTGGATCAACAGAGGATTCATCACTTCCGAGTATGGGAGAAGTTATTTCATGGCGTGATTCAGTATATGGCAATGACACTAAAGCTATGGCCACATTGGGATTGAGTTGTTGCCCAATCCAATTTATTGTTCCAGTCATTGATCTAGTAACTGAATACAAACACATCGAGAGTAACTGAGGTTGACACTATTTCTGTACCACAGTCTTGATGAGATAACAGATGATGAAAGGATTTGATTGCATGGTAACCATATTGTTGATAGGTAGCTATTTCGCTGAATTTGAATCTATCGGGTGGCAATGATGCCTTGCTAGGGGCCAATCCTGGTCTGTGTGTAGTGAGACAATTAATTGGTGTTAATCGCGATACTACTCACCGCCAATATGATGAGAAGCCTATCGGTCACACACTTAGAAGATAATTTAAGAATCAGTTTGTACAAGGGCTATTTTCGTCTTTTAGGAAGAAAGGGTAATTTGGTAATCTCGTTGTTGGTTGTATTTAATTTAATATTAAAATTAAATTAGTGAGATTATATTTAAATATACGTACGCATATATTTAAATGAATTATCATTATTAATTAAATGTTAATATATTTTATATATATTAATTGATTTTGATTATAATAATAATTAATTAAAATTTGAAATACCAATTAAAGGGTGTTTGGTTACAAGGGTGGATTAGGGTTGGAGCCCATGTCTATTCCATATAGGAATAGGGTTTTAACTCTTGCACTATATAAGTGCAACTTGAGTTAAAACATAATGTTGTTATTCAATTGAAAATCCATCCACACTTACCCACTCTCTCCCTCATGTCCTGTTCATGAGATTGAAGAGAAATTTTCTCTTCTTGATTCTTAAAGGATTTTGATTCTTGAAACCATCCTATTGTTCTAGCAAAACAAGGGTTGGTTCTTCGGATTGTCTTCGTGTGGTTCACTGTTCGTGCGATTCTACGTTGAATCTGTCGTGAAGTAAATTCAGAGACACTTGAAGGAGTCTCCAAACATGTGTAAGATTTCTAATCCTTGCATGGATCTTTATTGTTTCAATTTATGCATGTAAAATATATATATATATATCAAACCTTGATCTTGGCGAATCAGAGTAATCGATGGGCAAATTTTTCTGTTTTTCTGCTACCTCTGTTCATTGATTTACTAATACTGGTATCAGAGCCTAGGGCCTTGATTGTATATATTTTAACGTTGTTTTTGATTAATTGACTGGATTGATTACTTGAAAATGCATGTTTAAGTTTTTCAATCTGTTAAAGTTGCTTAAATTGAATAATAATATTCAATTTGTTGATGATCAACAAAATTGGTATAATGCAATAAGGATTTTTTATTGATATTAGAAGTTAAGTTGATTGTAAAAGTCCTTTGGTGTTTTTATTGCTGATTAAACTGATTCGCTACAGATCAATGTGCGCTTGCCTCGGCGATAGCTCTTAAGTGTGCCACTAATTGAAAATCAGTGTATGCTACGATGGTATAAAACATTGTCGTAGAAATCGCACTCTTGCGTGCGAGCTGATTGAAAATCAGTGGATGCCGCAGCGATATAAAACATCGCCGTAGCAACCACACTTGTGCATGTGCGTGATTGAAGATCAGTGCACGCTGTGGCAATATAAACCATCGCCGTGGCGATCGCACCTGTGCATGCATGCTGACCGATAATCATCGCTGCAACGAGCATACTTTCATGTGCGCAGGGGCCTAAGTGAAAAGTTTAAATACTTTTAGACCAAAAATAGATCTGTAAATTGTCAGAAGGTAATTAATAATTTTACCCACCTAATTCAAAATGTTTATTTTTGAATGAATGCAATGTACTTGTTTGAATATTGCATGGTGTTCGATACATGAGCTTTAGGCCTATGGTGAATGTTTTAAAGTTTTTTTGGATTTGTGTGATTGTAATTTTTAAATAGGATCTGTGTGCCCTGTCTTTCTCTTACATTCTCGATGTACATTCTCTTCTCATCTCATTCCCCTAGAATGTAACTTGAGGTTTCTAAATTTATTGACGTAAAATTGTTGTAGTAATAATTTCATTATAAATTTAGTATGATGTATTTTGTAATGTACTTGAAAGACAGAGCAAGGATGAAACGATCATACTTGAAAACTCAAGATATTTATTACAGGATCCCTAGGTGACCCATCGATTCCTCTAGGCTCGAGGAAATCAGTTTTAGTTAGGCCATGTACTGGCATGTTTCCTTAAATGCATAGAATGCATGCTAAGGGTATGTTATGACTATAACATGCTAATAAATATAAAACTGGTGAGACGTAAAATAAAAACCCTCATTTCCATCATCATGACTTGTATGTATGTGGTGACATGTAGTGTCCACTCCACTGATACTGAGAATCATACTTGAGGACGATGGCTAGGCCATTGAATTGTGTGATTGGCTTGTTGGCTTGTTTCACATTTAAGGTTAGTAGTGGGAGCTATCAACTGGTATGGATTAAGTTTGTTGGCCTGCCTAATAAACCTATTTTGGCTTGTTCGCCAAAGCGAAGGTTTGAAATGTGCTAGATGGGATCTCAGTCCACTAGGAAAGCCAACGGGCTTTCCTGAGTTAATAGTGAGGGCTATTGGCTTGAGGAAAATAGTGAGAGCGATTTTTTAATAAAAGGCCTTATTAAATAATAAAATAATAATAATAATAATAATAAACATTGTAATAACGTTTACTTATTCTGCACTTGTAGATTCACTTAAAAATTTAGCAATATGATCCTATCATCATTGCAACAAATCATCGATCTGGGAGAAAAATAGAATGGTGAGAATTTCGTTGACTGGTATAGAAGTATAAACAATATTCTTTAGTCAAGCGATAGATTATAGACCATTGAGCAAGCTTTGTCACCAAAGTCTGTTGATAGTTCTATCCATGAGACTAGGTATGTATCTATGACGCATACACATGATGCAAAAGCAAAAATGACGAGATACATTATGCTTGCATCAATGACACCATCACTGTGACAGTAGTTCTAGAATATGGACTTAACTTCTATTCTTTATTCTCTCCAGAGAAATGAGAAGCATATGGTGTCTCAGTCACTGTTCAGATACAATATGGAAGAGGGTACCAAAATTGGCAATCATATACTCAAGTTGACCAAGTATTTGAACAAGCTTGAGATTTTGGGATGCAGACTTAATGAGGGTTTAGCCATAGACCTAATATTACAGTCTTTGCCAGATTCTTACTCTCAATTTGTCTTTGACTTCATTGAGGATGATAAGAAGAATACCCTTTCCGAGCTTCTAGATACGTTGAAGGCTATTGAGTCAAGTATGAAAATATCAAAAACATTAACGTTGGTTGAAGCTAACTCAAATGAGAAGGAAAAGGCTCAGAAGTTGTCGGAAGAAACTATTATAGATAGGAAGGGCGTTTGTCCGCACTGTGGAATCCCAGTCTCTAGAGGAAACATTGCAAGGCCTTTCTAGGAAAAAGGAAGAAGAATGTTACTTTTTTGTTAGGTACGTTCTTAATTGAGATTAACTTCTCGTGTCAACATCTTAGGTCATTAACACAAGATGTGGTACTCATATTTGTTATGATGTGTAGGGATTATGGCAGAGTAGATTGCTCACCGAGGGAGAGGTGGACCTACCAGTTGGAAATGGAACATGTGATGTTGCATTTGCTGTAGGATCCTATCGTTTGATATTGCCTACGGACTTGTTATTTGGAACTTGTTATTTGGAACTTGTGGATTATTATGATATTTCTTCAGTTTCTAGAAATTATATTTTTGTGTCCACTTAGGATAAGTGAGAATATTACTTTACTAATGGTTTGTTGTCCTTGAGTATAAATGATATTCTTTATGGAACTGTTTCATAATAATATGTTCTTAAAATAGACAATAAGGATATTCTCAAAATCGCAACTTTGCCAAGTGTGGCAAGTTGAGTTAAACATACCTAAAGGAATGTGGGATAGTATCAAAACTCGCCTCTCCATATACAACCCAACATAATGGTGTGTTTGAAAGGAGGAATAGGACTTTCTTGAAATGGTTAGGTCCATGATGAGTTTTAATGATTTGCCCACATAATTCTGGGGTTATGCCCCAGAGACTACGACTCATGTATTGCACTGTGTGCCATCAAGGTCTGTAGATAAGACTCCATATGAACAGTGGAGTGGGCTAAAGCCCAACTTGTCTTTTCTAAGGATTTGGGGTTGTGAAGTTTATGTCGAGAAATTGACTTCGAACAAGCTAGGCCAGAAATCCTGCAAATCTATTTTTGTGGGGTATCCCAAGGAGACCAAAGGATACTATTTCTACCATCCAAAAGAGCGCATATTTTTTTGTCTCTTATACTGGTGTCTTCTTAGAAAGGGAATTTTTTCTGAGAAGTACTAGTGGGAAAAAAGTGGAAGTCATGAAGTTCTAGAGCCACAAGATATATTAGACAAAGGATGGGAAGATGTGCCACAGGAAGTGGTTGAACATCGTGAGGAGGTCACTCCACAATCTGTGGATCAAAGTGAATCATCTCAAGTAGTGCAGGAGCTACGTAGGTCTAGAAGAGTACATCGTGAGCCTGAGAGATATGGTTTTCTCATGACTCAACATGGTGACGTACTGGTCTACCAAGACAATGAACCCAGAACCTATGAAGACGTTATATCAGATCCAAATTCCATTAAATGTCTTAAAGCCATGAAATCTAAGATGGATTCCATGTACCAGAACCAAGTATGGTCTCTAGTGGATCCACCTAAAGAGGTAAGACCCATAGGGTGTAAATGGGTCTTCAAGAAGAAGATTGACATGGATGGCATGGTGCATACATATGAGGCACGACTGGTTGCCAAAGGTTTCAAACAAATTCATCGTATTGACTATGAAGAAACCTTTTCACCTGTTGCCATGATTAAATCCATTAGGATTATGCTTGCAATTGCAGCATATCATGACTATGAGATTTGGCAAATGGATGTCAAAACAGCTTTCCTAAATGGATACCTTGAAGACGATGTGTATATGGCACAACCCGATGGTTTCGTTCTTGATGGGCAAGTTGACAAGGTATGCAAGTTGTAGAGGTCAATTTATGGACTCAAGCAAGCGTCAATGAGCTGGAACATTCATTTCGATGAAGCCGTAAAAGAATTCAGTTTTATCAAGAACAAAGATGAGCCCTGTGTTTACAAGAAAGTAAGTTGGAGCACAGTGGCATTCCTGGTGTTGTATGTTGATGACATACTTGTTAGTAAGTGATCAGGTTCACGTAGTGGAAAAACGAATATTTTAAAATGAAGAAGATCACTTACATAACCCAAAAATCAAGGCACAGATTGTATTGTTCACATGCATAAACTAAAATGTAAAATAAAATCTATATGAAAAAAAATCCATACAAGGATTTAGTTCATACCGACATTTGGAGGCTCCTCCGAATATCTCTGACTTTGCTAATGAACACTGTTCACTGGCTACTATTCATTGACACTATTCACTGGATACTGTTCATCGAAATTGTTCACCGGATACTGCGTTAGAGTAGGTGCCCTAGAGCTAATCAGTTATTATAAGATTGACTCTGTAATAAATGTTTATTTATCAATAAAAGGCATATTCTTCTATATCGTGTAAATCATAGTTATATGTAATGAATATGTCCTTAGGATGGTAGAATCGTGATGAGAGTATCAAGTGTTTCAAATCTTCATAGTGAGAACCCTATGATCACATATGGTGGCCATTCTAGAAACATCCGTAGCCCCAGTATTATTCTGAAGTAAGGGCACAGATAATATGGTGAGGCCCTATCGAAAGGCAGTGACTGATCTCACTTGTCAAGGCTGTTTGGTGACAACCTGGTGCAACACATGGGTGTTTGCTGTAGGCAAGTTCACTGGACTAACCCACCAAAGGATTCCATATGGATGGTAACCCCACGTGTCTATTTAAGGATCACATGCACCACCATTTGCTAGAGGATTTGTTCCATAGACACATAGGGTTACCATCTATATGGAATCCTCTTGTGGGTTAGTCCAGTGAACTTGCCTACAGCAAGCACCCATGTGTTGCACCAGGTTGTCACCAAATAGCCTTGACAAGTGAGATCAGTCACTGCCTTTCGACAGGGTCGTTCAACACTATGATAGCCTTACTGTATTATCTGTGCCCTTGCTTCAAAATAATACTAGGGCTACAGACGTTTCTAGAATAGCCACCATATGTGATCATAGGGTTCTCACTATCAAGATTTGAAACACTTGATACCCTCATCACGGTTCTACCATTCTAAGGACATATATCAATACATATAATGATGATTTACGCGATATAGTATAAAATGTCTTTTAATTGATCAATGAACATTATTACAAAGAGTCAATTCTACAATAATTGATTGGCTTTAAGGCACCTACTCTAACAATCTCCCACTTGCACTATAGCCAATCATTTATGCACTCAACATTGAATGACCCAAGTGCCCATCATGCTCCTGCTACAACAGAAACTTCAATAGTGGGTTAGTAGGTATTCTGCAAATCTGCACATTCCCTCTCTAATCGATCTCTTAGATCAGATTGAATCAACTAAGTATTTGTTTGGATTACTTGTGAGACCATGATTCCTCAGCCACAACAATGGCTCCATTGTTATCGCAGTACAACTATACTAGATCAACAATGCTTGGAACCACATCAAGTTCAGTAATGAACTTCTTGAACCAAACCGCCTGCACGACTGCATTAAATAATGCGATACACTTAGCATCAATTGTAGAATTCGTTCTAGTACACTGATTTGAGCTCTTCCAGCTCACTGTAGTTACATTGAGACAAAAATGTTTAATCCCAAATTGCAAATTATAATCATCTTTTTCCTGTTTGGAAATAGAATCATTGTATCCTTTTACAGTGACTTCATCTTCCCCTCCATAAACCAAGAACATATCCTTAGTCCTCTTCAGGTACTTAAGAATATTCTTGATAGCCATCCAGTGACACTCACCTGGATCTGATTGATATCTGCTACAAGTGCTCAAAGCACATGAGACATCAATCCGAGTACATAGCATGGCATACATGATGGATCCAACTATTGATGCATATGGGATCCTCTTCATCCTATCTCTCTCATCTTGTGTTTTAGGATACAATTCCTTAGAGAGATAAACACCATGTGACATCGGGAGAGATCCCTGCTTGGATTCTTCCATACTGAATCATTTTAGTACTTTGTCAATATATGCACTCTAACTTAGGCCAAGCAACCTACGCGATCTATCACGATAGACCTTTATTCCAAGGATATAGGTTGCTTCCCCTAAGCCCTTCATGGAGAAGCACTTGGATAACCAAGTCTTTACCGACTGCAAGTTCGGTATATCATTCCCGATAAGAAGTATGTCATCAACATACAAAAATAGGAATACAACTACGCTCAAACTCAATTTCTTGTAAACACAGGGCTCATCTTCGTTCTTGATAAAACTGAATTCTTTTACGGCTTCATCAAAACGAATGTTCCAGCTCCTTGAAGCTTGCTTGAGTCTATAAATGGATCTCTGCAACTTACATACCCAATTAGCTTGCCCATCAAGAACGAAACCATCAGGTTGTGTCATATATACATCCTCCTCAAGGTTTCTGTTTAGGAAAGCTGTTTTGACATCCATTTGCCAAATCTCATAGTCATTATGTGCAGCAATCACAAGCATAATCTGGATGGATTTAATCATGGCAACCGGCTAAAAGGTTTCTTCATAGTCAATGCCATGAATTTGTTTGAAACCTTTGGCAACCAGTCATGCTTTTAAGTATGCACCTTACCATCTGATGAGAATGCAAAATGTCATATTTACCCCCCTTAATGTCTAGTCTTTTATACTTATTTGGTGCCTAAATATACTCATTATTATTCTATTTTGATTTACGATGCAAATGGAGGCATTAATTGCAAAACGAAACTAATTAAGTGAATTCAGACAATTTCAACGTTGTTTTGTAATCTGGGCATAACTTTCTCATCCGAGCTCCGATTTAGATGATTCAAAATTCTGTGGAACCCTAAGCAAGAGATCTAAAACTTTCATGTTTTGAGTTTGGAGAGATACTCGCTGCATCAAGGTTGTAATCAGGATTGAAGTTAACGCACCTGCACTGCCGACATTCTGGAACATTCTGCCTTGTCATGAAATTCAAATAGGCAGTTTATTACAAGAAGATTTGAAGACCTATTGCACGCAAATTACAGCTGGACACACCACTTTCCTATTTTGTATTAAGACTTTATTTTTATTTCAAAGTACTCAGTTTCGGATAACGTTATTGTATACCACGCTATCAACGGTTGTTGTCCGACTCAAAACCCTGGGGGTTCCCCCCCCTTTCGCTGTAAGTGTATGTTATTTTAAAACGCAAATTTTAATCGCATAGGGGCCACTATAGTTAATTCCTGTGACGGGTAGCATCCTATCCATCCGCGAGGCTCTAGGGGCCCTAATGGTTACCGTTTGGCTTAGGCTACTCAAGCATTGACCCCGTCATAGGCTGGAGTTATGTGTTTTTTCCATTTGTCATTTATGGCCTGATTACACGTCATATTGATGTATAGTGGGAAGCCCCCGGCCTTATCTGAAGAGTAGGACTTATGAGTTTATACATTCACATAATTTGGCAATGCATAAAATTTTGGAACCTAAAGAACTTCCTTATAAATGAGCCCCTGCATTTCGTCAAGCCAAGGGAGGAGCCTTCTTTCAACTTTCTTCCATTTCTCTCAATCTTTCCATGACAAAGCTCCCTTTTTCTCTAAGTCGTTCGACCGGCAGTTTTGGTAATTTCAAGGAGACCAGGATAGGAGCCTGGTCTTAATTCGACGGGTAAGGTAAGGCTTTTAAAAACGTTCTTTTCAGTTGCTCCGTCCCACCCGTGTGACTTTGCCCGATTTGCAGGTCAGCGGTTGAGGCCTCTCATGCTATATAGGCGGATTACGGGGAACCGAAGTCCAACGGCAACGGATTTGTGCGGCGCAGCAAGTCCTTTCCAAAGGTTCGGACGCCACCTCCCTGCCTTTAGGGTTTAGTGGGTATCGCATTTTTATCAAATTCACTGTGTACAGGTGCACATGGCTCGAATTAGGAGTTCTGACATGCCAATGTGGTATGTGAAGTCATTTATCCCTCTTGGCCTTGAGTTCATTAACCTGAAGTTATGGCTATTATTTTTATGCGTTGTTCTGTTGAGATGCCGAAACAGGAACGTGGGATTGGAAGCAGCGTGGAACACCCACCCCCCGTAGTTAATTGGACGCAATCTGGGCCTAGATCCTCGTGCATGTGCGGTGTGATTTATTAGACGTGTTGCGATGTCACCCTGTTTGATTAGTACTTCGATACTACTGCGCTTTTACCC
The DNA here is from genome assembly GCF_008641045.1 of Pistacia vera. Lineage (NCBI taxonomy): Eukaryota > Viridiplantae > Streptophyta > Magnoliopsida > Sapindales > Anacardiaceae > Pistacia > Pistacia vera. Next base: position 1,488,705 of record NW_022196036.1, read on the forward strand.
CATACACATAGCCACTAATGATGGTATGGGTCATTGAGATTTAACTTCTTTAAGAGTTAAAGACTATTAGGGGCGTTTATTTGATCTTGAAGTAACCATTGGTTAATGTCAATAGGAATCTGAATGTGGCACAGACAGTTATATGAGACATGGATGTGGTGGCTTGCCCCCTTAGGGGTTTTGTTAACCCTGCGTCACGTATTCGACCATAACTTGAGTTTAAAAATCCAAAATGAGAGATTTTTGAACAGCATTAGAAAGCCTACCACTACCTACGTAACTTTATGTTTATTCCAGAGCCAATTTCGTTTGAGAAATGGATGGACAATGGCCTGAATATTACAACTAGTATTGAGTTTACACGAATTTAACATGATCAATATTTTGATTACTTAAAGCCTATATTTAAGTATGCCATGTACTTAGGTTTACCCACCCCACAATTAGTTAGATGATCTTTGAAAGAATACATGGTTCATGATTCAATGCCGATTATGTTATGAAATGGCAGAAAGATGCAACTGTACTACATGTTTACCGATGATTGTATGTGAGCAGACTTGGTACCAGTAGGCATGGATGTATCCATAGATGACACTAAACGATTAAGCTCACTCACAAATACCTGCTTCTGTGTTCGATCCACTCCAAAGTAAATTCGTTTCCCACTCCCTTGAGATGCTTCTCTTTTGTTTCATTTCACATACGCCATGTCTTAGGATGCATACTACTCGACATGTGGAACGCACGTAAGCACTTACCGTCATTCTTCGCCGAATAGATGCATTATGCCAGTCAGATTGCTAAATCACGCAGCCGGAGATGACAAACGCACCAAGCCTCCGATGATCAGCTCCTAGCGACAACTTGAGGCTAGTGAATTGCATAGGCATTAGATCCTGTACACGGAAACGGGTTCTATGAACGGCACACGCCCTTACATGTTATCTGCCCACTTATGCCATTTCAGTTAGTTTCGCATGCATGAGTTCCCATATCGTACTACATCATGAGATGAGTTATTCAGACGTCGAGATGATTTTAGATGTTATGTCCAGACTGTGAAGGCGTGTGTACTATGTTGTACAGTATTTTGTATGTGTACACCTTGAGTTTACCTAGCCATGAGATAAAATGATGAAAGCATATGAATTATAATAAAAGGGGAAGTACCCTAGATGTAAAAGATAGTGATATGTTAATAATATGTTTAATAAAGATCAACATAGTACATTAAGAATGAACGGTATGACTTACTGAGCGATTAGCGCTCACCTTTCATGTTGATTGTTTTGCAGGTAGACTAGAGAGAGGGATGCTAGAGATAGTGGGACTACACGTGAGGGGAGATGATTTATTGTCATCTCGACGTTTTATCTGATGTACATAATGTAAATGATCAATATTTGTGAAATACCTTTGGAAGCTTCCACCCTCTAAATATGTTTTGATTGTATAATTCTTTTAAGTTTGTAAATTATAAGTTGTATCCTGCGACATTAAGCATGTTTGGATATTATTATTATTTCCTTTTTTTGAATATCTATTTGTTCTACATACAACTGTCTCAGACGTATCCTCAGGATTCTCATTGAGGGATTTCAGAGGATACCTGACTGGAGGGGGTTTTTGCATTTGGTATCAGAGCAAGTATATTTTTTACCTTAAAAAGGGGCTTTTAAGATGGTTTCTATTCGGAGTCAGGCATTTATGAGTTGATGACAGTATCCCTCATGTAATGTTCTACTGCTCAATTTGTCCGATCGCGTGTAAGTTTGTTTACCTAATTTTATGTAAGGATTGATTAGATGATTAACGTTATTGGGTGACTGTGAAGGGAATAAATAGAAGAAAACCAGGAGAACGGATCCAGGTCGCAGTGATGCTTCAAATGCACAAGATGTTCCAACTGCACCTGAAGCTCCTAACCCAGCAGCTGCTACTTCACGCACTCCGGTTTAGATGTTGCAACATGGAGCATATGATCAAGAGGTTGTTAATAGAGCTTTAAGGAGAACCCCGTCGGAAAGTACAAGTACTCCGGTGACAACAGTGACAACCAATGTGATACCAAGTCAAGCAATAGGGACGAATACTCCAGAAGCAATGGTTGCCCCAAAGCAGATTGAACCAATTTATGGGCTCTCAAGTAAACATCAGCCTCCAGAATTTAGTGGCACTAATGATCCAGTAGTAGCCGAACAATGGATCAAGTTGGTGGAGAAAGCTACTGCTCTATTTCCTATGACAGATCAAGAGAAGATCCGGTATGCTACGTACCTGTTGAGAGGAGATGTTATGACATGGTGGGAGCTTATGGAGCCGACTCAAGATACCACCACTCTCACTTGGTCAGGGTTCAAGGAATTGTTTGAGGAGCAGTACCAGACATCGACATGATATCCTCAAAACTACAGAGGTTATTAGTCTGCAACAAGGAAATATGACGGTCAAAGAGTATTCAATCAAGTTCAACTCCTTGGCTAAGTTTGCACCACACTGGTCAGTACACCACAGACCGATTGGAGAGATTTGTGGGGGGACTTCATCCCACTATTGCCAGAGATGTTATGTCGGGTCATCAGCCCTCCAAAATATAGTGAAGCACTCACTAGAGCCATTAGAGCAGGTTTACTTACGGAAGGAGACCAAATTAGCTCTTTCCCCAACAGTGGCAAGTAGTCCTCTCTAGCTTGGCCAATCCAGTAGTGCAGAACAAGTTGTTAGCAAAGACGATAAGGGTAAAGGCAAGAAAGGAGTCCTTAACTAAAGCCAACAGGAGGACATGAAGAAAAAGGGCCAACAAAGGAAAGGTGAGATCAGTTACTGTAAGAAATGTCGGAGAAGACACCGGGGTGAATGTCTAGGGGGACCAATGTTTGTTTTAGGTGCCACCAGCCAGGTCATATTGCTAGAGATTGCCCCATTGGTTCTGCAACTTCAGTACCTGCAGTTGGAGGCACGACAGCCAGGGTATATATGTGGCCCAGATGCAGGCAGATGCCAGCCCTTCAGCAGTCACTGGTCATTATTATTCCATGATACTCCCTTGTATGCCTTGATTGATTCTGGTGCTACTCATTCATTCATCTCCTATGGTATGATTAAGAGATTAGGGTTAATGCCTATTAGAGTAGAACAAGCCATTATGATTGAATTGCCTGATGGTGAGGGTGTAGTGACCAATGAGTCTTAATGGGGAGTTAGTGACTATTAAAGGCCGAGATATGATGGTAGATTTGATTGTCTTCAATTGCCAGACTTTGATATTATTCTTGGATGGACTTCTTAGTAGATATGGAGCAGAGATAGATTGTCGTAGGAAAAAAGTCAAGTTAAGCTAGACCATGGGGATAACTTCATTTTTGGAAGGGCACCCAACTAGCATGATGATTAGTGCAACAAAAGCTAGAAGATGTTGAAAAAGGGTGTTTCTGGGTACATTGCACATGTAGTAAATAAGGGAGAGAGTTCGAGCTCAAGTGTACATGAGGTACCGTGGTAAATGAATTTATTGACGTGTTTCCAGATGAATTGCCAGGTTTACCTCCAAAGAGAGAAGTAGAGTTTAGTATAGAACTAGCCCCCGGTATAGCATCCATTTCTAAGGCTCCTTATCGCATGGTCCCAGCTGAGCTCCAAGAATTAAAGAAGCAGTTACAAGAGTTGTTAGACAAGGGCTTTATCAGGCCGAGTCATTCCCCATGGGGTGCTCCAATTCTATTTGTGAAAGAAGGATGGGTCTATGAGGAGTGTATAGATTACCGTGAACTGAATAAAGTAACATAAAGAATAAGTACCCATTGCCCAGGAGAAGGATTTGTTTGACCAATTAAAAGGTGCCTCAGTGTTTTCTAAAATTGATCTAAGGTCAGGATACCATCAAGTTAGAGTGGCTAAGGAAGATATACCGAAAACAGCTTTCCAACAAGGTGGGCATATGAATTTGTTGTGATGCCTTTCGGATTGACTAATGCACCTACAATTTTTATGGACTTGATGAACAGAGTTTTTCATGATGTCCTTGACAAGTTCATAGTGGTGTTTATTGATGATATCCTAATTTATTCCAAGACTTTAGAAGAACTGCCGAGCATTTGAGATTTGTGTTACAAAGATTGCGAGAGAAACAATTGTATGCCAAATTTTCAAAATGTGAGTTTTGGTTGGATCGAGTACCTTTTTGGGTCATGTGATCTCTAAAGATGGTGATCAGTGGATCCAGTAAAGTAGAAGCGGTGCTCGAGTGGCAGAGGCCAAAGACAGGGAAGAGGTTAGAAGTTTTCTGGGCTTAGCAGGTTTATAGGAAGTTCGTGGAAGGCTTTGCAAAGATAGCCAAACCACTTACAGCTCTTACCAAGAAGAAGTACAATTTTAATGGATAGAGGCATGCGAGCAAAGCTTTCAGGAGTTGAAGAAAGATTAACTAACAGCTCCAATTCTTACGTTGCCAGAAGTAGGCATGATATGATATTTACGTTGATGCCTCCCACAATGGTTTGGGAGCAGTGTTGATGCAGCATGGGAAAGTCATTGCTTATGCCTCCAGACAACTGAAAGACTAGAGAGCAGATATCCTACCCATGACTTGGAATTAGCAGCAGTGCTTTTTGCTCTGAAGATATGGCGACACTACTTGTATGAAGTGAAATGCAACATATACACTGACCATAAGAGTTTAAAGATTTCTTCACTCAGAAAGAGTTGAATATGAGACAGAGGAGATGGTTAGAATGGTGACAGACTATGACTGCGACATCAGATACCATCCAGGGAAAGCTAATGCAGTAGCAATGCCCTTAGAAAAGCTCTTTATCTCAGATTACTGTACAGGGACAATTACAGCAGGAGATCCTCCAAGAAGGAATTGAAATTGTGATCAAAGGAGGATTGGCCCAAATGGAGATCAAACCCACTTTGGTGGAGGAGATCAAGATGAAACAGGGTAAAGATGATACCTAAAGGTGATCTACCAATGGATAATAGAGGGTAAGAGACAGACTTTAAAATAGTCATGGGCACTGATGTTTAGAGATAGAATATGTACCTCAAGAGATGAACTAAGGAATAAAATCCTAGTGAGGCACAAAATACATTTATACAAGCCCACCCTGGAGTGTAAAGATGTATAAAGATATGAAGAAAAGCTATTGGGTCAGGTATGAAAAACGATATTGCCAATTATGTTGCCAGATGTTTAACATGTCAACAAGTAAAGGCAGAGCATCAAAGACCATCAGGATTACTCCAACCTTAGAGATTCCTAGATGAAAATGGGAGGATATCTCAATGGACTTCATTGTGGGACTTCCTAAAGTTCAGCAAGGATATAATGCAATTTGGGTGGTGGTTGATAGATTGACCAAGACAGCTCATTTTCTACCTATGACGATAAGATAGATGCATTTCGATTGGGGCAATTATATGTCAGAGAGATTGTGAGATCTGGAGTACCCAGACGAGTTGTATCAGACAGAGTACCAGGTTCATATCAGCTTTCTGGGTTGGAATGCAGAGAGCATTGGGTACAAAGTTAGCCTTCAGTACGGCTTTCATCCTCAACTGATGGCCAAACTGAAAGGACTAACCAGGTGATTAAAGACATGCTGAGAGCTTGTTGTATGGATCACAAGGTAAAATGGAGTGATGTACTTCCACTAATAGAATTTGCCTATAACAACGCTACCAATCCACTATCCAGATGGCCCCATATGAAGCATTATATGGAAGAAGGTGCAGATCCCCTTTGTATTGGGATGATATTGGAGAAAAAGACTCCTTGATTCAAGCAGTTGGACCATAGATGACCCAGAAAATGATTGAAGATGTTAAGCTTATTAGAGAAAGAATGAAGCAAGCTCAAGATCGACAAAAGAGCTATGCTGACCTAAAAGAAAAGAAGTGGAATTTCAAGTGGGCGACAAAGTTTTTGTAAAAGTTGCACTTATAAACATATTTAGAGATTTGGAAGAAAGGCAAGCTAGCTCCACATTACATTGGACCCTTTGAAGATTGGAAAGGGTAGGCAAAGTAGCTTATAGACTTGCGCTACCAATGAGATGAAAGAGTCCATAATGTTTTCCATGTCTCTTTGTGCGTAAGTAGTTAGTGATCCTTCACAGTGCTTCAGATGGAGGAATGGAATTACAGGATAATTTGGCTTATGAGGAACGCCCAGTTCAAATCCTTGACAGAAAGGTAAAAGAGCTCAGAAAACAAGCAAATTCACTAGTTAAAGTACTTTGGAGGAATCACAAGATAGAAGAAGCTATTGGAAATGGAGCAAGATAGAGAAGTCGATACCCGGAGCTGTTTCTATAATTTCGAGGACGAAATTATTGTAAGGGGGAGGAAATGTAATACCCAAATATCAAAGGTATGTTCCTAACTCAAATAGTCCTTTAGATTTAATTTTAGTTAAAAAGCATAAAATCTAACTAGGGCAAAATAGTCAATTCATTTGAAGGTATGAATCAATACCATAGAGAGGCTTAGGGGCAAAAGGTTTTTTGCTTATGGATAAGCATTGAAAAAGTCAAGGATGAGTAGGCTTCATTGCATTTAATGGCATTAATTAATAATAATTATGTCTAGTGTGAAATGACCAAAATGCCCTATAGAAGAATTAAGGACTTATGAGTTATACAATTAAAATAATTGGGCAATTGCATAAATTTGGAAAATAAATGAAATATTTCCTATAAATGAGATGAATTCGTTCAAGCCAAAGGAGAGAGCCTTTCTTCAACATTTCTCCATTTCTCTCAAATCTCCATGAAACAAGCTTTCTTTCTCTAAGTTTTAGGAGTTTTGCTTAATTTTTCAAGGAGAACAAGATAGGAGCCTTGGATCTTCAATTAGAAGGGTAGGAAGGATTAATAAAAACTTTAGTTTTGATGTGATTTGAAGATTTGATGTAGATGTTGAGGTTAAATGTTATATATGTAGGATTAGGTGTAAAAGAAGTCAAAGGCAAAGGATTTGTTGGAGGAAGTCTTTAAAAAGGTTAGGAGAACCTCCCATGACTTTAGGGTTTATGCTAGGGTTTATAGATTTTTATAAAACCTTAAATTAAAGCTTAAGGCATAGAATTTAGTTGATGGCAAGGGTAGTTGAAGTCATTTATTCTACTTATTGCCTTGAGTTCATTATACATGAAGTTATGGCTATTTATGTTTATGAGTTGTTATGTTGATTGAAGAAATGAAGTGTAGATGCTGATTGTGGCAAAACTTGTAGTATGGAGGCCACATGGTGTTGAATGGTTGCATTAGACGTGTTGATGTATTGTTTGCATTAGTTACAATGTTATAGCAATAGGATGTTATGAGAATGAGATTTTACACTTTCTTTAAGATGTTAAAGACTATTAAGGGGAGGTTTTTGATCTATAAGTAACCTATTGGTTAATGTCAATAGGAATTGATGTGGCATAGTTATATGAAAATTCGGATTTGGTGGGCTTAGGGGTTTTGTTAACCCTGCTTCAGTATTTCGACCATAACTTGAGTTATAAAAATCAAATGAGATGATTTTTGAAGCATTAGAAAGCTAACACACTACCTGTAACTTTTATGTTTATTCCAGAGCCAATTCGTTTGAGAAATGGATGGAAAATGGCCTGAAGTGTAAACTAGTTATTGAAGTTTAAGATTTAACATGATCAATTATTTGATTATTAATGTATTATTTTAAGTATGCCATGTACTAATGTTTACCCATTAGTTAGATGATCTTTGAAAGATATACATGGTCATGATGTCAATGCATGATTAATGTTATGAAATGGCATGAAGATGCAATGTAATACATGTTTTAAGATGATGTATGTGAGCAAGAGGGTAATGTAAATGGATTGATAATCCATAGATGAATCAAAAGTATTAAGCTCACCAAAATATGTGTTTACATGCCATAAGATGTTAGAGATGCAAATAGACATGATAGAGATGCATATAGACATGATGGAAAGCACGTAAGCATATCCTCGTATATCGGTTGAGGAAAGATGAATATATGCTTAGATGCTAAATAACGCGTAAGCACGCCTCCCGATGATATGAGCTCTAGATGAAATTTGAGGCTAGATGATATGAAGTGCTTAAGATGCTAAGAAGGTCGATCGGCTAGACGTTAAATGTTTCATATGCATTTAGTTGCATTACATGAGTTATGATGTTATTTACATCATGAGATGATTTATACTCATGTTAGATGATTTTAGATGTTATGTCACGACATGTGACGTGTGTGTACTATGTTTACATACTTATTTGTATGTGTACACATTGATGTTTACCTAGCCATGAGATAAAAGATGAAAAGCATATGAATTATAATAAAAGGGGAAGTATCCCTAGATGTAAAAGATAAGTGATATGTTAATAATATGTTTAAATAAAGATCAAATAGTACATTAAGAATGAAACGGATCATTCCTTACTGAGCGATTAGCGCTCACCCTTTCATTGTGATTGTTTTGCAGGTAGACTAGAAGCGAGGGATGCTAGAGATAGTGGGACTACACGTGAGGGGAGATGATTTATTGTCATCTCGACGTTTTATTTCTTGTAAATAATGTAAATGATCATATTTGAGTTAGGGTTTGTAGATTTTATGAAACCTAAATTAAGGCTTTAAGGCATAGAATTAGTTGATGGCAAGTGTAGTTGAACTCATTTATTCTACTTATTGCCTTGAATTCATATATCATGAAGTTATTGCTCTTTATGTTTTATGAGTTGTATGTTTGATTGAGAAATGAAGTGTGGATACTGATTGTGGCAAAATTGTAGTATTGGAGGCCACATGGTTGAATGGTTCTATTAGAAGTGTTGATGTGTTGTTTACATTAGCTTACATGTTATAGCAATAATGGATGATTATGGAAATGAGATTTTACACTTCCTTAGATGTTAAAGACTATTAAGGGGAGGTTATTTGATCCATAAGTTAACCTATTGGTTATGTCAATAGGAATGAGTGGCATAGTTAATATGAAAATTCGGATTTAATGGGCTTAGGGGTTTTGTTAACCTGATTCTGTATTTCGACCATAACTTGAGTTATAAAATTGAAATGAGATGATTCTTGAAGCATTAGAAAGCTAAGACATAGACCTATACTTTTAGTTTATTCCAAGAGCCAATTCGTTTGAGAAAAGGATGGAAAATGGCCTGAAGCATAAACGGTTATTAAAGTTAAGATTTAACATAATCAATTCTTATGATATGATTGATTATTAATGTATTATGTAATTATGCCATGTACTAATGTTTACCCATTAGTTAGATGATCTTTGAAGATATACATGGTCATGATGTCAATGCATGATTAATGTTATGAAATGGCATGAAGATGCAATGTAATACATGTGTTAGATGATGTATGTGGCAAGAGGTAATGTAAATGGGTTGAAATCCATAGATGAATTAAAAGTATTAAGCTCACCAAAATATGTATTACATGCCAAAGATGTTAGAGATGCAAATAGACATGACAGAGATGCATATAGACACGATGGAAAATGCGTAGCATATCCTCGTATACCGTTGAGGAAAGATGATATATGCTTTAGATGCTAAATACGCGTAAGCACGCCTCCCGATGATATGAGCTCTAGATGAAATTTCCGGCTAGATGATATGAAGTGCTTAAGATGCTAAGAAATGTCTGATCGGCTAGACGTTAAATGTTTCCTATGCATTTAGTTGCATTACATGAGTTATGATGTTATTTACATCATGAGATGATTTATACTCATGTTAGATGATTTTAGAGTTATGTCATGATATGTGATGTGTGTGTGTACTATGTTTACATACTATTTGTATGTGTACACATTGATGTTTATATAGCCATGGTATAAAATGATGAAAAGCATATGAATTAGAATAAAAGGGGAAGTATCCCTAGATGTAAAAGATAAGTGATGTGTTACAGATATGTTTAAATAAAGATCAAATAGTACATTTAGAATGAACGGAGTCATTCCTTACTGAGCGATTAGCGCTCACCCTTTCATTGTTGATTGCTTTGCAGGTAACTAGAAGCGAGGGATGCTAGAGACAGCGGGACTACACGTGAGGGGAGATGATTTATTATCATCTCGATGTTTTTATCTTGATGTAAATAGTAAATGATAATATTTGTGAAATACATTTGAAAGCTTCCACCCTATAAATATGTTTTGATTGTGTAATTTCTTAAAGTTTGTAAATTATAAGTTTAGATCCTACGTGATTTTATATGCATGTTTTGGATATTATTATTATTATCCTATACAGATTTTTTCTAAATACAACTCGTTCTCCAGACATGTATCCTCAGGATTCTCATTGAGGGATATTCAAGAGGCCTGACTAGAGGGGGGTTTTTACAGGTAGCTACTTTGCTGAATCGGAATCTATCAGGTGGCCATGATGCCTTGCTAAGGGCCAATCTTGGTCTGTGTATAGTGAGACGATTAATTGGTGTTAATCGCGATACTATACATTGCCGGATGATGAGAGCCTATGTGTCACCACACATAGAAGATAATTAAGAGCCATGAAGTTAAAGGGCGTTGTTTGTCTTTTTGGATGAAAGGGTATTTTGGTAATTTCACAATGCAAATAAATTTGTTGAGGTCGTAGCCTTTTTTAATTTGTTAGAAAAATTAAATAAGTGAAATTACGTTTAAATATGTGTTGATATATTTAAATAAATTATCATTATGTTAAATGTTAATAATTATATATATATAATTGATTTTTAATTGAGATAATGATGAATTAAAATAAATATCTAATTGGGAGTGTTGGAAACAAGGGTGTTTGGGTTGGAGCCTAAGCCTATTCTATATGGGAATAGGGCAATTAAACTTGACTATTTAAACAAAAGTTTAATTGAGAAACAAGTTAAGAAATTCATTTCATTCATTAAAAGAAAGAAAACACACAGCCCTTTTCACTCTCACACGCCAATTTTAGTTTTTGATTGAAAATCAAAATATTTTCATCTTCTTCTTTGTTTCAAGACTAAAGAGGATCTAGCAAATCCTCCTTAGTTCCTTGCGATTATCTTCGGTGGACTACGTCGGTTCGATCCTACACTTAGGTCAGTTGCAAAAATGTTTAGAGACAACTTGGAGGAGCCTCTAAAAGTGCGTATGATTTCTTAAAGCTTGAACTGATTTTTTGAGATTAAATATATTGTATAAACTGTAAATTTGTACTCAGATTTGGTTCTAAGGAACGATCCATGTTTATGTTTTTGTTTTTCGCTGCGTAAATGGGTCGTTTACTAACAGAGTCACGAGATTACCGTATCTCTCGGGCTCATGGCGTACTCTCCCAGATCTACGTAGCTCCTATGCTACCTAAGTGGTTCACTTTGATCCACAAGTTATGAGTAACCTCCTCTTGATGTTTAACCACCTTCTATGGCACATCATCCCGTCTTTCGTCTAGTATATTTTATGGTTCTAGAACTTCATCGAGTTCTAATTTCTCCCACTAGTACTTCTTAGAAAAATTCCTTTTCTAGGAAGACACCAGAACGAGCAACAAAAATGTTGCGCTCTTCTGGTGGTAGAAATAGTATCCTTGGTCTCCTTTGGATACCCCATAATATACATTTATAGGATTTTAGGCCCAGCTTGTTTCGAAGTCAGTTTCTTAACATAAGTTTCACAACCAGATAAGACAAGCTGGGCTTTTGCCCGCTCTATAGCTCATAAGGAGTCTTATCTACAAACTTTGACGGCACATGGTTCAAAACGTGAGTCGTAGTTTCTAAGGCATAACCCCAGAACGATGCAGGTAAATCACTAAAATTCATCATGGACCTAACCATATCAAGTAAGGTCCTATTCCTCCTTTCAGACACTCCATTGGTGGGGGTGTATACAGAGGGGTGAGTTGTGATACTATCCCACATTCCTTCAGGTATTTAGAAACCCTAAGCTTAAGTATTCCCTCCTCGATCCGACTGAAGAGCTTTAGTACTTGCCCAACATATTCTGTACTTCAATCCTGAATTCCCTGAATTTGTCAAAGGTTTCAGATTTATGTCTCATAAGGTAGACATAACCATATCTACTGAAATCATCAGTAAATGTGATGAAGTATGAATATCTACCTCTGGCCTCAACTGTTATTAGACCACATACATCACTGTGGATGATACCTAACAACTCAGTAGCCCTTTTGTAATACCCAGATATCAAAGGTATGTTCCTAACTCAAAATAGTCCTTTAGATGTTAATTTTATGTAAAAAGCATAAAATCTAACTAAGGCAAAATAGTCAATTCATTTGGAACGGTATGAATCAATTATCCAAAGAGGCTTAGGGGCAAAATGGTTATTTTGCCTATGGAAGCATTGAAAAAGTAAGGATGAGTAGGCTTCATTGCATTTAATGGCATTAATTAAGTAATAATTATGTCTAGTGTGAAATGACCAAAATGCCCTTATATGAAGAATTAAGGACTTAGAGTTATACAATTAAATAATTGGCCAATTGCATAATTTGGGAAAATAAATGAAATATTTTCCTATAAATGAGATGAATTTCGTTCAAGCCAAAGGAGAGAGCATTTCTTCAACATTTCTTCCATTTTCTCTCAAATCTTCCATAAAAAGCTTTCTTTCTCTAGGTTTCAAGGAGTTTTGCATAATTTTTCAAGGGAACAAGATAGGAGCCTTGGATCTCTCAATTTGAAGGGTTTAGGTAAGGATTAAAAACTTTAGTTTTGATGTGATTTGAAGATTTGAAGTAGAATTGAGGTATAATGTTATATATGAAGGAAGGTGTAAAAGAAGTCAAAGGCAAAGGATTTGTTGGAGAAAGTCTTTAAAAGGTAAGGAAGAACTCCCATGACTTTAGGGTTTATGTTAGGGTTTGTAGATTTTGAAACCTTAAATTAAAGCTTTAAGGCATAGAATTAGTTGATGGCAAGTGTAGTGAACTCATTTATTCTACTATTGCCTTGAATTCATTACATGAAGTTATGGCTATTTATGTTTTATGAGTTGTTATGTTTGATTGAAGAAAAGGAAGTGTAGATGCGATTGTGGCAAACTTGTAGTATGGAGGCCACATGGTGTTGAATGGTTGCTATTAGAAGTGTTGATGTGTGTTTGCATTAGCTTACAATGTTATAGCAATAATGGATGGTTATGGGAATGAGATTTTACACTTTCTTTAAGATGTTAAAGACTATTAAGGGGAGGTTATTTGATCCATAAGTTAACCTATTGGTAATGTCATAGGAATTGATGTGGCATAGTTAATATGAAAATTCGGATTTAGTGAGCTTAGGGGTTTTGTTAACCCTGCTTCAGTATTTCGACCATAACTTGAGTTATAAAAATTGAAATGAGATGATTCTTGAAGCATTAGAAAGCTAAGACACAGACCTATACTTTTATGTTTATGCCAAGAGCCAATTCGTTTGAGAAAAGGATGGAAAATGGCCTGAAGCATAACTGGTTATTAAAGTTTAAGATTTAACATAATCAATTCTTATGATATGAATGATTTATTAAGTATTATTGTAATTATGCCATGTACTATGTTTACCATTAGTTAGATGATCTTTGAAAGATTACATGGTCATGATGTCAATGCATGTAATGTTATGAAATGGCATGAAGATGCAATGTAATACATGTTTTAAGATGATGTATGTGAGCAAGAGGTAATGTAAATGGGTTGATAATCCATAGATGAATTAAAAGTATTAAGCTCACCAAAATATGTATTTACATGCCATAAGATGTTAGAGATGCAAATAGACATGACAGAGATGCATATAGACATGATGGAAAATGCGTAAGCATATCCTCGTATACCGGTTGAGGAAAGATGAATATATGCTTTAGATGCTAAATAACGCGTAAGCACGCCTCCCTGATGATATGAGCTCTAGATGAAATTTGAGGCTAGATGATATGAAGTGCTTAAGATGCTAAGAAAAGTCCGATCGGCTAGACGTTAATGTTTCATATGCATTTAGTTGCATTACATGAGTTATGATGTTATTTACATCATGAGATGATTTATACTCATGTTAGATGATTTCAGATGTTATGTCATGACATGTGAGGTGTGTGTACTATGTTTACATACTTATTTGTAGTGTACACATTGATGTTTATCTAGCCATGGGATAAAATGAGAAAAGCATATGACTTAGTAATAAAAGGGGAAGTATCCTAGATGTAAAAGAAGTGATGTGTTAACAGATATGTTTAAATAAAGATCAAATAGACATTCAGAATGAATAGATCATTCCTTACTGAGCGATTAGCGCTCACCCTTTCATTGTTGATTGCTTTGCAGGTAGACTAGAAGCGAGGGGATGCTAGAGACAGCGGGATACACGTGAGAGGAGATGATTTATTGTCACCTCGATGTTTTTTATCTTGTGTAAATAATGTAAATGATAAATATTTGAGAAATACCTTTGGAAGCTTCCACCCTATAAATATGTTTTGATTATGTAATTTCTTAAGTTTGTAAATTATAAGTTGGATCCTGCGTGACATTTATATGCATGTTTTGGATTTATTATTATTATCCTTATAAGATTTTTTCTAAATACAACCGTTCTCCAGACATGTATCCTGGGATTCTCATTGAGGGATATTCAGAGGATACCTGACTGGAGGGGGGTTTTACACCTTTCACCTTGTCCTGTGAAAGGAGACTTAGTCATCTTGCCTAACAGGCATGACTCGCATACCTCAAATGACTAAAAGTCAAAAGGGTCCAAACTCCATCCCTTTGATCGCTATGTTTAGCTTTCTTGGTTTCAACATTGAGAATATCTTTATTGTTTAAATCAAGAACTACAATCCATTATATAACCTTGCAATTCCAAATAGAATTCCATTCAAACTAAAGGACAACAACCATTGATATCTCAAAATGATACCCCATATTATCCAAAGCGGATACTAAAATAATATTTCTAGAAATAGAAGGTACGTGATAACAGTTATGTAGTTCCAAAAACAAGCCCGTAGGCAAACATAAACAGTAAGTCCCTACAGCCAATGTAGCCACATATGCTCAATTTCCAACTCGTAGGTCCACCTCTCCCTTGGCGAGCACTCTACTCTGCCTTAGTCCTTGCACATTAGTACAAATGTGAGTACCACATCCTATGTCAATGACCCAAGATGTTGAGGGAGAGAAGTAATCTCAATCATAAACATGCCTGAAGTAGTAGATCTGACTTTTTCTTGCTTGTGAGGAAAGCCTTGCAGTTGTCTTTAGTGGCCAGGCTTGCCAAAAGAAGCATACTACTTTGCCCTTCCCTATGCCACTCTTAGGCCCAAGAGCAACCTGTCCTTTGGGCTTGGGCTTGGGCTTGGGCTTGGGCTTGGGTTTGGCCTTGGCCTTACCCTTGCCATTACCCTTTCCTTTACTGGCAGCAACCAGTAAAATAGGCTTGGACTCTTCAAGTCTACTCGTAGTCCTCAACATGTTCAAAAGTTTCGACAGGGTTACACCATTGTGTTCATATTGAAATCATTATGAACGGTGAATAAGAGTTAGGCAAGGATTGCAGAATCAAATCCATTTGTAATTTGCATCCAACTAAATCCAAAATCTCAAGCCTCTCTATGTACTCGATCATTGAGCACATGAGGACCAACTTGGGCTCCCTCAGTCAAACGACTCCCAAACAGTGCTTTCGACACTTGTACCTCTCATGTCAAGCAGTTCTTTTGAAAAGCTCTTGAGGTGTAGAATAATGGCAGCACGTCCATATTCTCATACTGCTTTGCAGCACTGGTGTATCGATGCTAACATCAGGAATTGAACGCCATTGATCATCAAGGAACTTTTGAAGTATCCTTTACTTCCTGAGTGGCATCAGGATCAAGCTCGGCCATGTAGGCTTTTTAAGGATATACAATTTTTTTCCAACTTGAGTATAATCCGAAGATTACGATACCATCTTAGAAATTGGATCCATCCAACCTGTTTTTTTCTCGATTATGGTCGCAGGTTCCTAATGCTCATTTTGGTGAATCTACAATTGCAGAAAAGATAAAGTCATTATAAAGTTCAATATTATTTAATATGGTCTTTTATTAAACGATGCTCCCACTATTTTACTCAAGTCAATAGCCCTCACTATTATTCGGGAAAGCGTTGACTTCCTAGTGGACTGAGATCCCATCCGGCCCATTTCAAACCTTCGCTTTGGTGAACAAGCCAAAAGAGTTGATTAGGTAGGCCAACAAACTTAACCACACTAGTTGATAGCTTCTACTATCAACCTCAAATGTGAAGAAGCCAACAAGCCAATCACACAATCCAATGGCTCCAACAATGTCCTCAAGTGTGATTCTAGTATTAGTGAGGGGACACTATAGTCACCACGAACCACAATATGTGACTTATTTACTATGCCTATGATGCATTTATCAACCTTTGCTTGGCGAACAAGCGAAACCGTCATTTTAAGTCGACTCATAACCATTAAGAAAAACTCCAATGCATTTTAACCTCCCACTGGTATAAGTGTACCCTTCGCTTTGGCGAACAAGGTTTCAACGAACAGTGGTTTGATTAAAACCATGGTGATGGAAGGTTACGTGACTAATATCCTAATTGAGGGTTTGTATAATGTCTCACCGGATTATTATCTTTGTTAGAATGCATTGTTTGGCATGTTTTGACATTCAACCTTAGCTGCATTCTAAACAAAATATTAAAATGTGTCGGTACATAGCCCAACTAAAACTGATTTCCTCGAGCCTAGAGAACCGGTAGGTCACCAGGGTCCTGCCATAAAATCTTGAGTCTTCAAGTATGGTCGTCCTTTCCTTGATCCATCTTCAAGTACATTACAAAAATATCATACTAAATTTATATAATTAATCTCAAACTAATTTTACATCAACAAATTTAGAAATCGATTTTCATTCAAAGGGAATGAGATGAGAAGAGAATGCACATCGAGAAGAGGAGAAAGGCAGGACACGCCATGCCTTATTTAATAAATTACAATCATACATACCCAAAAATTTTAAAAACATTCACCATAGGTCTAAGGCTCATGTCCGGGCACCATGCAATATACAAACAAGTACATGGCATTCATTCAAAAATAATAAATTTTGAATTGGGTGGGTGAATTATTATTACCCCTTGACAATCTGCAGATCTACAATTTGGTCTAAGAGTTTTAAACTTTACAATCTAGCCTCTACGCACTCGAAAGTGCACTTGCTGCGGCGATGAGTTTAGACCACTGCAGCGTACGCTGATTAATGTCGTGCTCACGCTAAACGTGTGCTCGCCGCGGCGATGGGTTATATCGCTGTGGCGAGCGCTGATTGCAAACTGGGTTGTCCTAAGGACGATCGCTGGGGCGATGAGTTATATAGCCGCGGCGAGCACTGATTTTTGTAATCAGCGTGTACGCTATAACACACGCCACGGCGATGGTTTATATCATCGTGGCAAGCGTACACTGATCTGTAGCAACAAAACAGTTAACCAGCAACCAAAATACCACAGGATTTTGCAATCAATCTAACTACTAGTTTCAACAAAAATCCATAACCAAATATTCCAAAGTTGCAGATCATCAACAGTTAAATTAATCAATTAATCGATTTCTTAAAACAGCTTTCATGGCGATTTTGTGCAGATTCATAAGGCAACAGTATCAATCCAATACATGTAATCAACCATTATAAAACTGTAAATCTGGTACTCAAGGCTCTGATACGACTGTTTGTAAATGATCCAGTAATGCAGCGGAAAAAAAAAATATATTACGGAGATGGATCATACTTAGAACAAGTCTAGTACAAAATTATAGTTTATATATATTAAATAAGAATCTGCAGATTTTAGTTTAGAGTTTAAGAAATCATATGCACGTTTAGAGGCTCCTCAACTTGTCCTGAGGTATTTCGCTACCGACCCAAGTGTAGGATCGAACTGGTGTAGTCCACATGAAAAACCTCAAGGAACTAAAAGAGATTTGTTAGACCTCTTTAGCCTTTAAGAACCAAGAAGAAAAATCAAGTATCTTTGATTCCAAGCAAATGCAATCTGGCGTGAGAGTGTTTAAGGGGCTGAAATTTTTTTCTTTCTTTTCAATGAATGAGTTAATATATTTTTCACAAAGTGTGCACTTATAAGTGCACACTATACCTCATTCCATCATTAAATGGGTCGGGCTAACCCAAACACCTATTTCCAAACACCCCCTTAAGATATTTTAATTTTAATTATATTATGCAATTAATAATTATTAATTAATATATTATATATAATATATAATATTATATATATATATATATATAATATATATATATATTTATATATATTATATATTAACATTTAACAATAATGATAATTTAATTAAATATATGCGAACACATATTAAACGCAATCTTACTTATTAATTTTAATATCAAATAAATAAAGGCTACGACCTCAGCAAATTTAATTGCACTGTGAATTACCAAATACCCTTTCGCCTAAAAAGACGAAAACGCTTCTTCTAAGCTGGCTCTTAAATTATCTTCTAGTGTGTGTGACCATAGGTCCTCATCATGCCGATAGTGTATAGTATCGTGATTAACACACTTAATTGTTCATTACACACAGACCATATGGCCCTTAGCAAGGCATCATGGCCACTCGATGATTTGGATTCGGCGAAGCAGCTACCTGTCAACGATATGGTTACCGTATACGATTCCTTTCATCATTCCGTTATCTCGATAAGACCGAGGCATAGAAATAGTGTCAACCTTCGGTCACTCTCGATATTGTGTATTCAGTTACTAGACCAAGACCTGCTTATAAACTGGAAAGAGCAACAACTCAATCCACTGGGGCCACAGTTTTAGTGTCATTGCCATTTACAGAATTGTGCATGAGAACTTCTCCCGTACCTGGGAGTGAGAATCCTCTGTCTCTCCACCATAGACTTGATACACTCCTTGATGTAGCCACTCACCACCGTATTGACAACTCTGAATAGAACTACATAGGCTAGTGTCAAACTACACAATCAGTGCACAAGGCACTCTGGAGATCTCAAGTCTAAGGATCACATTCACCACCATTAGTTAGAGATTTGTTCCATAGACACTGGGGTTACTATCCATATGGAATCCTCTGGTGGGTCAGTCTGGTGAAATTGCTATCGGAAGCACCCATGTGTTGCCCGGGTTGTCACCAAACAACCTTGACAAGTAAGATCAGTCACTGCCTTTCGACAGGGTCGTTCAACACTGTGATAGCCTTACCGTATTATCTGTGCTCTTACTTCATAATACTATTGGGGCTATAAACATTTCTAGAATGGCCACCATATGTGCTCATAGGGTTCTCACTACCAAGATTTGAAACACTTGATACCCTTGTCATGGTTCTACCATTCTAAGGACATATATCAATACATATAATGATGATTTACGCGATATAGTATAAAATGCCTTTTATTTATCAATGAACATTATTACAAAGAGCCAATTCTACAATAATTGATTGGCTCTAGGGCATCTACTCTAACACCGATAAGTGGTTTAGAAAATAAGTCAGCAAGTGCTTGAGGGTAAGATACTAGAATTCCACCTGTTAGACGGTGTCCTCCGTTTCAGGGATCGCTTATGCATTCCCCAAGATGCTCAATTGAAGAAGAGAATTCTTATGGAGGCTCATGACACACCATACACTGCTTATCCTAGAGCAACCAAGATGTATCAAGACTCGGAGATTATGTGGCTAAGTGCTTGGTTTGTCAACAGGTGAAAGCAGAACACCAAACGTCGTCAGGATTGCTTCAGCCACTTAGTATTCTTGAATGGAAATGGGAAAGTATATCCATGGATTTTATTACAGGCCTTCCCATAGTTCAGAAAGGGTTTAATGCCGTATGGGTGATAGTGGACAGATTAACTAAATCAGCCTATTTTCTTCCAGTAAAGGATAACACTACCTCAGATCAGTTGGTCCAGATCTATGTCAGGGAGATAGTTAGACTCTATGGTGTGCCCAAGACCATAGTGTTAGATATAGATTCCAAATTTGTTTAAGCTTTCTGGACTAGTCTACAGAGAAATTTGGGTACCAGATTAGCATTTAGTATAGCATACCATCCTCAGACAGATAGCCAGACTGAGAAAACAAATCATATGCTTGAGGATATGTTGAGAGCATGCTGTATGGATTATAGAATGACTTGGCATAAGATGTTACCTTTGGTGGAGTTTGCCTATAATAACAGCTATCAGTCTATAATTAAGATGACTCTTTATGAAGCCTTGTATGGTAGGTGATGTAGATCTCCATTGCATTGGGATGAGGTAGGAGAGAAAGATGTGTTGAATACAGCTCTTGGGCCGGAGATAACTCAGAAAATGATAGAGGATATCAAGTTGATCAGAAGTAGAATGTAGCAAGCCCAAGACAGACAGAAAAGCTATGCAGATTTAAAGAGAAAAGATGTTGAGTTCGAAGTAGGTGATAAAGTCTTTCTAAAAGCTTCCCCCTATAAGCAGGTAATGCGTTTTGGTGACAAAGGAAAGTTAGCACCGAGATACATTGGTCCATTTCAAGTGTTACAACGAGTGGGAAATGTAGCTTATAATGTGTTTCATATCTCGATGCTTCGAAAGTATGTCAGCGACCCCTCCCATATATTGAAAGTAGAGGAAGTGCACTTAGAAGAGAATCTCGTTTATGAGGAGCGTCTAGTACAGATATTGGATAGAAAGATTAAAGAGCTTCGAAACAAAAGTATTCCACTCGTAAAAGTCATATGGAGGAATCATAAGGTAGAAGAAGCAACATGGGAGGTAGAGCAAGATATGCAGAACACCATCCTGAGTTGTTTGTTTGAATTTCGGGGACGAAATTCTTATAAGGGGGGGAGTATTGTAACGCCCACATCGAGGTACGTAGCTTTACTTATGCCCTTTTAGCCTTAGTTGGTTTTTGTTAAAGTTATTTTGAAAAAAGTGTGAAGAAAATGCCTTAAAATTTCATTAGGGGTAAAATGGTCTTTTCACTCATAATTAGTTGAAAAAGTGGGGAGTGAAAAGAGATATAATAACATGGAGAAGTTAATAAAAGTAAGAGCATTTTGGTAATTGACTAAGGGATATAGATGGAATTTCATAGAAAGTGCAAGGGCAAAATGGGAAACTAATAAATAATAATATGTTATATCAAGAATTGAAGAATGAAACCCTACCCTTTCTTCATCCATTTTCATGCCACCTTCACCTTCAAATCCTCTCAATTTCTTCAATTCTTCTTCAAGGAAAATTCATAGATTTTGGGTACTTTTTAGTGGATTTTCAATCCCAAGCATCCTTAGGTAAGATCCTTGCACCCAGAAGTGAGTTTTAATTTTTTAAAGTGTTGAATTTTGATGATTTGTGTTCATAGGATTTAAGAGAAAGAGTGTTGGTTCAAAGAAGATTTTTAAAGTGTTGGATTGCTCACATATAAGGTAAGTAAATCCTACCCTAAGTATGATTTAAGTAATATTGTGTAGAGAATTCATTTTATGCATATATATATATGTGTTTTATATGAAGAATTGTTGATGGATTTCGTGTTGAATGATGATTAGAACTTATCCATGAGAAGTACTGTTGGTATATTTGATATCTGATGTGAGTTTGGATGAAATTTGGAAGAATTGGAGTAGAAATTTTGGAGTGTACATTTTGGAAAGATTTGGCGTTAAATATGGAGGATGTTATACCAAATTTTTGGTGGCTTAGAAAAGAGATAGAAGTGTAGCCAAATTAGTGTTGCTTTGTGCACATAAGTTGTTTGATAAAATGTCAAAGAGAAGTGCATGTATGAGTATGATTATGTGTTATATTGAGATGAGTTTGTAGATGGTAGAGAATGAAATTTTTGCATTCCATATTGCATAATTGCATTTAAACATATGAATTTAGAAAGAATTATAAGCATGAAACCATCTACATGCATACATACTCATAAGAGCATGAAAAAGCACTAAAGAATGTTAAAGAGTAAATAGAAAGAAATTAGAATATTAAAGAAGTTCAAATCTGAATTTTTATTTAAAGAAGTGTAAAAAGATAAAAAGAAGAAAATGTTGTTGCGATGGGGAACCCGTGAGTGACAAGAAGAATTTTGCCCGCCTGCAAGCCGCCTTTAGTGAGCGGCCTAAGAATAAGAAAGAAGAATCGGTACGGTCTGTAAGAGTGCATGTGGATGAGGGCTGTACCCAAGAAAGAAGAATACACTCACACAACCAAGGTTCTGAATCCATGCCTCAACTGAGTTCTATCGGCAAAAGAATAAGAAAGAAAAGAAAAGGATAAGAAAGAAAAGAAAAGAATAACAAAGAATAGAAAGAAGAGAAAGAAAGAAGCACAGAAAAGAAAGAAAAACAGAATAAGAATAGAAAAAGGAAAAACAGAAAAGAAAATGCATATTTTATGCGTTTGTGCATTTGCATCATATATATGCATAATACCATGCCCATTATCTGAGTAGTGGGAAATTAGAATAGAGAAAGAATAGAGAAAGAACAGAGAAAAAATAAAAGGAAAAACAGAGAAAGAACCGAGAGAGACACAAAGTAAGAGTAGAGAAAGAATAGAGAAGAATGGGGAAGTGTGAAGTATGGAAAGAAATTCAGATTTTAAGCAATGGAGAGAGAATGGTAGCATAACGGGTTTACTTACTGAGCAATTAGTGCTCACCCCGTTGTTTTTAATGTTTTTGCAGGTAACAGGTGAGATGCGGTCACTTGGAACATCACGTAGTGGAAGGGTTGGGCAAAACTATCGAGTTACTATTTTAAGACTTTATTATATTATGTTAAGATATGTATATAAAGAAAATTAAATATGGGCCCATAATTTTATACTCGTTTATATGTATTTTCTTATATATATATTTAGTGAGTTTTACTGTTATTTTACGAGTATACTAGCTAGTATGAGTAAACGGTCTTGTATACGCAGCGGAAACAACAACAAAATAATATAACAGGATCGTTTACATGAGCCAAGATTAAGGGTATAATTTTACAATTTTATCATAATAAGAATTTGCAGAAAAATAAATTTGAGTTTAAGAAAACAAACGCACGTTGGAGGCTCCTCCAAATTTGTCGACAAATGTTTTGCTACCGATCCAATTGTAGGATCGAACCCACATAGTCCACACGAAGACAATCTCAAAAGAACTAAGGAGGGATTTGCTAGATCCTCCTTAGCCTTAAGAATCAAGAAGACAAATCAAATGAATTGATTTTTGGGCAAAAATTGGATTTTGCCGTGGGAGTGTAAAAATGGGGCTGTGTGCTTTGTTTTTCAAAGAAAAAACCACAATAAAAAATCACACACCTTTCTTTTTATATTAAAAACAATTTGCTCTAATCCCATACGGAATAGGCTTGGGCTCCAACCCAAATGCCCCATGTTGCCAAACACTACCAATTTGATTTATTTTATTTTCCATCATTATCTCAATTAAAATCAATTAATATATATTTAAATATATATTAACATTTAACAATAATGATAATATATTTAAATATGTGCGAACACACATTTAAACGTAATTTCACTTATTTAATTTTTCTAACAAATTAAATAAAGGCTACGACCTCAGCAAATTTAATTGCACTGTGAAATTACCAAAATACCCTTTCGCCTTAAAAGATGAAAACGCCTTCTTTCTTCTTGGATTAAATTATCTTCTATGTGTGTGACTTATAGGCTCCTCATCATATCGGCAGTGTATAGTATCGCGATTAACAGCAATTAATCGTCTCACAATACACGGACCAAGATTGGCCCCTAGCAAGACATCATGGCCACCCGATAGATTCGGATTCAGCAAAGTAGCTACCTGTCAACGATATGGTTACAATGCAATTCTTTCCTTTCATCATACGTTATCGCGACGAGACGAAGGCATAGAAATAGTGTCAACTTCGGTTATCTCGATATTATTTATTTAGTTTTGGACCAATGACCCGTATTATAAACTGGATAGAGCAACAACTCAATCCCACTATGGCCACAGTTTTAGTGTCATTGCCATAATTGAATTGCGCCGTGAGATAACTTTCTCCTGTACCCGGGAGTGATGATACCTCTGTCAATCACCATAGTCTTGATACACTCCTTGATGAGCCAATCACCACCGTAT
Source organism: Pistacia vera (assembly GCF_008641045.1). Taxonomy (NCBI): domain Eukaryota; kingdom Viridiplantae; phylum Streptophyta; class Magnoliopsida; order Sapindales; family Anacardiaceae; genus Pistacia; species Pistacia vera. Next base: position 1,512,887 of record NW_022196036.1, read on the forward strand.
TGACAGCTCTGAAAAGAACTGCGTTAGGCTAGTGTCAAACTACACCAATCGATGCACAAGACGCTCCAGTGATCTTAAGTCTAAGGATCACATGCACACCATTCGTTAGAGGATTTTTTCCATAGACACTGGGGTTACCATCCATATGGAATCCTCTGGTGGGTCAGTCCAGTGAACTTGCTGCGGTGTAATCGCCTAAAGTAAGCACCCATGTGTTGCACCAGGTTGTCACAAACAACCTGACAGGTGAGATCGGCACTGCCTTTCGACAGAGTCGTTCAACACTATGATAACCTTACCGTATTATCTGTGCCCTTACTTCAGGATAATACTGGGGCTACAGATGTTTCTAGAATGGCCACCATATGTGGTCATAGGGTTCTCACTATCAAGATTTGAAACACTTGATACCCTCGTCGGTTCATATTCTAAGGACATATATCAATACATATTGTAATAATAATGATTACGTGATATAGAATAGAATGCCTTTTATTATTGATTAATGAACATTATTACAAAGAGTCAATTCTACAATAATTGATTGGCTCTAGGGCACCTACTCCAACAGCTAGAAAGAGAGTCATTACATTCTAGGACTAGCATTGTTGAGGAAATGATTTGGCAATTTTTCGGAATGTTTGAGCCTTTCTAGCCAACCCATGAATGGATTGTCTCTAGCCACCCTTTTGAGCCTTTTATTTATTGCCTTATTTTTCTTGCGTAACCAAAAATGTCCAACCCCTTCACCCTAAACACTTTATCATACCCTTTAGGAGAACTCCGGACCTTATGTATACATAAAAGAGTTTTGGAGGTGTGTGAATAAGATGGATAAAAGTTCAAGTTTGGGGGTTGTAAAAAGGGCAAGTTGTTAGAGTAGGTGCCCTAGAGCCAATCAATATTTGTAGAATTGACTCTTTGTAATAATCTTCATTGATCAATAAAGGCATTTATACTATATCACGTAAATCATCATTGTATGTATTGATATATGTCCTTAGAATGGTAGAACCGTGACGAGGGTATCAGTGTTTTCAAATCTTGATAGTGAAAACCATATGAGCACATATGGTGGCCATTCTAGAAACGTCCGTAGCCTCAGATATTCTGAAGTAAGGGCACAGATAATATGGTAAGGCTATCATACTGTTGAACGACCCTGTCGAAAGCAGTGCCTGATCTCACTTGTGAAGGTTGTTCGGTGACAATCTGGTGCAACACATGGGTGCTTGCTGTAGGCAAAATTACTAGACTGACCACGAGGATTCCATATGGGTGGTAACCCTAGTGTCTGGAACAAATCCTCTAACGAATGGTGGTGCATGTGATCCTTAGACTTGAGATCACCGGAGCGCATTCTGCACCGATGGTGTAGTTTGACACTAGCCTAACGCAGTTCTATTTAGAGTTGTCAATACAATAGTGATTGGCTGCATCAAGGAGTGTATCAAGACTATGGGGATAGACAGAGGATTCATCACTCCCGGGTATGGGAGAAGTTATCTCACGGCGCAATTTAGTAAATGGCAATGACACTAAAACTATGGCCACAGTGGGATTGAGTTGTTGCTCTATCCAGTTTATAAAACAGGTCATTGGTCCAGTAACTGAATACACATATCGAGAGTAACCGAAGGTTGACACATTTCTATGCCTCAGTCTCGTCGAGATAACGAATGATGAAATGATCGAATTGTATGGTAACCATATCGTTGACAGGTAGCTACTTTGCTGAATCCAAATCTATCGGGTGGCCATGATACCTTGCTAGGGGCCAATCTTGGTCGTGTTTAGTGAGACGATTAATTGGTGTTATCGCGTAATACACTACCGATACGATGAGGAGCCTAGGGTCACACACATAGAAGATAATTTAAGAGCCAGGAAGTTAGAAGGGCGTTTTCGTCTTTTTGGACCAAAGGGTATTTTGATAATTTCACAATGCAATTCAATTTGCTGAGGTCGTAACCTTTTATTTAATTTGTTAAAAAATTAAATAGTGAGATATGTTTAAATATGTGTTCGCACATATTTAAATAAGTTATCATTATTATTAAATGTTAATATATTATAACAATATATTAATTGATTTTAATTGAGATAATGATGAACTAAAATAAATATCTAAATGGGAGTGTTTGGATACAGGGGTGTTTGGGTTGGAGCCCAAGCCTATTCCATTGGGAATAGGGCAATTAAACTTGACTATATAAACTTAAGTTTAATGAGAGATAGAAGATTATTTTCATCATATCATTTTTCAATTAAAAGAAAAACCCACAGCCTCGAAAAAACACTCCCACGCCAGACTTGGTTTTTGATTGAAAAATCAAATACCTTCATTTCTTCTTTGTTCTTAAGGCTAAAGAGGATCTAGCAAATCCCTCTTTAGTTCCTTGCGATTATCTTCAGTAACATCTACTGAAAACTGTACAATGCATGCATAATAACAATAGAAAAGTTGGGCCCAAAATTTCTTTTCATTACAATTCAGTGTCTTTATACATAATAAAGAGTACTGTTACAAAAATGTATTTAAAAGACAAAACTGGGGAACAGTGTAGCTATCTCTCATTGCTTGCTGACGCCCCTCCGACCGCAACATCACCTAGAACCTGCATCCACAAAGGAAATAACGGGTGAGCACAAAAATAATGCTCAGTAAAAAACTCTTTATCTGTCCCCGTATGAATAACTCTTAATTCTTTCTTATGCTATCTCTGATTCTATTTCTGTTTCTAATAACATTATGGCCTCATCTTACCGGAGGTACGGCGGATGGCGTTCACACAGCACCATCTCACTCTTTATGGCTATCGGGTGGAATTCACACAGTACCAACCCGTTCTTAGTGACTACCGAGTGAGGATCACAAAGCACCAACTCGGTTCTTTCTAACTATCGGGTGGAGATCACCTAGCGCCTACCGTTCCTCATGAATTTTGGGTAACGATCACCAAGCATTTACCCGTCTCTAGTCACTATCGGGTGATGGTCACCAAGCATCAACCGTTTCTACTAAATGTGGATGATGATCACAAAGCATCAACCTACTTATCTATCACTAACCGGGTAGCGGTCACAAAGCATCTACCATTTCTACTCATCCATCGGGTGACGATCACAAAGCATCAACATCACTCTAAGGGCTATTCGGATGATGATCACCAAGCATCAATCGATTCCCATAATGGTCGGGTGATGATCACAAAGCATCATCCCAACTAACTACTCTTCTAATTCATTCTATTGTAGCATTTTTTCATGCTCTCTACCCTTAGAGTAATTTTACCCACTAAGCTCTCTACTCATAGGGTAATTCATAAACCATTTCCTTACACTTTCTTAGGTCACTTTTCCATGTACAACTAGTGCCTATGGATGGTTCATCTTCACCAATGCACTTAGAGATGCCAACATGCATGTTGCAAGAATTAAGGTTCATTACTCACACTCAAACCTCTATTAGGCATTTCATCAAACAACTCACGTGCACTATAAAACTCTATCATAGCATGATTCTAAAACTTTTCTTAACCATCCAAAATGGGGAAAAACCCCTTCAAAGCCATAAAACCTGCCATAGAAAACACTTCCAAAAAGGGGATCCATAAGACCCCAAATTCCATCTCAACTACCTTGCCAAACAACAACCCATTTCTCAAATTTGCAAGGTATAAACAATCACAAAGCATAGAAATCTCTTTTGATCCTTCATACATGCCATATTACATGCACATCACATACATACATCATTCCTATCAAAACCCTAATCAAGAAAATTCATAAATCTCAACTTGGGTTGGGTTTTACTTACTTGTTAAGGAGAGACTTCACAAACTCTCCTTTCACTTGTTTAGCTTGACTTTCCTCTAATCTTAACCAAAAGAATGAAAACCTCAAACTTCAATATGGGTAAAACTCCAAATCACACAACTTAAGAAGAAATCCTTACCTTAGGAAGCCTTAGGTTGTTTTCTACCCCAAATCCCTTCAAAAATCCCTTGGAAACCTTGATCAAAAGAAAAGAGAAGTTGAGAGGAGAAGAATGAAGAGTCACGTTTGAGAAGAAGAAAATGAGGGGTTCTTTGATTCTAATTCCCTTTTAATGAAATATAAACACAACTCATTCCCATTTTGCCCTTGTTCTACTTTGGGAATTCCATCCATATCCTTTGATTCATTACAAACTCACCCCTAACTCAACCTATTCTCCATGAAAAATCCTACATTAACTCCCCACTTTTCCTGCTAAAAAGGGGTAGAAAGGTAAAAATTGTCCTTAAGGAAGAAAATATCTAAAACTCAATCAACCTTTTATTCGGCCTGTCGCCGCGGCGAAACTGTCCAGGGAGTTCCCCTTGGTTTCAACACATCTTCGCCGCGGCGAAGCTTCTTCTTCGCCCCGGCGAAGCACGGCAGACTGAACTTCTTCTGTTTTCAACCAATTTTCAGGGCAAACATTCAACACAACACTCAATCAAACAATAACAACAAAAACCAACTCGATTAAGGGCAAAAGAGGAAACAATAACAACGTACCTCAAGCGGGGCGTTACACTTCATGTGGACTACATCGGTTCGATCTTACACTTGGGTCGGTAGCAAAATACATTCAGAGACAAAGTTGGAGGAGCCTCCAAACATGTGTATGATTTCTTAAACTCCAAAATAAAATCTGTAGATTCTTAATTTAATATGTATAAACTGTAATATTTGTACCTAAATCTTGGTTCTATGTAACGATCCATGTCGTAAATATTTTTGTTTTCCGCTGCCTCAATGGATCGTTTCCTAACAGTGGTATCAGAGCCTTGGGTACCAGATTTTACAGTTTTGTGGATGGTTGATTACATGTATTTGATTGATAACATGTTGCCTTGAAGAATCTGCACAAAATCTGCCATGAGAGCATGTTTTAAGAAATCGATTAATTGATTAATTTAAATCTGTTGATGATCTGCAACTTTGGAATATTTAGTTATGGATTTTGTTGAAATCAGTAGTTTAGATTGATTGCAAAATCCGTTTGGGGTGTTTTGGTTGCTGGTTGAACTGATCTGTAGCTACAGATGAGTGTACGCTCGCTACGGCGTGCGTTGTTGGCGTCCACGCTTATCGCAAAATCACCGCTCGCCGCGGTGATCGTCCTTAGGACGAGCGTGCTTCGCAATCAGCGTTCGCCACGATGATCACACGTGAAGCATGAGCTCCACGTTGATTAGCGTATGCTGCAGCAATCTAAACCATTGCCATAGCGAGCGCACTTCTGAGTGTGCAAGGGCTAGATTGTAAGGTTTGAAAACTTTTGGACCAAATATAGATCTGCAGATTGTCAGGGGGTAATTAATAATTAACCCATCAATTTCAAAAATTGATTGTTTTTGAAATGTATGCTATGTACTTGTTTGCATATTGCATGGTGCCCGGTACATGAGCCTTAGACCTATGGTGAATGTTTTAAAAATTTTGGGGTATGTATGGTTGTAATTTATTAAATAGGGCCTGCGAGTCCTGCCTTTCTCCTCTTATCAATGTACATTCTCTTCTCATCTCATTCCCCTCAAATGTAAATTGAGGTTTTTAAATTTATTGATGTGAAGAATTTTGTATAATTATTCTTATTGTAAATTTAGAATGATGTTTATGTAATGTACTTAAAGACGGAGCAAAGGACAAGGCAACCATACTTGAAGACTCAAGATATTTATTACAGAACCCCTAGGTGACCCACCGATTCCTCTAGGCTCGAGGAAATCGGTTTTAGTAGGGCCATGTACTGGCACGTTTTAATATTTTATTTAGAATGCATGCTAAGGTTGAATGTTCAATAACATGCCAAACAATGTCATTCTAACAAAGACAATAATCTGGTGAGACATTGAATAGCAAACCCTCAATTAAAGTATATTAAGTCAGTAAGCCTTCAATCACCATGGTTCTGATCAAACCACTATTTGTCGAAACCTTGTTCGCCAAAGCGAAGGGTACACTTCTACCAGTGGGAGGTTAAAATGCATTAGAGTTTTCCTTAATGGTGATGGGTCGACTTAAAATAATGGTTTTGCTTGTTCACCAAAGTGAAGGTTGATAAACACATCACAGGCATAGTAGAGAAGTACATGATGCAAATATAGCAAGTGCACTAGCCGCACAAAGTAATCAAGTGATGAGTGAGTATCGTTCCCACGAGGATTGGTTGCTAAGCACTGAATTTACTATTTTTTTTCAAGTTGGAGAAACCAAAAATTGTTTGGATTTATGGGAAAGATTAAACTTAACTGAAAGCAAAATTTACTAAGTGTAAAAACAACCAAATTATGAAAGCAAGATTTAACACAAGAGTAATATCAATGTAAGCAAACGTTTAGGGTTTGACTTCATTCGGACTCTATGGATTAATTCTTTGGATTATGCTACTTCTACACTCACATGCGCGAACTGTAAATCAAATTCCCTAAGTTGTCAAACATACCTTCTCAGGCTATGAATTCCTACTTTTCCCTATTAAACTTCTGCACCCAACAATTTGAAGATTAATAGTTCCAAATTCATTAAGCTAATGGAATCCTAGATTGATTTCATTGATTCTCAAACCTATCTCTAGCGTTCAATACTACAATGGTGATTACCAAGAAGCTTAACATGATTCATTTCTCAATGTCATCATGTTTAACAAATACAATCAATAAAAATAAGAACAACCACACAATCTATGCAATAGAATATAAAAGCAACAATAATCAATTGATTAATCCATAGAAATCTAATTTACATCAAAACCCTAACCCAAAATGGATTAGTTCATAACTAAATTAAAACAAATAGCTAGAAAGACAATAAACATAGCAGTCAACATATTGAGACAAAGAGAAAAGAACAGAGATCTCCCCTAGTTGAAGAATCTACAAGATTAAATGCCAAATCTTCTCCCTTTCTTTCCAAAATATCAAACCTATTCTCAAACAAAGATGAATCCAGACGACCACAGACGAACCTCTATCAAAATGGCAAGGTTTTTCTTATATAGTTTGCCCAGAAACCTAAAACTTTTTCTAAAATAAAACTGTGCGTTTTGGAGAAAACAAAATTTCACAGACTTCACCGCGACGAAGAAAGAATTTCGCCGCGGCGACGAACTAAAGTGAATCTCGTGCCTAGCTTATTTCGCCACGGCAAAGAATAAATTTCGCCGCGACGGACCTTCCTGGAAAATTCTGAATTTACCAAATTGCCTTCCGCTTGCTTCCTTGCTTGAATCTTTGATCTTCGATATTTTCCCATGGGAACAAACTTCATAGTGCTTCAGCTCTGCTTTAGAACTTTCCCAAATTTTGAGATTCACTTGCTTCTAGGTCCAGAAACTCCTATTCGCCCATTATTTACTAAAAATGCACGTTTCGGCCCGAAACATAAAATATATGGAATTAAGTAGCAATTCAGGCATAAACGAACTAAGAAGTATCTAAAATCCGGCCAAAAAGCCTAAATAAAAAAGTGTAATCCTCAGATTATCGAATACCCCCAAACTAAAGACATGCTCGTCCCCGATCATCAAGTACAAAAAACGACTACAAGAAAAATGTCTAACAAACAAAAACACAAAAACAACAAAATCGAATATTAAATAAGAAACATTAGACTCAAACTCAACACAATGAACTGCCTATAATTTATACAAGTCTCAAAGATTGTTGAAAAATTATTACTAGAAAATGTTCAACACTCCAAGAAGTTATAAGTTGCATTAACTATCTTTCTCTATTGGTCCCCCGAGTAGGTTGTAATAACTACTTTCTACTAGTATACTTTAGAACATATACAATAAAAATATACATAATTAGTATATGAAAATAGTTGGGCCCAAATTTTTCTTTACTTACAAAACATAATTCTTTACATATATCAAAATAACGAGTACAAAAACTTAGCGACAGTGGACAGTAATGCCAATCCTCCCTGCCTGTTGACGTCTTTCCAACTACTGCTCACCTATTTCCTACAAAAATATGGAAAAACAATGCGGTGAGCATAAAAATGTTTAGTAAGTAAATCCCTTAACTCTTCTCCTTCTTAGGTTCTTTCTTTACTTAATTCATTCTCATTTCTTTCTCTGTTTCTTACTCTCACTGTTCTTTTCTTTCTTTCTACTTCTCTCCATTCTTTCTTTCTTATTCTTTCTATTCTTCCTAAGCATGATGAAATTCATGGCAACATGCATGAATAAAATGCATATGCAATAATGCATAAAATGCTTTTTCTTTCTTATTTCTATTTTCTTGTTCTATTTCTTTTCTTTTCTTTTTCTTTCTATCTTTTCTTTTCTTTCTTGTTTTTCCTTTTCTTTTCTTGGCTTGTTCAAGCCTTCTCATTCTTTCTTATTCTTATTCTTTCTCATTCTTTCTTTTCTTACTCTTTCTCATTATTTCTTATTCTATTCTTTCTTTTCTTATTCTTTGCCATCGGACTTGGTTGATGTATGGATTTGGAACCTTGGCCATGTGAGTGAGTACATCCTTATCTACATGCACTCTTCGGACCGTACAACTTCTTCTTTCTTCTTGGCCCATCAATTAAGGTGGCGTGCATGGTAGGAATTCTACTCGGTACAACCCTCATCCACATACACTCTTACGGCCGTACAATTCTTCTTCTTCTTATGCCACTCAATTAGGTGGGTGTATGTGGGAATTTCTTCTTAGCACCCACGGTTCCCAATCACAAACCTATTCTTTTCTCTTCTTTAACACTCTTTAATTTTTTAATGCTTATTCTTCCTTTCTTTTATTCTTAGAGTATTTTATTCTTTATCTTTTCTTAAGTTTCTACACATACACAATTATATGCATATGGATGCTCATGCTTAAATTCTTACTTCCATGCACTTATGAAATGCACATATGCAATGTTGCATAAATTAAGGTTTCTACCCAACTCATACTTCACTAGGCATTTCATCAAACAATAATTGTGCATGAACAATCCCTAATTAATTATCATCTATTGGTTTCTCAAACCACCCAATTGAGAGAAAAACTCTCTTATATCATCACCATATCTACACGGCACAAACACCCCCCAAAAGATTTCTCAATTCTTCCAATTTCAACCCATCACAAACCATCACATAGACTCCTCATATTCAAATATCAACAACAACAAAATAATCATCAATCTCATCTCAATTTCTCATAATCATAACGTATACATATTTAAAGGAAATCTCTACTTACTTGATTTTCTTAAACTTAACTTGAGTTGGATTTTGAGTGGAATTTACTTACCTTATGCTTGAGTAGTCTCTCCTAAGCTCTCTACTCGTTGGATTCAAATCTTCTCTTAACCCTAAGCTAAACTTCATAAGAACTGAACTTTACACAAATAAATCATAGATAAAGAGCATGAATTCTTACCTTTGATGCCTAGAATCAAAACCCTATGAAAATCTACTCAAAGCCCTCAAATTCCTTGGAGAAGTGAATGAAAATTTGAGAGAAAATGGAGGAGAAGAGTGCGGTGGAATGAAGGAAATAGGGTTCACAACCCTTATCATCTTATTTTATAAGTACGCTTTCCCATTTTGCCCTTACACTTTTTTAGAATTCCATCCTGTCCCTTAATCAATTGCCATAATGCCCCCATTTTTATTGTATTCTCTATGAAATTCTATCTATTTTCACTCGCCACAATTTTAACTAATTTTGATGAAAAGACTATTTTACCCTTATACAAGTTTAAGGCATTTTCTTCATATTCTCTTAAAATAATCCTAACAAAATTACTAAGGGCTATAAAACATATTTAATCATGTACCTCCATGTTGGGCGTCTCAATTCTCCCCCCCTTAAAAGAATTTCACCCCCAATTAAACGAACAACTCCGGGTAACAGTTCTGCATATCTTGCTCTGTCTCCCATGTAGCTTCTTCAACTTTTTATTTCTCCATAGACTTTCACTAAAGGGATACTCTTGCTCCGGAGCTTTTTAATTTTTATGAGAATGCAAAATGTCATATTTACCCCCTTATGTTTAGTCTTTAATACGTATTTGTTGCCTAAATGTACTCATTATCATTCTATTTTGATTTTGGATGCAAATGGAGGCGTTGATGCAAAACGGAACTAATTAAGTGAATTCAGACAGTTTCAACATTGTTTCATAATCTGGCATAACTCTCTCATCCGAGCTCCGATTGAGATGATTTAACATTCTGTGGAATCATAAGAAAGAGATCTCCAACTTTAATGTTTTGAGTTTGGAGAGATACTCGCTGAATCAAGGTTTTAATAGGGTTGAAGTTGACGCACCTGCACTGCCGACGTCCTAGAGCATTCTGCCTTGTCATGCAAATCAATTGGGCCGTTTATTATTGGAAGATTTGAAGACATGTGGCATGCAAGTTACAGCTCAGAATCACCACTTTCATATTTTATTTTAGGACTTTATCTTATTATCAATTAATTAGAATCAGATTAGATAATGTTATTTAAGGATATTAGATATTTCTTTTAGGAGATTTAGTGGGTTCAAATACTTGAACTGGTTTTTGTTAAGGAGATCAGATTAGGTTTTGAAAAAGACACCACGCCTCTCTCTTCTCTTCTCTGGAATTTCTTCTTTTGATTTTTTTTATGGCCATGAGTGACATTTTTTATAACTGGTCGAGGAAACGGAGGCCTCGGAATCATAAACTGTGAGTATCTAATCTATTTTTTTTGTGTTCAATTTTTGGTTTGATAGTGGATTGTTCTCCTGTGCCTAATTTTTATTGTTGCATTTAATTACTAGAGGCCTACTAGTTTATTAATTGTTGCAATCTACTGCTAAGTTAGATATCAAATCCATAATTGTTTGATCCCTCTAACTGTGAAGCAATTAGGGTTAATAATTTACTGCGTCAGGATTAGTAATCTTAAGAAGACCACTTAACTAAATTAAATACAACCGCTTGAGTTTGTGTTGTTTAGCTTCATGATTTCTCTAATTCTTAAGACTGCCACTAGATTAAATCTTGAGCGCTTGTCTAGGGTTGTTTAGTGGTAAGATTAATTAAGATCGCTTGTTTCTTAATTAATTACAATTAGGAGAGATAGGAAAAGTTCTAACAGTGAATATTCAGGTAGTAATTGATTTAATTTTGCATCAATGATTAGTTGAAAGATTCCGATGGTGGATGTTGACTGGACCAAGTTTTGTTATTAATGAGTTCGATTTGAATTGTTTTTGTTTTTGTTTTTGCTAAGATTGTTTTCTGTTTTACTCAAAACCACCCAGCCTGTTCACATCTCGAAATTCGGCTAGACACTCTTCGTGGGATCAACCCTTGCTTACCCTATTTACAGTTCAGTAGTTAGGTTAGGAAGGTTTTAATCTTGGTTACCTACGAGAGCACACCCAATTTTTCTGTCCAAAATCTGTACTAGTTGCTCCTCATACACAAGATTCTCTTCCAAGTCTACGTTCTCTATGCCAAATATGCAAGGGATCACTTATATACTTTCAAGCATCGAGACATGAAATACATTGTGAACTCTATCCATATTGGATGGTATGCTAATCTGTGGCACCTTTCCTACTCGTTGTAACACCTCAAATGGACCAATGAATCTCGTGCTAACTTTCCTTTATTACCAAAACGCATCACCCGTTTGTAGGGGAAACTTTCAGAAAAACTTTGTCACCCACTTCGAACTCAACTTCTTTTCCTTTCAGATCAGCATAACTTTTCTACTTGTCTTGGGCTTGTTTCATTCTGCTTCTGATAAGCTTTACATCTTCTACATTTTTTGAGTCATTCTTCTGGCCTAAGAGCTATATTCAAGTCATCTCTCTCACCCATCCATCCTAATGCAATGGAGATCTACACCGTCTACCAGACAAGCCTCATAAGGAGCCATCTTAATTGTAGACTAGTAGCAGTTATTATAAGCAAATTCCACCAAGGATAACATCTCATGCCAGGATACTTATAATCCATACATCGCTCTCAACATGTCCTCAAGCACTTGTTTTTTCTGTCTGTCTAACTATCTATTGAGGATGATAGGTAGTACTAAAGCCACTGGTACCCAATTCCTCTGTAAACTCATCCAGAAAGCTAAGACAATCTATAATCTTTGTCTGACTATTGTCATGGGTACACCATGAAGTCTCACTATCTCTTTAATATACATCTGGGCCAATTGCTCCGAAGTGGTACTCTCTTTTACTGGAAGAAAATGGGCTGATTTCTCAATCTGTCTACTATCACCCTATAACATTATACCTTTCTGTACTCTAGGAGAGACCTATAATATCCATCGAGACTCTCCCATTTCCATTCAGGAATACGAAGTGGCTGAAGCAACCCTGATGGCCTTTGGTGTTCTGCTTTCACTTGTTGACATTCAGGCATTTAGCTACAAACTCTGCAATATCTTTCTTCATCCCTGGCCACCAATAGCCTTTCTTTAAATCTCGATACATCTTGGTGCTCCAGGATGAGCAGTGTACAGTGTATCATGAGCCTCTGTCAGGTTCTCTTTCTCAAATCATCATCTTGAGGAATACAACCGACTCCTAAACAAAGAACATCATCCAATAATCGAAACTCTGTATCTTGCCTTTATGCACTTGCTAAACTGTTTTCTGACACCACTCATCAATTAGCTACTTTTCTTTAATTTCTTCCAGTAAGGTAGACTGAACCTCTAACCTGGCAATCCTTCCGGTATGACTCAATCTGCTCTTACACCACTCTTCTATTAACTCTTTTCGTCTTGTGAGTCGGACAATAAGCTTTCCTACTCAGAGCATCGGCTACTACATTAGCTTTCCCCGATGATACTTAATCTCACACTCATAATCTTTAACCACTCTAACCATCTTCTCGTCTCATATTCAACTCCTCCTGAGTAAAGAAATACTTTAAACTCTTATGGTGTAGTAATATTACTCTTGGCACCATAAGGTAATGCTTCCAAATCTTCAAGGCAAACACTACTGCCTGCCAAATCTAAATCATGTGTAGGTATCTTGTCTTGTACTCTTTCAATTGATGAGAAGCATAAGCTATAACCCTACCTAACTACATCAATACGGCACCAAGTCCCTGCAGTGAGGCATCTGTATAAATGTCATAATCTAAACCCTCTTGTGGTAACACTACACTGGAGCTGTCGTTAATCTTTTCTTCAACTCTTGAAAACTTTCCTCACGGTAGCTGACCAATAAAAGGAACTCTCTGTTTAGTAATAGTTGTTAATGGCTTAACTAATTGGGCAAACCCTGCCATGATCGGCGGTAGTAACCTACTAGTCCCAAGAAACTCCTCACTTCTTTTACAGTCTTCGCCTTTGCCATTCTAGGATTACCTTTACTTTACTAAGATCCACTAAAATTCCCTCACTAGAAACAGTATGGCCTAGAATATCCCCTGATCAAGCCAGAACTCGCATTTAGAAAACTTGGCATACAACTTCTTTTCTCTTAATTGCTGCAGCACAATCTTAAGTGTTCCTCATGCTCTCTCTCTCGACTTCGAATAAACTAGGATTCATCAATAACCCTATAAACGATCCAAACAATCATGGAACACCCTGTTCATTAAGTCCATAAAAACTGCTGGGGCATTAGTTAACCCAAAGGCATCACCCACAATTCATAATGCCCATATCTTGTCCGAAAGGCAGTCTTGCTACATCTTGTTCTGCCACCTTTACCTGAGATAACCCTACCTCAAATCAATCTTGGAAAATACTGCTGTCACCCCTTTAACTGATCAAAAAGGTCATCTATCCTAGGTAACAGGTATTTATCCTTCACTGTCCTTTATTCAATTCTCTGTAATCAATACACATCCGTAATGACCTGATGAGAAATGCAAATGTCCATATTTACCCCCCTTAATGTCTAGTCTTTTATACTTATTTGCTGCCTAAATGTACTCATTATTATTCAATTTTGATTTAGGATGCAAATGGAGACGTTAATTGCAAAACAGAACTAATTAAGTGAATTCAACAGTTTTGACATTGCTTGGTAATCTGAGCATAACTCTCTCATCCGGCTCTAATTGAGATGATTCAAAATGTTGTGGAACCCTAAGAAAAGATCTACAAATTTTGTGTTTTGAGTTTGGAGAGATACTTGCTGCATAAAGGTTGTAATCAGCTTGAAGTTGACACACCTGCACTGCTGACTTTCTAGAACTTCCGCTTTGTCATGCAATTCAAATAGCAGATTATTACAAGAAGTTTTGAAGACCTGTTCACACAATTACACTGGAAAACACCACTTTCCTATTTATTTTAAGACTTTATTATTTTTTCTAATTAATGATTAGGATAAATGTTACTTTAGGATATTGGAATATTTTAGGAGATTGAGTAGAATTAGAATTAGAATTTATATATTTTTAAAAGAGAGATCAATTAGGGATTACACACATATCACACACGCCCTCTCTCTCTTCTCTCTTTGGTGGATTTTCATTTTTCCTTGGAATTTTCGTGATGGCCATGAGTGGCTAATTTTTATAACTTGGTCGAAGGAAACAGACCTCGAATCAATAAATTGTGAGATCAATCTGGTTTTTTTTCTTTAAGTGTTCATTTATGTTTGAGTATTGAATGTTCTTCCATGCATATTTTCATGATTGTTGTGTTTAATTACTAGGGGGCCAACTAGTTTATTAATTGTTGCAATCTACTGCTAAGTTAGATATCAAATCCGTAGTTGTTTTGATTCCTCTAACTTGTGAAGCAATTAGGTTCACATAACATTAATTGGCTAGACATTCTCCGTGGAATGATCCTGACTCACACAACTACATGTGTTTTTAGGTTTAATTCGGGTGCCTATGACAGCACGCCATGACCCTCTTCTTCTTTACACAAAAGTGGAGCTCCCGGGAGAATGACTTGATCGGATAAACCTTTATCTAGGAGCTCTTGGAGTTGCTTTTCAATTCCTAAAGCTCGGCTGGGGCCATTTGGTAAGGGGCTTTAGAAAGATCGGCGTTGTCCCTGGTGCCAGTTCAATACTAAACTCAACTTCTCTTTCGGAGGCAAACCCAGTAAGTCGTCCGAAAATCATTTGGAAATTCCCAGACTACTAGCACCTCTGCAATTCTAGTTGTGGACATCTCTACTTTACACCACATGAGCTATATACCCCGAACACCCTTTTCTTAACATCTTTCTAGCCTTCATGCTACTAATCAACATACTCCAGCTAATGGCCATCTCCGAAACTAACTTATCTCCACTATCAAGATTAAATCTCGCTTTCTTCTTCCGACAGTCAATTTCTAACCCATCTTCCCTAGGAAATCCATACCAAAATCACATCAAAGTCGGGCAAATCAACCACTATTAAATCAACTGCTAACCTCCCGACCATGGATCATCACGGTCCTCCTGATCGCATCTCATGGGTCTAACACTAACCCCATTAGTAACTCTATCTTAATGGGTTGGCTCACTCTTGTAGGTTTCAAACCTAATCTTTCTATCATCCCATAAGATATAAATGAATAGTGGCTCCAGAATCTAAGCATAAAGAGGAACTGCATGAAATAATACTGACCCTAACAGCTGATGGACTAGCTTTCTGCTTCACCTTGTGCTACTATAAAATACCCTGGCATTAGTGCCTTTGAAGGTCTGTGCTGTAATGGAATGAAGCTTTACAATCTTTCTCAAATGCCCTGGCTGCCGGCATCGATAACATACATTACGGCCCAACTCTCTCAGACACTCCCCTGGATGAGTCTTCTTCCCACATTTAGGACATAGGGAAACTCCGCTGTTCTCGGCTATTATTCTGCCAATCTTTCTTGTTCTTCTTTGGCTGAAACTTCTTTTTATTCTTCACTTCCTATTTCTTGCACTTTCAAATCTTCTTCTCTGCGGGGAGGGAGATGGTTCACTTGATCCTCCTATCGAGGGACTTGCTGGGGTGATTTTGTTCTCAAATATTCGCCCTCAATGCTCGCCGTAAGGCCTCACTATAGGTTTAGGGGGATCACACCCGTCATTATATCACAGCTATCTCCTGCTTCAAACCCATGGACAAACTTATCTCTTCTCAATTCGGAGTACTGACTATTCCGGGTGCAAACTTGGTAAGGCAATTAAATCTCACTGAATACCATTTCCCTGTATTAGACCCCTACTGTAAACTGATAAATTCTTGGACCTTCCCATGAACCGTCCTCTGTTCTATACTCAACTTTAATATATCCTCTAACTCGCCCCAGGTCATCACACAAACATCATGAGTGTCTTCCATCAATTCCTACCAATTTCAGGCATCACCCTGAAACAGAAACTGGCTACAAGATCTTTCCCTTGTCTGTCATAGGACAGTGCCGTCGTGTGCTAACAGACCTAAGCCTTCTTCTCCACTAAAGGGTCCATTGTACCTTTAAATTCTGACGGCTGATGTTTGACTTGGAAGCCCATAACGGCTCAATCCGATTCTGTACTGTCGGGGCCACCGACCTTCTCTATCTTCTCTAGTAGGCGGTACTGAACGGGGTTTTCAAATCTTTCTGGTTCGACTCTCCCCTGTCTTTCTCCTAAGACTTGTTGTACAATCCCCTGAATTCTACTTCATCAGGGGAGGGGAGTAGGTTCTGGTCGGTTGGAAGTTCCCCCGTATCCATTGTTTTCTTACTACTTGCTCGGGTTCTACGCCTTCTACAAAACAACACATTTTAATTAATTCATGCAACATTTTAAGTAAGGAAAGAATTTAACTTACAACAGTCAACCACGGAACTCGGGGCGATGAGAATGGCCCACTGTCAAATCCCAAAATCTTTGCTCTGATACCAAAAATGTAATAACTACTTTCTACTAGTATACTTTTAGAACATATACCAATAAAACATACATAATTAGTATATGAAATAGTTGGCCCAAATTTTCTTTACTTACAAAACATAATTCTTTACATATATCAAAATACGAGTAAAAAACTTAGCGACAGTGGACAGTAATGCCAATCCTCCATGCTTGTCGACATCCTTTCCGTCGTTACTCACCATTTCCTGCAAAATATAGAAAAACAACGGGGTAGCATAAAAATGCTCGTAAGTAAATCCCTTAACTCTTCTCCTTCTCATTTTCTTTCCTTACTTAATTCCTTCTCTTTTCTTTCTCTCTATTTCTTTCTCTGTTTCTTACTCTCACCGTTCTTTTCTTTCTATCTACTTCTCTCTGTTCTTTCTTCTTATTCTTTCTATTCTTCCTAACCATGATGAAATTCATGGCAATATGCATGAATAAAATGCATATGCATACATAAAATGCTTTTTTCTTCTATTCTATTTTCTTTTCTTGTTCTATTTCTTTTCTTTCTTTTGTTTCTTTTGTTCTTCGCTTGTTCAGCCTTCTCATTTTTTCTTATTCTTATTATTTCTCATTCTTTCTTTTCTTACCCTTTCTCATTCTTTCTTATTCTTATTCTTTCTTTTCTTATTTTTTGTCGATCGGACTCGGTTGATTTGGATTTGAAACCTTAGCCGTGTCAGTGAGTACAGTCCTCATCTACATGCACTCTTGCGGACCGTACAACTTCTTCTTTCTTCTTAGGCCACTCAATTAAGTGGCGTGCTTGTAGAATCTTCTCGGTACAACCCTCATCCACATACACTCTTACGGGCCTTACAATTCTTCTTCTTCTTATGCCACTCAATTAAGGTGTAACCTACTGAAAACTGTACATTGCATGCATAATAACAATAAAAATTGGCCCAAGTTTTTCTTTTCATTACAATTCATGTGTCTTTTATACATAAAGTACTGTTTACAAAAATGTATTTTAAAAGACAAAAACAGGGAAACAGTGTAGCTATTCCTCATTGCTTGCCGACGCCCCTCGACCGCAACATCACTTAGAACCTCATCCCAAGGAAAATAACGGGGTGAGCCCAAACAATGCTCAGTAAGTAAAAACCTCTACTGTCTGTCCCGTGTATTACTCTTAATTCTTCTTTTCTCATTCTGTTTCTATTTCTTGTTTCTAATAACATCATGGCCTTATCTTACCGAGGACGGCGGTGGCATTCACACAGCACCATCTCACTCTCTATGGCTATCGGGTGGAATTCACACAGTACCAACCCGTTCTTAGTGACTACCGATGAGGATCACAAAGCACCAACTCGGTTCTTTCTAACTATCGGGTGGAGATCACCTGCGCCTACCCGTTCCTCATAAATTTTGGTAACGATCACCAAGCATTACCCATCTCTATGCACTATCGTTGATGTCACAAAGCATCAACCCGTTTCTACTAAATGTCGGAGTGATGATCACAAGCATCAACCTACTTATCTATCACTAACCGGTAGCGGTCACAAAGCATCTACCCATTTCTACTACTCATCGGGTGATGATGTGTTTACTACAACATGCAAAATAGCAAGTATACTAGTCGCTCAGTAATAAGTGATGATGAGTATCGTTCCCACGGGAAGTGTTACTAATTACATTTTTTCTAGTTTTAAGTCCTAATGAAGCAACAATAAATTGGATTGATGGAAGATTAAGAAACAAATACAAATGCAAAACCCAACAACTTAACTATTAAACATTCTAAAACAAATGCAGGGTGTTGAATTCACCTAAATCCGCTGACCCAAATCATGAATCTATTACCCAGTTCTAATTCCTTGATTGAAAATCGAATTCCGTAAGTGTAAAACATACATCTCATGCTACATTCCTACTTATCCCTATTAAGCTTCCGCACCCCACAATGAAGATTAATAGTTCAAAGATTTTAATTGTGAGATTCTATCTAGATTCATAGATCGCTAAACCTATCTCTAGCATTGCTAATCTATGGTATTTATCCCAAGAGGCACAATCACAAATCACTTCTCAGTCTCATTGTGAACAACACACATTTGAATGATGATCAAACATCCAAAAGACATTAAGCAAAGAGATAAACACTCAATCATGAAATTAAACTCAAAGTAATTCAATCCTATAAATTGATATCTGTATCAAGATTACATCAAACCCTAGCCTAAACACCTCATTTTCATACTCAAAAACGAAATAAAACAACAAAACAAACTGAATCAAGATTCATCATTGAAAACAAGCAAAGATTAAATCTTCTCTAATTTGAAGCCCAAATCTTCAATACTCTCCCTTCCATGAGCTGCCCCAAATCACGAACAGCCCCTTTTCTCTTCCTTTTCGCTCTAATTTATACCCTCTCACTTAAGGACGAAGCCCTAGCAGCCAAAACGCGTCGTTTTATTTTTGCATCTGACGCAGATTTCGCCGCGGCGAAGATTTTTCCTCGCCGTGGCAGACTTACAGGCCCAATGTGAGCATGATATAGTTAGAATCTGAAAGTGTAAAAAACATGAATTTTAGCCTTTTAAATAACTTTCTGGTCGTTCAAGAATCAGAACATCCGAGGTCTACGATCAAGGTATAGCAGAAATACTGAAGCATGTCCAAAGACGTTTTTCCTTCAGTTCCCCACGTCCTTTTCCACGACTTCAAGCCAAGTTTTCACCCTCTTTCCAGTCAGAATTAGGAAAACCCAAAACAGGAACGTTGTAGATATTCTTCTTAGCTTTCCAAAGCTCAAATTCAGGTTATTCCGAGTTTTCAAGCTCAAGTTACACAATTTACGCTCAAAACTGTCATTTATGCTAAAATCACGTTTAGGCCTACAAAGAAATTATAGAATTAGGTGCAATTATGACTCAAATTTATGAAAAGTACTAAATCCTATCAAAATTCATGCAAAATCATAGTGTAAATACGCTTACAACTACCCCCAACTTAAGATTTGCTCGTCCTCGAGCAAAAGAATAAAAACTCAAAGGAAGAAAGCACAAACACACCAACACAAAACAACAAAACAACAACTAAAATTGAACAAACAAAATTAGGCTCAAACTCAACACAAGAATTGCCTAGAATTTATACAAGTCTCTAAGGTTGTTGAAAAATTATTAGTAGAAAATGTTCAACACTCCAAGAAGTTATAAGTTGTATCAACTATCTTTCTCTATTGTCCCCGAGTAGGTGATCCCCACTTCAGTCCACATTCCGACTTCCGGATTATTTTATCAGAAATGTAAAGTTTATCAATGTGGCAGACTCCATAAGCCTAAGTATCGAACCACTCTCCACTATGTGACTAGACATCGCTAAGGATCAAAGGTCTTTGCAAGCTTGTAACGTTAGGCTCGGTGGTGGGCTCCAAGGAAAAAATAGGTAAATAAAGTAAGAACTCGGTTTTTCCTCATGCAACACGAGACTACATCATCTCTCCACTTTCTTTCTCAACCACCAATCAAAGTGTCAACCATTTTACAACCCTCAAACTTATGCATTTCTTATGTTGATTTTGAATTGACTAAAGCAATTTTTTTTTTTTTTTTTTTCTTCTTCTTCCTCTTTCTTTTTTTTTTTTTTTTTTTTCAATATAAATATTTACAATACACATTATTTGCAACACCATTGAGGTCTATTGCCCCTTCTTCGTGCCCTTTTTTGCAACCCCCAAACTTAAGATTTGGTCCATCACTTATTCACACACCTCTCAAAGCTCTTGTGCCATACATTTGGTCATAATTCTCCTAAAGGTATGATAAAGTGTTTAGGGTATAGGGATTGGACAATTTTTGGTTTGCAGGAAATAAGGCAATTGATATCTCATAAGGCTCAAATGGGTGACTAGGGAAAGATTCATTCATGGGTCGCTAGAAAGGCTCACGTTCCAAAAATGCCTAAATCATTTCCTCACAATGTCTAATCCTAGAATTTCGCCTCAAGCACTTCTCTACTAGGTTCTAGAGTCCACCAACATTATCAAACTTCAACTAACCACATAAAATGTTTCTAACTAGCCGAAAAAAATGAAAATGGTAGTTGAACCACTCACAAACCTCAATCAATTTCAATCAATAACCCTAAACTTGAAGCAATGCTCAACATTTTCCAAGAATATATCCCAACAATTCAAGTTTCATCATAGACTTTGCAATTCATCATCGGCAAACAATCAAACTAAATAATACTAAAGTTTTTTTTTTTTTTTTTTTTTTTTTTTTTTTTTTTTTTCCGTTTAGGTGACGGGGCGTTGTTATACAGAGGTTGCCAAACGTGCTAGGCAGTTTTTAAGCGGTTCTGGTTTCCAGCCGGTATACCCTTAACCAAGCTTTATGTCTATTTCCTACCCCCAACCTTAAAATGACATTGTCTCCAATGTCACATCATGCACATCCAAGGAATAGAAAACAAAGTAAGGTTACGGATACTCCCCTGACTATCCGTAAGGCCGATTTTGTGCCCATCCTGGCATCCATTCCTGGCTTCCTCATCATCTCCTCTGTCAAACAATAAAGTCTATGGTGCCAAATGTGTTAGATACCCTCACCGATCAATGAAAAATTACATCCTAATCTCACCTTATTGAACTAAACCTAAAATCTAAACAAAAACAAATAAAGAGCCAAAAACCAGGAAATCAACTTCAATTCCTACTTACAAAACATAAAGAAATAAAAAAAAACTAAGAGAAAGTGCTTCAGGAAAATTTTCGCAAAAATGAAAGGTCACGCGACTATTAAAGGAAACAGACTTCGCCGCGGCGAAGTTCTTCATGATAAAACCCTAAATTCAAACCCAGTCGTCGCCGCGGCGAAAAATTACAGAGCTATAGCATTCTTCAGGGCACTTCGCCCCGGCGAAGAACAATCTTCGCCCCGGCGAAGTCTGGAGTTTTTTCTTTCCTTTTCCTTAGCTTCAAACTTCACCTGAAACACCCAGAACACATAGATTAAACTATTCAAAATCATAAGAAAACTAAAACAAATTCAAACAGCAATGAAATGAAAAACAATTGAAAAGACTGGGTTGCCTCCCAAGAAGCGCTTGTTATAGTCGAAAGCTCGACTTTCCCATGGTCCTTCGTCAATCCGATCCTTGTGGGGTGCTTCACCTCCTATTGCCACCTCTGGTCTTTCCTTTGGAATTTTGAACATTCTCATAAGCATCTTTTCGGAACTTCAAGTTCGTATATGCGTACTTGAGATGAGATGGTGATTGGTTAGTCCAATTTTGGAGTCTCTTCCAACACCAATTTTGACTTGTGCGCATTTACACCACAATTCCTCAAATTGTCCTTGTGAGGTGAGTTGCTTGGTTGAAATTCCCCTAAGTATTTTGCACACCTTTCCGCTTTGAGATTTTCCTCTTCATGGTCTTGTCTTCATGTTCTTCCAACTTTTCTTCATTGTGAGGTTGCTCCAACCTATACCTCTCCTCATGGTATGACTTTAATTGTTCTTCAGGATTTGTGACCTTTGTGCTTGTGTAAGAACCTTGAGATCTCTCTGTCAGTTGTTCAACCAATTGCCCCATTTGACCTCCAATTTTGACTGGACACCCTTGATTTATGAAGTTTGAGTGTGTCTCATTCAAAACTTGTGGTTCTCTTGCATGAACTCTTCGAATATATCTTCCATTTTCGACATTCTTTGCTCACAGTTGTTGATGATTCACCACTGGTGATGGTTTGGCATTGTCCTTTGATTTGATGACTGCTTTGATCGCTCCAGGACAAATTTGGGTGTATTCCCCCACCAAGATTGTAAGCATCGAGAAGGAGTCCTTTGCACCTTTGTGAACTACCCACGTAATTCACTGAGATCGGTTTTGAGAAGAATAACTAGTTCCCATCTTGGCATTCCACACTCTCAGGGTTCCTGCACAAAATTCCAAGTTTAAATGGTGAGTGAAAAGAATTTACATTCATACCTCCTGATTGGCTTTGAAGTGATGTAACTTGTGCAGTAATGTGCAAACTCATCGACTTCATGTAGACCCATTGTTCTCTCGGCATTGCTCTCTCATTAGGTTTTGGTAGTCTTGTTGGCCATCAGCTCAAGCAATTCATAAGCATCTTCTGGGGTCTTATTATTTAAGGCTCCGCCTGCTGCCACATCTACCTCATTTGAATATTGGTAGCAACCCATTGTAAAATGTTTGGCTTGTCTCCAAAACGGTAGACCATTATGTGGACAATTCCTTAACAACTCCGTGTACCTCTCCCAACTTCATATAGTGATTCATCGTTGCCTTGCACGAAAGAGGTAATGTCATTCTCATACTAGACTATACAATTTCAATTAACTACAAAAGGAATAAAACCTTCAATTTAGCACTACCTAGATACTATCAATATTATAATCAACTATCCCCGCCAACGGTGCCAAAAACTTGATGCGTGTTTACTACAACATGCAAAAATAGCAATTGAACTATTCGCTCAAGTAATAGAGTGATGAGTGGTATCGTTCCCCAGGAAGTGTTTACTATTACTGATTTTTCTAGTTTAAGTCCTAATTGAAGCAACAATAAATTGGATTGATGGAAGATTAAGAAACAAATACAAATGCAAAACCCCCAACTTAACTAATTAAACAATTCTAAAACAATGCTAGGGTGTTGAATTCACCTAAATACGCTGACCCAAATCATAGAATCTATTACCAAGTTCTAATTCCTTGATTGAAAATCGAATTCCGTATTTGAACATACATTCTCATGCTACATTTCCCTACTTATCCCTATTAAGCTTCCGCACCCAACAATGAAGATTATAGTTCAAAGGATTTTAAGCTTTGTGGAATTCTATCTAGATTTCATAGATCGCTAAACCTATCTCTAGCATTTGCTAATCTATGGTATTTATCCCAAAGGCACAATCACACATACTTCCAGTCTCATTGGAACAAACACATTTGAATGATGATCAACATCCAAAGACATTAAGCAAAGAGATAAACCCTCAATCATGAAATTAAAACTCAAAGTATTCAATCCATGTAAATTTGAATCATTGTATCAAGATTACATCAACCCCAGCTAAACAACTCAGTTCATACTCAAAACGAATAAAACAACAAAAACAAACTGAATCAAGATTCATCATTGAAAAGCAGCAAAAGATTGAGAATCTTCTCTAATTTGAAGCCCAAATCTTCATAATCTTCTCCTTCCATGAGCTGCCTCCCAAATCACGAACCAAGCCCCCTTTTCTCTTCCTTTTCGCTCTAATTTATACCTCTCTCACTTAAGGACGAAGCCCTAGCAAGCCAAAACGCGTCGTTTTATTTTTTCACTGACGCAGATTCGCCGCGCGAAGATTTTCCTCGCCGCGGCGAAGACTTACAGGCAAATTTGAGCATATATTGTTAGAATCTGGAAACATGTAAAAAATATATTGTAGCCCTTTAAATTACTTTCTTCCGGTCGTTCAAGAATCGAACATTAGAGGTCTACAGCTCAAGTTATGGCAGAATATACTGAGCACGTCCAAAGACGTTTTTCTTCATTTCCCAGCGTCCTTTTCACGACTTCAGCCAAGTTTTCACCTCTGTCCAGTCAGAATTAGGAAAAACCCAAAACATGAACGTTGTAGATCTTCTTCTTAGCTTTCCAAAGCTCTAAATTCAGGATTTCCGAGTTTTCAAGCTCAAGTTACACAATTTACTCTCAAAACTGTCATTTATGCTAAAAATCATCGTTTAGGCCTACAAAGACAAATTAATAGAATTAGATAGCAATTATGGCCCAATTGTATGAAAAGTATCCTAAATCCTATCAAAATTCAATGCAAAATCATAGTGTAAAATACGCTTATCAGTGACGATCACAAGCATCCACCCATCACTCTAAGGGCTATTCGGATGATGATCACCAAGCATCATCCGATTCCCATAACGGTCGGGTAATGATCACAAAGCATCATCCCAACTATACTACTCTTCTAATTCATTCTATTGTAGCATTTTCCAATGCTCTCTACCCTTAGAGTAATTTTACCCACTAAGCTCTCTACTCATAGGGTATTGCATAAACCATTTCCTTACACTTCTTAGGTCACTTTCCCATGTACAACTATGCCTATGGATGGTTCATCTTCACCAATGCACTTATGAGATGCCAACATGCAATGTTGCAAGAATTAAGGTTCATTACTCACACTCAAACCTCTATTAGGCATTTCATCAAACAACTCATGGCACTATAAAACTCTATCATAGCCATGATTCTAAAACTTTTCCTAACCATCCAAATGGGGAAAACCCCTTCACAAAGCCATAATAACCTGTCAACAAAACACTTCAAAAAGGGTTCCATAACACCCCTTCAAATCCATCTCAACTACCTTGCCAACCAACAACCCATTTCTCAATTTGCAAGGTATAAACAATCACAAAGCATAGAAATCTCTATTTAACCTTCATACATGCTATATTACATGCACATCACATACTACATCATTTCTATCAAAACCCTAATCAGAAAATTCATAAATCTCAACTTGGGTTGGGTTTTACTTCCCTTGTTATGAGAGACTTCACCAACTCTTCCTTTCACTTGTTTAGCTTGACTTCTCCTCTAATCTTAACCAAAAGAATGAAAACCCTCAAACTTCAATATGGGTTAAAACTCCCAAATCACACAACTTAAGAAGAAATCCTTACCTTAGGAAGCCCTAGTTGTTGCTTTTCTCATCCCAATCACTTCAAAACCCCTTGAAAATCCTTGATCAAAAAAAAGAGAGTTGGAGGAGAAAATGAAGAGTCACGTTTGAGAAGAGAAATGAGGGGTTTCTTTGATTCTAATTCCTTTTAATGAAAATAACACACTCTATCCCATTTTGCCCTTGTTCTACTTTGGGAATTCCATCCAATCCTTTGATTCATTACAAACTCACCCCTATCTCAACCTATCTCCATGAAATATCCTTACAATAACTCCCCACTTTTCCTGCTAATTAGGGGTAAGAAGGTCAAATTGTCCTTAAGGAAGAAATTCTAAAAACTTCATCAACATTTTATTCGGCCTGTCGCCGCGGCGAAGAAACCTCTGTCGCCGCGGCGAAACTGTCCAGGAGTTTCCCTTGGTTTCAACACATCTTCGCCGCGGCGAAGCTTCTTCTCTCGCCCCGCGAAGCACGGAGACTGAACTTCTTCTGTTTTCAACCAATTTTCAGGGCAACCATTCAACACAACACTCAATCAACAATAACAACAAAACCAACTCGATTAAGGGCAAAAGAGGAAACAATAACAACGTACCTCAACGGGGCGTTACATAAGGTGGCGTTTGTGGGAATTTCTTCTTAGCACCCACAGTTCCCCATCACAACCCTATTCTTTTCTCTTCTTTAACACTCTTTAATTCTTTAATGCTTATTCTTCCTTTCTTTTTATTCTTAAAGTGTTTTATTCTTTATTTTTTCATTCTTTATCTTTCTTAAGTTTCTACCATACACAATTATATGCATATGGATAGCTCATGCTAAAATTTCTTACTTACATGCACTTATGAAATGCACATATGCAATTTTGCATAAAATTAGGTTTCTACCCAACTCATACTTCACTTAGGCATTTCATCAAACTAATTGTGCATGAACAAACCCTAATTTAATTATCATTCTATTGGTTTCTCAAACCACCCAATTGAGAGAAAAACTCTCTTGTATCATTACCATATCTACACGGCACAAACACTCCCAAAGATTTCTCCAATTCTTCCAATTTCAACCCATCATCAAACCATCACACACTATCCTCATATTCAAATATATCCAACAACAACTTAATAATCATCAATCTCATCTCAATTTCTCATATTCTACATATACATATTTAAAGGAAATCTCTACTCACTTGATTTTCTTAAACTTAACCTAAGTTGGATTTTGAGTGGAATTTACTTACCTTATGCTTGAGTAGTCTCTCCTAACTCTCTACTCTTGTTGGATTCAAATCTTCTCTAACCCTAACATAAACTTCATAAGAACTCAACTTTTACACAAATATATCATAGATAAGAGCATGAATTCTTACCTTTTGATGCCTAGAATCAAAACCCTATGAAAATCTACTTAAAAGCCCTCAAATTCCTTGGAGAAGTGATGAAAATTTGAGAGAAAATGGAGCAGAGAGTGGCAGTGGAATGAAGGAATAAGGGTTACAAACTCTATCATCTTATTTTATAAGTACGCTTTCCCATTTTGCCTTTACACTTTTTTGGAAATTCCATCCTTGTCCCTTATACCATAATGCCCTCTTTTTATTGTATTCTCTATGAAATTCTATCTCTTTTCCCTCCCCACAATTTTCTCTATTTTGAGTGAAAAGACTATTTTACCCTTAATACAAGTTTAAGGCATTTTCTTCATATTCTCTTAAAATAATCCTAATAAAAATTAACTAAGGGCTATAAAACATAATTTAAATCATGTACCTCCCTGGTGGGCGTTACATTGGTGATCCCCACTTCAGTTCACATTCCGACTTCCTGGATTATTCTATTCAGAAATGCAAAGTTTATCAAATAGCGGCAGACTCCATAAGCCTAAGTATCGAACTACTCTCTACTAATTAAGGATTAGACACTACTAAAGATCAAAAGGTCTTTACAGGCTTGTAACGTTAGGCTGGGTTAGTGGGCTTCAAAGAAAAGGAAAGGATAAATAAAGCAAGAGAACTCGGTTTCCTTTAAGCAAACACTCAGACTTACATCAACTTCCACTTTCTTTCTCAATCACCACTCAAGATTCAACCATTTTATAACCCTCAAACATGTGCACTTCTCATTTTTACTTCTGAATTTCAGTTCTTGAATTTTTTATTTTTTTTTTTCAAAACAACAATAACCAATTTGAGGTTAATTACCCCTCTTATTCTTTTTGCCCTTCTCACAACCCCCAAACTATTCTTTTAGTTCATTCACACAACTCTCCAAGCTCTTTGTGTTTGCATTAGGTTTAGAATTCTCTTAAAGGTTGCAGACGTGCTTAGGGTGAAAGGTTTGGGCATTATTGGTTGCACAAGAAAAATAGAACAACGATAATTTCATAAGGCTCAAATGGGTAACTAGGGATAAAATTCATGGTCGGCTGGAAAGGCTCAAACGTTCCGAAAAACTGCCTAAATCACTTCCTTAATAATGCCCATTCTTAGAATTTTGCCTCAAGCACTTCTCAACTAGGTTCTAGAGTCCACCAACATTATCAAGACTTCACCTAACTGCATAAAATGAATCTAAGCATGCCAAAATAATGAAAATGGTGGTTGAACCACTCAACAAACCTCAAGCTAAATTCAGTCAACCAACATAAACTTGAAGCAATGCTTAACATTTTTCAACAATAAAATCCCAACAATCCTATTCTCATCATAGACTTATGTAATTCATCATTGGCAAAACACAACAAAACATGAAAACAACTAAACATAAATAAAAAATTTGTTCAAATTTTTCCTACCCCCAAACTATAGATGACATTGTCCCCAATGTCACATTATGCACAATTTGGGAATAGAAAAACATAATTTACAAAGGTACGAGATAGTTCCCTGATTAATCTGTGAAGTCGAAGTTTCGCTCAATAGCATGCGCATCCGTTCATTGGCTTTCTCATCACCATAATCTGTAAAACAATTGAAATGATGTGGTGTCCACTGTGTTAGAAAATTTCACTAACTAATATGAAAATATTACAATCCTAATCTCGCCCTTACGACTACTAAGAAGTTAAAAAAAAAATTAAACGATCCAAAGCAAAAGAAAAAAAAATAGATTCAATGTACAAAATAAAAGACAATACAACTGAAAAGAAAAAAATAAACTACAAAATAGGTGCTCAGGTTTCACTCTTTGGCCTCCTCCTCTCATTCGGTGTCGTCATCTTCTGTGTCGGAGCCTATCCATTCCTCTGAATCCTAGTCTTCTCATTGGAAGTTTGAAGTATCAATGTCGAACTTGGTGTAGTAGCTGTGCTGCATATTATACATCATCTGGGTCTGCTCTGCTAGCTAATCCTGACGTCGTTCCATCCGTTTCATCTTACCCAACATCTGTTGCATCAGCTTCTTGATTGTGGATGTTGAACTGGATGATGTGGCAGCTTCTGTGGTTCTTTGTCTTTTTGTTTCGGAGCTAAGTTATTCTCTAGGAGTACGCCCAAGTAGCTTCAGATAGTAGGCTGTGTCGAGAACTAGGGCAGGATGGATAAGTGGTTCATCATCCGTCTTTTCTACTCCTGCTCGAGTGCACAGCTCGGTGATGAGATGTGGAAAGGGGAAGCTCCCTCGCCCTGGTTGGGCTGCATTCTACATACTGGTCATGATAATCTTCCCCACATCCATTCTCTTTCCAGTGGCGATGGAATAAAGCAATATCGTCTTATCAAAAGTTACTGAACTATAATGTGTCTCCAAAATCATCCTCGTACACACAAAGTACTGCCACAACCTAGCCATCGGTAATAGATTAGTTCCCTTGATGCTCTTCTTTCCCTTCTTCGATTTTGCTATGACCTTAAGTATCTCATACTCCTTAAATTGTTTCTCCTTAAATTCCAGATACTCATCACGGTCAATTAAAGGCAAGTTGTAGAAATCGTTTATGACCTTTGCATCTATTGCTACATCAATCCGCCTCATAAATACATGCCCAGGATCACATTCAGGGAGGTTGGCGTAAAACTTTCTTACTATCGGCTCTATAGTCGCATGTCTGGGTTCACTCATAAATGCATTCCACTTTTGCCCTTGACTCCACTCTTCAGCATAGACATAAACATCATGATGTCTTCCATCAATTCCTACCAAATATCCAGGCATCACCCTGAAACAGAAACTGGCATACCAGTCTTTTCCTTTGTCTGTCATAGAAACAGTGCCGTCGTGTGCTTAACAGATCCTAAGCCATTCTTCTGCCACTAAAGGGTCCATTGTACCTTTAATTCTACGCTGATTGTTGACTTGGAAGCCCATAAATCGGCTCAATCCGATTCTGTACTGTCGGGCCACCGACCTTTCTCTATCTTCTCTAGTAGGCGGTACTTGAACGGGTTTCAAATCTTTTCTGGTTCGACTCTCCCCTGTCTTTCTCCAAGACTTGTTGTACAATCCCCTGAATCCTAGCTTCATCAAGGGAGGGGGAGTAGGTTCTGGTCGGTAATGGAAGGTTCCCCCCTATCCATTGTTTTCTTAACTACTTGCTCGGGTTCTACGCCTTTACTACAAAACACCCAATTTAATTAATTTCTGCAACATTTTAAGTAAGGAAGAATTTAACTTACAACAGTCAACCCACAACGTGCGTCGGGGCGATAAATGGCACACTGTCAAATCCCAAAATCTTTGCTCTGATACCAAAAATTGTAATAACTACTTTCTACTAGTATACTTTAGAACATATACTAAAAACATACATAATTAGTATATGAAAAATAGTTGGGCCCAAATTTTTTCTTTACTTACAAAACATAATTCTTTACATATATCAAAATACGAGTACAAAACTTAGCGACAGTGGACAGTAATGCCAATCCTCCATGCTTGTCGCATCCTTCCGATCGTTACTCACCTATTTCCTGCAAAAATATAGAAAACAACGGGTGTGAGCATAAAAAGCTCAGTAAGTAAATCCCTTAACTCTTCTCCTTCTCAGGTTCTTCCTTACTTAATCCTTTCTCTTTTCTTTCTCTATTTCTTTCTCTGTTTTCTTACTCTCACCGTTTCTTTTCTTTCTATCTACTTCCTCTTGTTCTTCTTTCTTATTCTTTCTATTCTTCCTAACCATGATAAAATTCATGGCAATTCATGAATAAAATGCATATGCAATAATGCTAAAATGCTTTTTTCTTTCTTATTTCTATTTCTTGTTTCTATTTCTTTTTCTTTCTTTTTGTTTCTTCGCTTGTTCAAGCCTTCCATTTTTTTTCTTATTCTATTATTTCTCATTCTTTCTTTTCTTACCCTTTCTCATTCTTTCTTATTCTTATTCTTTCTTTTCTTATTTTTTGTCGATCGGACTCGGTTGATGTATGGATTTGAAACCTTAGCCGTGTCAGTGAGTACAGTCCTCATCTACATGCACCTTGCGGACCGTAACAACTTCTTCTTTCTTCTTAGGCCACTCAATTAAGGTGGCGTTGCTTGTAGAATTCTTCTCGGTACAACCCTCATCCCATACACTCTTACGGCGTACAATTCTTCTTCTTCTTATGCCAACTCAATTAAGGTGTAACATCTAACTGAAAACTGTACATTGCATGCATAATAACAAGAGAAATTGGGCCCAAAGTTTTTCTTTTCATTACATTCATGTGTCTTTTATACATAAAGAGTACTGTTTACAAAAATGTATTTTAAAAGACAAAACAGGGGAAACGTGGTAGCTATTCCTCATTGCTTGCCGACGCCCCTCCGACCGCAACTCACTTAGAACCTGCATCCACAAAGGAAAATAACGGGGTGGGCACAAACAATGCCTCGTAGTAAAAACCTCTAACTGTCTGTCCCCGTGTATGACTAATTCTTTCCTTTTCTCATTCTGTTCTATTTCTGTTTCTAATAACATCATGGCCATCTTACCGGAGGTACGGCCGGATGGCATTCACACAGCACCATCTCACTCTCTATGGCTATCGGGTGGAATTCCACACGTACCAACCCGTTCTTAGTGACTACCGAGTGAGATCACAAAGCACCAACTCGTTTTCTTTCTAACTATCGGGTGGAGATCACCCTAGCGCCTACCCGTTCCTCATAAATTTTGGGTACGATCACCAAGCATTTACCCTCTCTAGTCACTATCGGGTGATGGCACAAAGCATCAACCCGTTTCTACTAAATGCGGATGATGATCACAAAGCCCACCTACTTATCTATCACTAACGGGTACGGTCACAAAGCATCTACCCATTTCTACTACTCATCGGTGATGATGCTGTTTACTACAACATGCAAAAATAGCAAGTATACTAGTCGCTCAATTAATAGATGATGAGTGAGTATCGTTCCCCACGAGGATAGTGTTACAATTACTGATTTTTCTAGTTTAAGTCCTAATTGAACAACAATAAATTGGATTGATGAGATTAGAAACTAAATACAAATGCAAAACCCACAACTTAACTAATTAACCAATTCTAAAACAATCCTAGGTGTTTATTCACCTAAATACGCTGACCCAAATCATAGAATCTATTACCCAAGTTCTAATTCCTTGATTGAAAATCGAATTCCGTAAGTTGTAAAACATACATTCCATGCTACATTTCCCTACTTATACCTATTAAGCTTCCGCACCCAACAAATGAATTAATAGTTCAAAGGATTTTAAGCTTTGTGGAATTCTATCTAGTTTCATAGAATCGCTAAACCTATCTCTAGCATTTGCTATCTATGTATTTATCCCAAGGCACAATCACAAATCACTTCTTCTCATTGTGACAACACACATTGTAATGATGATCAAACATCCAAAAGACATTAACAAAGAGATAACACTCATCATGAAATTAAAACTCAAAGTATTTTCAATCCATATAATTTGAATCATTGTACAAATTACATCAAACCCTAGCTAAACAACTCAGTTCATACTCAAAAACAAATAAACAACAAAAAACAAACTGAATCAAGATTCATCTTGAAAAGCAAGCAAAAGATTGAGAAATCTTCTCTAATTGAAGCCCAAATCTTCAATATCTTTCTCCTCCATGAGCTGCCTCCCAACTCACGAACCAAGCCCCTTTTCTCTCTCTTTTTCGCTCTAATTTATACCTCTCTCACTTAAGGACGAACCCGACAAGCCAAAACGCGTCGTTTATTTTTTTGCATCTGACGCAGATTTCGCCGCGGCGAAGATTTTTCCTCGCCTGGCGAAGACTACAGGCCCAATGTGAGCATGATATAGTTAGAATCTGGAAAAGTGTAAAAAACATGAATTTTACCCTTTAAATTAACTTTCTGGTCGTTCAAGAATCAGAACAATCCGAGTCTACAGATCAAGGTATAGCAGAAATACGGAAGCATGTCCAAGAACGTTTTTCTTCAGTTCCCAGCGTCCTTCACGACTCAAGCCAGTTTTACCTCTGTCCATCAGAATTAGGAAAAACCCAAACATGAACGTTGTAGATATTCTTCTTAGCTTCCAAAGCTTCTAAATTCGTTATTCCGAGTTTTCAAGCTCAAGTTACACAATTACGCTCAAACTGTCATTTATGCTAAAACATCGTTTTAGGCCTACAAAGACAAATTAATAGAATTAGTAGCATATGACTCAATTGTATGAAAAGTATCCTAAATCCTATCAAAATTCAAGCAAAATCATAGTGTAAAATACGCTTATCAACTACCCCCAAACTTAAGATTTGCTCGTCCTCGAGCAAAAGGAAAAAACTCAAAGAAGAAAAGCAACAAACAACCAAACCCCAAAACAACAAAACACAAAACTAAAATTGAACAAAACAAAATTAGGCTCAAACCAACACAAATTGCCTAGAATTTACAAAGTCTCTAAGGTTTTGAAAAATATATAGTAAAATGTTCAACACTCCGAAGTTATAAGTTGTATCAACTATCTTTCTCTATTGATCCCCCGAGTAGGTTCCCCACTTCAGTCCACATTCGACCTTCCCGGATTATTTTATGCAGAAGGTAAAGTTATATACAATGGTGGCAGACTCCATAAGCCTAAGTATCGACCACTCTCCACTAATGTGGACTAGACACCGCTAAGGTATCAAAGGTCTTTGCAACTTGTACGTTAGGCTCGTGGTGGCCTCCAAGGAAAAGATAGGATAAATAAAGTAAGAGAACTCGGTTTTCCTCATGCAAACACTAAGAGCTACATCAATCTCCACTTTCTTTCTCAACCACCAATCAAAGTGTCCACCTTTTTACAACCCTCAACTTATGCATTTCTATTGTTGATTTTGAATTGAACTAAAGCAATTTTTTTTTTTTTTTTTTTTCTTCTTCTTCTCTTTCTTTTTTTTTTTTTTTTTTTTTTTTTTCAAATATAAATATTTACAATAACAATTATTTGCAACACCATTGAGGTCTATTGCCCCTTCTTCGTGCCCTTTTTTGCAACCCCAAACTTAAGATTTTGGTCCATCACTTATTCACACACCTCTCAAAGCTCTTTTGTGCCATACATTTGGTCCATAATTCTCCTAAAGGGTATGATAAAGTGTTTAGGTATAGGGATTGGACAATTTTTTGGTTCAAGAAAAATAAGGCAATGATAATCTCATAAGGCTCAATGGGTGACTAGGGAAAGATTATTCATGGGTCGGCTAGAAAGGCTCAAACGTTCCAAAAATGCCTAAATCTTTCCTCAACAATGTCAATCCTAGAATTTCGCCTCACACTTCTCTACTAGGTTCTAGAGTCCACCAACATTATCAACTTCAACTAACCAACATAAAATGTTTCTAAGCATGCCGAAAAAAATGAAATGGTATGAACCACTCAACAAACCTCAATCAAATTCAATCAATAAACCTAAACTTGAAGCAATGCTCAACATTTTCCAAGAATAATATCCCACAATTCAAGTTTCATCATAGACTTATGCAATTCATCATCGGCAAAACAATCAACTAATAAAATACTAAATTTTTTTTTTTTTTTTTTTTTTTTTTTTTTTTTTTTTTTTTTTTTCCGTTTAAGGTGTACGTGGCGTTTTTATACCAGAGGTTGCCAAGTACGGCTACAGTTTTTAGGCGGGTTCTGTTTTTCCAGCCGGTATAACCCTTAAACCAGCTTTATGTCTATTCCTACCCCCAAACTTAAAATGACATTGTCTCCAATCACATCATGCACATCCAAGGATAGAAAAACAAAAGTAAAGGTTACGAGATACCCCCTGACTAATCCGTAAAGGCCGATTTGTGCACCATCCTGGCATCCATTCCTTGGCTTCCTCATATCCATCTGTCAAACAAATGAAAGTCTATGTGCCAAATGTGTTAGATACCCTCACCGATCAATATGAAAGAATTACCAATCCTAATCTCAACCTTATTGAACTAAACCTAAAATCTAAACAAAAACAATAAAGAGCCAAAAACCAGGAAATCAACTTCAATTCCTACTTACAAAACATAAAGAAATAAAAACAAAAACTAAGAGAAAAGTGCTTCAGGAAAATTTTCGCAAAAATGAAGGTCACGCGCGACTATTAAAAGAAACAACTTCGCCGCGGCGAAGTTCTTCATGATAAAACCCTAAATTCAAACCCAGTCGTCCCCGCGGCGAAAAATTAACAGTATACTATCATTCTTCGGGCACTTCGCCCCGGCGAGAACAATCTTCGCCCCGGCGAATTCTGGAGTTTTTCTTTCCTTTTCCTTAGCTTCAAACTTCACCTGAAACACCAAAAACACATATGTAAAACTAATTCAAAATCATAAGAAACTAAACAAATTCAAACAGCAATGAAATGAAAAACAATTGAAAGACTTGGGTTGCCCCCAAGAAGCGCTTGTTTATAGTCGAAAGCTCACTTTCCCATGGTCCTGCCGTCAATCCGGATCCTTGTGGGGTGCTTCACCTCCTATTGCCACCTCTTGGTCTTTCCTTTGGAATTTTGAACATCTCATAAGCATCTTTTCGGAACTTCAAGTTCTTATATGCGTACTTGAGATGAGATGGTGATTGGTTGAGTCCATTGTTTGGAGTCTCTTCCAACACCAATTTTGACTGTGCGCATTTACACCAAATTCCTACATTGTTCCTTGTGAGGTGAGTTGCTTGGTTGAAATTCCCCTAGTATTTTGCCAACCTTCCGCTTTGAGATTTTCCTCTTCATTGGTCTTGTCTTCATGTTCTTCCAACTTTTCTTCATTGTGGGTTGCTCCAACACTATACCTCTCCTCAATGGTATGACATTAATTGTTCTTCAGGATTGTGCCTTTGTGCTTGGTAAAGACCTTGAGATCTCTCTGTCATTTGTCAACCATTGCCCCATTTGAACCTCCAAATTTTGACTGGACATCCTTGATTTATAAGTTTGAGTTGTGTCTCATTCATAAAACTTTGGTTTTTTCTTGCATGAACTCTTCGAATATATCTTCCAATTTCGACATCCTTTCTCACATGGTTGATGATTCACCACTGGTTGATGGTTTGGCATTGTCCTTTGATTTGATTGACTGCTTTGATCGCTCCAGGACAAATTTGGGTGATTCCCCCAACCAGGATTGTAAGCATCGGAGAAGGAGTCACTTTGCAGCCTTTGTGAACTAACCACGTAATTCACTTGATCGGTTGTTGAGAAGAAAACTAGTTCCCATCTTGGCATTCCACACTCTCATGGTTTCCTGCACAAAATTCACAGTTTATAATGGTGAGTGAAAAGAATTTACATTCATACCTCCTGATTGGCTTTGAAGTGATGTAACTTGTGCAGATATGTGGCAAACTCATCGACTTCATGTACCCATTTTCTCTTCGGCATTGCTCTCTCATTAGGTCTTTGGTAGTCATTGTTGGCCATCAGCTCAGCAATTCATAAGCTCTTCTGGGGTCTTATTATTTAAGGCTCCGCCTGCTGCCACATCTACCATCATTTGAATAATTGGTAGCAACCCATTGTAAAATGTTTGGACTTGTCTCCAAAACGGTAGACCATTATTGGACAATCCCTTAACAACTCCGTGTACCTCTCCCAAGCTTCTATAGTGATTCATCGTTGCCTTGCACGAAAGAGGTATGTCAATTCTCATACTTAAGACTATACAATATTTACAATTAACTACAAAATGGAATAAAACCTTCAATTTAGCACTACACTAGATACTATCAATATTAATAATCAACTATCCCCGGCAACGGTGCCAAAAACTTGATGCGTGTTTACTACACCATGCAAAATAGCAAGTATACTAGTCGCTCAAGTAATAGAGTGATGAGTGAGTATCGTTCCCACGAGGATAGTGTTACTAATTACTGATTTCTAGTTAAGTCCTAATTGAAGCAACAATAAATTGGATTGATGGAAGATTAAGAAACTAAATACAAATGCAAAACCCAACAACTTACTAATTAAACAATTCTAAAACAAATGCTAGGGTGTTAATTCACCTAAATACGCTGACCCAAATCAGTAGATCTATTACCCAAGTTTCTAATTCCTTGATTGAAAATCGAATTCCGTAAGTTGTAAAACATACATTCTCATGCTACATTTCCCTACTTATCCCTATTAAGCTTCCGACCCAACAAAATGAAGATTAATAGTTCAAAGGATTTTAAGCTTGTGGAATTCTATCTAGATTTCATAGATCGCTAAACCTATCTCTAGCATTTGCTAATCTATGGTATTTCCCAAGAGGCACAATCACAAATCACTTCTCAGTCTCATTGTGAACCACACACTTTGAATGATGCAAACATCCAAAAGACATTAAGCAAAAAGATAAACACTCAATCATGAAATTAACTCAAAGTAATTCAATCCATGTAAATTTGAATCATTGTATCAAGATTACATCAAACCCTAGCTAAACAACTCAGTTCATACTCAAAAACGAAATAAACAACAAAACACCTGAATCAAGATTCATCATTGAAAAGCAAGCAAAAGATTGAGAATCTTCTCTAATTTGAAGCCCAAATCTTCAATAATCTTCTCCTTCCATGAGCTGCCTCAAATCACGAACCAAGCCCCCTTTTCTCTTCCTTTTCGCTCTAATTTATACCCTCTCACTTAACGAAGCCCTAGCAAGCCAAAACGCGTCGTTTTTATTTTTGCATCTGACGCAGATTTCGCCGCGGCGAAGATTTTTCCTCGCCGCGGCGAAGACTTACAGGCCAAATTTGAGCATGATATGTGTAGAATCTGGAAACATGTAAAAAAATATGATTGTAGCCCTTTAATTATCTTTCCGGTCGTTCAAGAATCAGAACAATTAGAGGTCTACAGCTCATTTATGGCAGAATACTGAAGCACGTCCAAACGTTTTTCTTCAGTTCCCAGCGTCCTTTTCACGACTTCAGCCAAGTTTTCACCTCTGTCCAGTCAGAATTAGGAAAAACCCAAAACATGAACGTTGTAGATCTTCTTCTTAGCTTTCCAAAGCTCTAAATTCAGGTTATTCCGAGTTTTCAGCTCAAGTTACAATTAACGCTCAAAACTGTCATTTATGCTAAAAATCATCGTTTAGGCCTACAAAGACAAATTAATAGAATTAGATAGCATTATGGCCCAAATTGTATGAAAAGTATCCTAAATCCTATCAAAATTCAATGCAAAATCATAGTGTAAAATACGCTTACAGGTGACGATCACAAAGCATCCACCCCATCACTCTAAGGGCTATTCGATGATGACACCAAGCATCAATCCGATTCCCATAACGGTCGGGGTAATGATCACAAAGCATCATCCCAACTATACTACTCTTCTAATTCATTCTATTGTAGCATTTTTCAATGCTCTCTACCTTAGAGTATTTTACCCACTAAGCTCTCTACTCATAGGTAATTGCATAAACCATTTCCTTACACTTTCTTAGGTCACTTTCCCATGTACAACTAGTGCCTATGATGTTCATCTTCACCATGCACTTATGAGATGCCAACATGCAATTTGCAAGAATTAAGGTTCATTACTCCACCTCAACCTCTATTAGGCTTTCATCAAACAACTCATGTGCACTATAAACTCTATAATAGCCATGATTCTAAAACTTTCCTACCCATCCAAAATGGGGAAAAACCCCTTCACAAAGCCATAATAACCTGTCAAACAAAACACTTCCAAAAGGGTTCCATAACACCCTTTCAAATCCATCTCAACTACCTTGCCAAACCAACAACCCATTTCTCAAATTTGCAAGGTATAAACAATCACAAAGCATAGAAACTTCTATTTAATCCTTCATACATGCTATATTACATGCACACCATACATACATCTTTCTATCAAAACCCTAATCAAGAAATTCATAAATCTCAACTTGGGTTGGGTTTTACTTACCTTGTTATGGAGAGACTTCACCAACTCTTCCTTTCACTTGTTTAGCTTGACTTCTCCTCTAATCTTAACCAAAAGAATGAAACCCTCAAACTTCATATGGGTAAAACTCCCAATCACACAACTTAAGAAGAAATCCTTACCTTAGGAAGCCCTAGGGTGCTTTTCTACTCCAAATCACTTCAAAAACCCCTTGAAAATCCTTGATCAAAAGAAAAGAGAAGTTGAAGGGAAGAATGAAGAGTCACGTTTGAGAAGAAGAAATGAGGGGTTTCTTTGATTCTAATTCCTTTTAATAAATATAAACACACTCATTCCCATTTTGCCCTTGTTCTACTTTGGGAATTCCATCCAAATCCTTGATTCATTACAAACTCACCCCTATCAACCTATTCTCCATGAAATATCCTTACAATAACTCCCCACTTTTCCTGCTAATTAGGGGTAGAAAGGTCAATTGTCCTTAAGAAGAAAATATCTAAAACTTCATCACATTTTATTCGGCCTGTCCGCCGCGGCGAAGAAACCTCTGTCCCCGCGGCGAAACTGTCCAGGGAGTTTCCCTTGGTTTCAACACATCTTCGCCGCGGCGAAGCTTCTTCTTCGCCCCGGCGAAGCACGGCAGACTGAACTTCTTCTGTTTTCAACCAATTTTCAGGGCAACATTCAACACAACACTCAATCAAACAATAACAACAAAACCAACCCGATTAAGGGCAAAGAGGAAACAATAACAACGTACCTCAAGCGGGGCGTTACATAAGTGTGGCGTGTATGTGGGAATTTCTTCTTAGCACCCACAGTTCCCCATCACAACAACCTATTCTTTTCTCTTCTTTAACACTCTTTAATTCTTTAATGCTTATTCTTCCTTCTTTTTATTCTTAAGTGTTTTATTCTTTATTTTTCATTCTTTATTCTTTCTTAAGTTTCTACACATACACAATTATATGCATATGGATAGCTCATGCTTAAAATTTCTTACTTACATGCACTTATGAAATGCACATATGCATTTTTTGCATAAAATTAGGTTTCTACCCAACTCATACTTCACTTAGGCATTTCATCAAACAATAATTGTGCATGAACAACCCTAATTTAATTATCATTCTATTGGTTTCTCAAACCACCCAAATTGAGAGAAAAACTCTCTTGTATCATTACCATATCTACACGGCACAAACACTCCCAAAAGATTTCTCCAATTCTTCCAATTTCAACCCATCATCAAACCATCACATACACTCCTCATATTCAAATATATCCACAACAAACTTAAATAATCATCAATCTCATCTCAATTTCTCAATATTCGTAACATATACATATTTAAAGGAAATCTACTCACTTGATTTTCTTAAACTTTAACCTAGTTGGATTTTGAGTGGAATTTACTTACCTTATGCTTGAGTAGTCTCTCCTAAGCTCTCTACTCTTTGTTGGATTCAACTTCTCTTAACCCTAAGCATAAACTTCATAAGAACTCAACTTTCACAAATATATCATAGATAAAGAGCATGAATTCTTACCTTTTTGATGCCTAGAATCAAAACCCTATAAAATCTACTTAAAGCCCTCAATCCTTGGAGAAGTGAATGAAAATTTGAGAGAAAATGGAGCAAGAGTGGCAGTGGAATGAAGGAAATAAGGGTTACAAACTCTTATCATCTTATTTTATAAGTACGCTTTCCCATTTTGCCTTACACTTTTTGGAAATTCCATCCTTGTCCCTTATTACCATAATGCCCTCATTTTTATTGTATTCTCTATGAAATTCTTTATCTCCTTTACTTTATTCAATTCTCTGTAATCAATACACATCCGTAATGACCTGATGAGAATGCAAAATGTCATATTTACCCCCCTTAATGTCTAGTCTTTTATACTTATTTGCTGCCTAAATGTACTCATTATTATTCTATTTTGATTTAGGATGCAAATGGAGACGTTAATTGCAAAACAGAACTAATTAAGTGAATTCAGACAGTTTTGACATTGCTTGGTAATCTGAGCATAACTCTCTCATCCGAGCTCTAATTGAGATGATTCAAAATGTTGTGGAACCCTAAGAAAGAGATCTACAAATTTTGTGTTTTGAGTTTGGAGAGATACTTGCTGCATAAAGGTTGTAATCAAGCTTGAAGTTGACACACCTGCACTGCTGACTTTCTAGAACATTCCGCCTTGTCATGCAATTCAAATAGGCAGATTATTACAAGAAGTTTTGAAGACCTGTTGCACACAAATTACAACTGGAAAACACCACTTTCCTATTTTATTTTAAGACTTTATTATTTTATTTCTAATTAATCGGATTAGGATAAATGTTACTTTAGGATATTGGAATATTTTAAGGAGATTGAGTAGAATTAGAATTAGAATTTATATATTTTTAAAAGAGAGATCAGATTAGGGATTACAACACATATCACACACGCCTCTCTCTCTTCTCTCTTTGGTGGATTTTCATTTTTCCTTGGAATTTTCGTGATGGCCATGAGTGGCTAATTTTTATAACTTGGTCGAAGGAAACAAGACCTCGGAATCAATAAATTGTGAGATCAATCTGGTTTTTTTTCTTTAAGTGTTCAATTTATGTTTGAGTATTGAATGTTCTTCCATGCATATTTTCATGATTGTTGTGTTTAATTACTAGGAGGCCAACTAGTTTATTAATTGTTGCAATCTACTGCTAAGTTAGATATCAAATCCGTAGTTGTTTGATTCCTCTAACTTGTGAAGCAATTAGGGTTCACATAACATTAAATTCGGCTAGACATTCTCCGTGGGAATGATCCTGACTCACACAACTACATGTGTTTTTTAGGTTTTAATTCTGGGTGCCTATGACAGCACGCCATGACCCATCTTTCTTCTTTACAAACAAAAGTGGAGCTCCCCGGGGAGAATGACTTGATCGGATAAAACCTTTATCTAGGAGCTCTTGGAGTTGCTTTTCAATTCCTAAAGCTCGGCTGGGGCCATTTGGTAAGGGGCTTTAGAAATCGGCGTTGTCCCTGGTGCCAGTTCAATACTAAACTCAACTTCTCTTTTCGGAGGCAAACCCAGTAAGTCGTCCGAAAATACATTTGGAAATTCCCAGACTACTAGCACGCTCTGCAATTCTAGTTGTGGGACATCTCTACTTTACACCACATGAGCTATATACCCCGAACACCCTTTTCTTAACATCTTTCTAGCCTTCATGCTACTAATCAACATACTCAGCTAATGGCCATCTCCGAAACTAAACTTATCTCCACTATCAAGATTAAATCTCGCTTTCTTCTTCCGACAGTCAATTTCTAACCCATACTTCCCTAGGAAATCCATACCCAAAATCACATCAAAGTCGGGCAAATCAAACACTATTAAATCAACTGCTAACTCCCGACCATGGATCATCACGGACTCTCCTGATAGCATCTCATGGGTCATAACACTAACCCCATTAGGTAACTCTATCTTAATGGGTTGGCTCACTCTTGTAGGTTTCAAACCTAATCTTTCTATCATCCCATAAGATATAAATGAATGAGTGGCTCCAGAATCAATTAAAGCATAAAGAGGAACTGCATGAAATAATAACTGACCCGTAACAGCTGATGGACTAGCTTCTGCTTCACCTTGTGCTACTATAAATACCCTGGCATTAGTGCCTTTGAAGGTCTGTGCTGTAGATGGAAATGAAGCTTTACAATCTTTCATCAAATGCCCTGGCTGCCGGCATCGATAACATACATTACGGCCCAACTCTCTCAGACACTCCCCTGGATGAGTCTTCCCACATTTAGGACATAGGGGAAACTCCGCTGTTCTCGGCTATTTATTCTGCCAATCTTTCTTGTTCTTCTTTGGCTGAAACTTCTTTTTATTCTTCACTTCTCTATTTCTTGCACTTTCAAATCTTTCTCTCTGCGGGGAGGGAGATGGTTCACTTGATCCTCCTATCGAGGGACTTGCTGGGGTGATTTTGTTCTCAAATATTTCTGCCCTCAATGCTCGCCGTAAGGCCTCACTATAGGTTTGAGGGGGATCAGCACCCGTCATTATATCACGAGCTATCTCCTGCTTCAACCCATGGACAAACTTATCTCTTCTCAATTCTGGAGTACTGACTATTCCGGGTGCAAACTTGGTAAGGCAATTAAATCTCACTGAATACCATTTCACTGTATTAGACCCCTACTGTAAACTGATAAATTCTTGGACCTTCCCATGAACTCGGTCCTCTGTTCTATACTCAACTTTAAATAATCCTCTAAACTCGCCCCAGGTCATCACAGAAACATCATGAGTGTCTTCCATCAATTCCTACCAAATTCAGGCATCACCCTGAAACAGGAAACTGGCATACCAGATCTTTTCCTTGTCTGTCATAGGAAACAGTGCCGTCGTGTGCTTAACAGACCTAAGCCATTCTTCTGCCACTAAAGGGTCCATTGTACCTTTAAATTCTGACGGCTGATGTTGACTTGGAAGCCCATAAATCGGCTCAATCCGATTCTGTACTGTCGGGGCCACCGACCTTTCTCTATCTTCTCTAGTAGGCGGTACTTGAACGGGGTTTT
The DNA here is from genome assembly GCF_008641045.1 of Pistacia vera. Classification (NCBI taxonomy): domain Eukaryota; kingdom Viridiplantae; phylum Streptophyta; class Magnoliopsida; order Sapindales; family Anacardiaceae; genus Pistacia; species Pistacia vera. The sequence continues at coordinate 1,556,298 of NW_022196036.1, forward strand.
CAAATCTTTCTGGTTCGACTCTCCCCTGTCTTTCTCCTAAGACTTGTTGTACAATCCCCTGAATTCTAGCTTCATCAAGGGGAGGGGGAGTAGGTTCTGGTCGGTTGGGAGTTCCCGTATCCATTGTTTTCTTACTACTTGTCGGGTTCTAGCCTTATCTACAAAACAACCACATTTAATTAATTCATGCAACATTTAAGTAAGGAGAATGTAACTTACAACAGTCAACCACGGAAGCTGGGGCGATGAGAATGGCACACTGTCAAATCCCAAATCTTTGCTCTGATACCAAAAATGTAATAACTACTTTCTACTAGTATACTTTAGAACATATACAATAAAAACATACCTAATTAGTATATGAAAATGTGGGCCAAATTTTTCTCTTACAAAACATAATTCTTTACATATATCAAAATAACGAGTACAAAACTTAGCGACAGTGGACAGTAATGCCAATCCTCCATGCTTGTCGCATCCTTCCGATCGTTACTCACCTATTTCCTGCAAAAATTAGAAAACAACGGGGGAGCATAAAATGCTCAGTAAGTAATCCCTTAACTTTCTCCTTCTCAGGTTCTTTCCTTACTAATTCCTTTCTCTTTTCTTTCTCTATTTCTTTCTCTGTTTCTTACTCTCACCGTTCTTTTCTTTCTATCTACTTCTCTGTCTTTCTTTCTTATTATTTCTATTCTTCCTAACCATGATGAAATTCATGGCAATATGCATGAATAAAATGCTATGCAATAATGCATAAAATGCTTTTTCTTTCTATTTCATTTTCTTGTTCTATTTCTTTTCTTTTCTTTTGTGCTTCGCTTGTTCAAGCCTTCTCATTTTCTTATCTTTATTATTTCTCATTCTTTCTTTTCTTACCCTTTTCTCTTTTATTATTTTATTCTTTCTTTTCTTATTTTTTGTCGATCGACTCGGTTGATGTAGGATTTGAAACCTTAGCCGTGTCAGTGAGTACAGTCCTCATCTACATGCCCTCTGCGGACCGTACAACTTCTTCTTTCTTCTTAGGCCACTCAATTAAGGTGGTGTGCTTGTAGGAATTCTTCTCGGTACAACCCTCATCCACATACACTCTTACGGGCCGTACAATTCTTCTTCTTCTTCTTATGCCACTCAATTAAGGTGTAACATCTACTGAAAACTGTACATTGCATGCATAATAACAATGAAAATTGGGCCCAAAGTTTTCTTTTCATTACCATTCATGTGTCTTTTATACTAAAGAGTACTGTTTACAAAAATGTATTTAAAAGACAAAAACAGGGGAACATGTAGCTATTCCTCATTGCTTGCCGACGCCCCTCCGACCGCAACATCACTTAGAACCTGCATCCACAAAGGAAAATAACGGGGTGAGCACAAACAATGCTCAGTAAGTAAAAACCTCTAACTGTCTGTCCCCGTGTATGATCTTAATTCTTTCCTTTTTCATCTGTTTCTATTTCTGTTTCTAACATCAGGCCTTATCTTACCGGAGGTACGGCCGGATGGCATTCACACAGCAACATCTCACTCTCTATGGCTATGGGTGGAATTCACACAGTACCAACGTTCTTAGTGACTACCGAGTGAGGATCACAAAGCACCCAACTCGGTTCTTTCTAACTATCGGGTGGAGATCACCTAGAGCCTACCCGTTCCTCATAAATTTTGGGTAACGATCACAAGCATTACCATCTCTAGTCACTATCGGGGTGGTCACAAAGCATCAACCGTTTCTACTAAATGTCGGATGATGATCACAAAGCATCAACCTACTTATCTATCACTAACGGGTAGCGGGTCACAAAGCATCTACCCATTTCTACTACTCATCGGGTGATGATGCGTGTTTACTACAACATGCAAAAATAGCAAGTATACTAGTCGCTCAAGTAATAGAGTGATGAGTGAGTATCGTTCCACGAGGATAGTGTTACTAATTACTGATTTTTCTAGTTTAAGTCCTAATTGAGCAACAATAAATTGGATTGATGGAAGATTAAGAAACTAATACAAATGCAAAACCAACAACTTAACTAATAAAACAATTCTAAAACAAATGCTGGGTGTTGAATTCACCTAAATACGCTGACCAAATCATAGAATCTATTACCCAAGTTCTAATTCTTGATTGAAAATCGATTCCGTAAGTGTAAACATACATTCTCATGCTACATCCCTATTATCCTATTAAGCTTCCGCACCCAACAAAAGAAGATTAATAGTTCAAAGGATTTTAAGCTTGTGGAATTCTATCTAGATTCATAGACGCTAAACCTATCTCTAGCATTTGCTAATCTATGGTATTTATCCCAAGGGCACAATCACAAATCACTTCTCAGTCTCATTGTGAACAACACACATTTGAATGATGATCAAACATCCAAAAGACATTAAGCAAAGAGAAAAAAACTCAATCATGAAATTAAAACTCAAAGTAATCAATCCATATAAATTTGAATCATTGTATCAAGTATTACATCAAACCCTAGCTAAACAACTCAGTTCATACTCAAAAACGAAATAAAACAACAAAAACAAACGAATCAAGATTCATCATGAAAAGCAAGCAAAAGATTGAGAAATCTTCTCTAATTTGAAGCCCAAATCTTCAATAATCTTCTCCTTCATGAGCTGCTCCCAAACACGAACCAAGCCCCTTTTCTCTTCCTTTTCGCTCTAATTTATACCTCTCACTTAAGGACGAAGCCCTAGCAAGCCAAAACGCGTCGTTTATTTTTGCATCTGACGCAGATTTCGCCGCGGCGAAGATTTTTCCTCGCCGTGGCGAAGACTTACAGGCCCAATGTGAGCATGATATAGTTAGAATCTGGAAAAGTGTAAAAAACATAGATTTTAGCCCTTTAATAATACTTTCTGGTCGTTCAAGAATCAGAACATCCGAGGTCTACCGTCAAGGTATAGCAGAAATACTGAAGCATGTCCAAAGACGTTTTTCTTCAGTTCCAGCGTCTTTTCACGACTTCAAAGCCAAGTTTTCACCTCTGTCCAGTCAGAATTAGGAAAAACCCAAACATGAACGTTGTAGATATTCTTCTTAGCTTCCAAAGCTTCTAAATTCAGGTTTATCCGAGGTTTTCAAGCTAAGTTACACAATTACGCTCAAAAATGTATAGCTAAAAATCATCGTTTAGGCCTACAAAGACAAATTAATAGAATTAGGTAGCAATTATGACTCAAATTGTATGAAAAGTATCCTAAATCCTATCAAAATTCAATGCAAAATCATAGTGTAAATACGCTTATCAACTACCCCAAACTTAAGATTGCTCGTCCTCGAGCAAAAAGGAATAAAAACTCAAAGGAAGAAAAGCAACAAACAACCAAAAACCAAACAACAAAACAACAAAACTAAAATTGAACAAACAAAAATTAGGCTCAAACTCAACACAGAATTGCCTAGAATTTATACAAGTCTCTAAGGTGTTGAAAAATTATAGTAGAAAATGTTCAACACACCAAGAAGTTATAAGTTGTATCAACTATCTTTCTCTATTGATCCCCCGAGTAGGTGATCCCCATTCAGTCCACATTCCGACTTCCCGGATTATTTTAGCAGAATGTAAAGTTTATCAAATGGTGGCAGACTCCATAAGCCTAAGTATCGAACCACTTCCACTAATGTGGACTAGACATCGCTAAGGATCAAAAGGTCTTTGCAAGCTTGTACGTTAGGCCGGGTGGTGGGCCTCAAGGAAAAGTAGGTAAATAAAGTAAGAGAACTCGGTTTTCCTCTGCAAACACAAGAGCTACATCAATCTCCACTTTCTTCTCAACCACCAATCAAAGTGTCAACCATTTTACAACCCTCAAAACTTATGCATCTTATTGTTGATTTTGAATTAACTAAAGCAATTTTTTTTTTTTTTTTTTCTTCTTCTTCTCTTCTTTTTTTTTTTTTTTTTTTTTTTTTTCAAATATAATATTTACAATAACAATTATTTGCAACACCATTGAGGTCTATTGCCCCTTCTTCGTGCCCTTTTTTGCAACCCCCAAACTTAAGATTTTGGTCCATCACTTATTCACACACCTCTCAAAGCTCTTTGTGCCATACATTTGGTCCATAATTCTCCTAAAGGGTATGATAAAGTGTTTGGGTATAGGGATTGACAATTTTTGGTTTGCAAGAAAATAAGGCAATGATATTCATAAGGCTCAAATGGGTGACTAGGGAAAGATTCATTCAGGGTCGGCTAGAAAGGCTCAAACGTTCCAAAAAATGCCTAAATCATTTCCTAACAATGTCATCCTAGAATTTCGCTAAGCACTTCTCTACTAGGTTCTAGAGTCCACCAACATTATCAAACTTCAACTAACCACATAAAAATGTTTCTAAGCATGCCGAAAAAAATGAAAATGGTAGTTGAACACCTCAACAAACCTCAATCAAATTCAATCAATAAACCTAAACTTGAACAATGCTCAACATTTTCCAAGAATAATATCAACAATCAAGTTTCATCATAGACTTATGCAATTCATCATCGGCAAAAACAATCAAACTAAATAAATAACTAAAGTTTTTTTTTTTTTTTTTTTTTTTTTTTTTTTTTTTTCCGTTAAGGTGTACGTGGCGTTGTTATAACAGAGGTTGCCAAGTACTGCTAGCAGTTTTTAAGGCGGGTTCTGGTTTCCAGCGGTATACCCTTAAACCAAGCTTTATGTCTATTTCCTACCCCCAACTATTAAATGACATTGCCAATGTCACATCATGCACATCCAAGGAATAGAAAAACAAAAGTAAAGGTTACGAGATACTCCCTCGACTAATCGTAAAGGCCGATTTTTGTGCAACATCCTGGCATCATCTTGGCTTCCTCATCATATATCTGTCAAACAAATGAAAGTCTATGTGCCAAATGTGTAGATACCCTCACCGATCAATATGAAAGAATACATCCTAATCTCAACCTTATTGAACTAAACCTAAAATCTAAACAAAAACAAATAAAGAGCCAAAAACCAGGAAATCAACTTCAATTCCTACTTACAAAACATAAAGAAATAAAAACAAAAACTAAAGAGAAAAGTGCTTCAGGAAAATTTCGCAAAAAGAAAGGTCACGCGACTATTAAAAGGAAACAGACTTCGCCGCGGCGAAGTTCTTCATGATAAAACCCTAAATTCAAACCCAGTCGTCGCCGCGGCGAAAAATTACAGGAGCTATAGCATTCTTCCGGCACTTCGCCCCGGCGAAGAACAATCTTCGCCCCGGGAAGTCTGGAGTTTTTTCCTTTCCTTAGCTTCAAACTTCACCTGAAACACCAGAAACACATAGATTAAAACTAATTCAAAATCATAAGAAAACTAAAACAAATTCAAACAGCAATGAAATGAAAAAAAATTGAAAAGACTTGGGTTGCCTCCCAAGAAGCGCTTGTTTATAGTCGAAAGCTCGACTTTCCCATGGTCCTTCGTCAATCCGGATCCTTGTGGGGTGCTTCACCTCTATTGCCACCTCTTGGTCTTTCCTTTGGAATTTTGAACATTCTCATAGCATCTTTGCGAACTCAAGTTCGTATATGCGTACTTGAGATGAGATGGTGATTGGTTGAGTCCATGTTTGGAGTCTTTCCAACACAATTTTGAATTGTGCGCATTTCACACCAATTCCTCAAATTGTTCCTTGTGAGGTGAGTGCTTGGTTGAAATTCCCCTAAGTATTTTGCACACCTTTCCGCTTTGAGATTTTCCTCTTCATTGGTCTTGTCTTCATGTTCTTCCAACTTTTCTTCATTGTGAGGTTGCTCCAACACTATACCTCTCCTCAATGGTATGACATTTAATTGTTCTTCAGGATTTGTGACCTTGTGCTTGGTAAAGAACCTTGAGATCTCTCTGTCAGTGTTCACCAATTGCCCCATTTGAACCTCCAAATTTGACGGACACTCCTTGATTATGAAGTTTGAGTGTGTCTCATTCATAAAACTTGTGGTTTCTTGCATGAACTCTTCGAATATATCTTCCAATTTCGACATTCTTTGCTCACATGGTTGATGATTCACCACTGGTTGATGGTTGGCTTGTCCTTTGATTTGATGACTGCTTTGATCGTCCAGGACAAATTTGGGTGATTCCCCCAACCAAGATTGTAAGCATCGGAGAAGGAGTCACTTTGCAGCCTTGTGAAACTAACCAGTAATTCACTTGATCGGTTGTTGAGAAGAAAACTAGTTCCCATCTGGCATTCCACACTCTATGGTTTCCGCACAAAATTCACAAGTTATAAATGGTGAGTGAAAAGAATTTACATCATACCTCCTGATTGGCTTTGAAGTGAGTAACTTGTGCAGATAGTGGCAAACTCATCGACTTCATGTAGAACCATGTTCTTTCGGCATTGCTCTTCATTAGGTCTTTGGTAGTCATTGTTGGCCTCAGCTCAAGCAATTCATAAGCCTCTTCTGGGGTCTATTATTTAAGGCTCGCCTGCTGCCAATCTACATCATTTGAATAATTGGTAGCAACCCATTGTAAAATGTTTGGACTTGTCTCCAAACGGTACGACATTATGTGGACAATTCCTTAACAACTCCGTGTACCTCTCCAAGCTTCATATAGTGATTCATCGTTGCCTTGCACGAAAGAGGTAATCAATTCTCATACTTAAGACTATACAATATTTACAATTAACTACAAAATGGAATAAAACCTTCAATTTAGCACTACACTAGATACTATCAATATAATAATCAACTATCCCCGGCAACGGTGCCAAAACTTGATGCGTGTTTACTACAACATGCAAAAATGCAAGTATACTAGTCGCTCAAGTAATAGAGTGATGAGTGAGTATCGTTCCCACGAGGATAGTGTTACTAATTATGTTTTCTAGTTTAAGTCCTAATTGAAGCAACAATAAATTGGATTGATGGAAGATTAAGAAACTAAATCAAATGCAAAAACCAACAACTTAACTAATTAAACAATTCTAAAACAAATGCTAGGGTGTTGAATTCACCTAAATACGCTGACCCAAATCATAGAATCATTACCCAAGTTCTAATTCCTTGATTGAAAATCGAATTCCGTAAGTTGTAAAACATACATTCTCATGCTACATTTCCCTACTTATCCTATTAAGCTTCCCACCCAACAAAATGAAGATTAATAGTTCAAAGGATTTTAAGCTTGTGGGATTCTATCTAGATTTCATAGATCGCTAAACCTATCTCTAGCATTTGCTAATCTATGGTATTTATCCCAAGAGGCCAATCACAAATCACTTCTCAGTCTCATTGTGAACACACACTTGAATGATGATCAAACATCCAAAAGACATTAAGCAAAGAGATAAACACTCAATCATGAAATTAAAACTCAAAGTAATTCAATCCATGAAATTTGAATCATGTATCAAGATTACATCAAACCCTAGCAAACAACTCAGTTCATACTCAAAACGAAAAAAAAACAACAAAAACAAACTGAATCAAGATTCATCATTGAAAAGCAAGCAAAAGATTGAGAAATCTTCTCTAATTTGAAGCCCAAATCTTCAATAATCTTTCCTCCAGAGCTGCCTCCCAAATACGAACAAGCCCCCTTTTCTCTTCCTTTTCGCTCTAATTTATACTCTCTCACTAAGGACGAAGCCCTAGCAAGCCAAAACGCGTCGTTTATTTTTGCATCTGACGCAGATTTCGCCGCGGCGAAGATTTCCTCGCCGCGGCGAAGACTTACAGGCCAAATTTGAGCATGATATTGTTAGAATCTGGAAACATGTAAAAAATATGAGATTGTAGCCCTAAATTATCTTTCCGGTCGTTCAAGAATCAGAACAATTAGAGGTTACAGCTCAAGTATGGCAGAAATACTGAAGCACGTCCAAAGACGTTTTTCTCAGTTCCCAGCGTCCTTTTCACGACTTCAAGCCAAGTTTTCAACTCTGTTCCAGTCAGAATTAGGAAAAACCCAAACATGAACGTTGTAGATCTCTTCTAGCTTTCAAAGCTTTAAATTCAGGTATTCCGATTTCAGCTCAAGTTACACAATTTACGCTCAAAACTGTCATTTATGCTAAAAATCATCGTTTAGGCCTACAAAGACAAAAATTAAGAATTAGATAGCAATTATGGCCCAATTGTATGAAAAGTCCTAAATCCATCAAAATTCAATGCAAAATATAGTGTAAATACGCTTATCAGGTGACGATCACAAAGCATCCACCCATCACTCTAAGGGCTATTCGGATGATGATCACCAAGCATCAATCCGATTCCATAACGGTCGGGTAGTATGATCACAAAAGCATCATCCCAACTATACTACTTTCTAATTCATTCTATTGTAGCATTTTCAATGCTCTCTACCCTTAGAGTAATTTTACCCACTAAGCTCACTCATAGGTAATTGCATAAACCATTCCTACATTTCTTAGGTCACTTTCCCATGTACAACTAGTGCCTATGGATGGTTCATCTTCACCAATGCACTTATGAGATGCCAACATGCAATGTTGCAAGAATTAAGGTTCATTACTCACACTCAAACCTCTATAGGCATTTCATCAAAACACTCTGTGCACTATAAAACTCTTATACTGACCATGATTCTAAAACTTTCCTAACCATCCAAAATGGGAAAAACCCTTCACAAAGCCATAATAACCTGTAAACAAAACACTTCCAAAAAGGGTTCCATACACCCCTTCAAATCCATCTCAACTACCTTGCCAAACCAACAACCCATTTCTCAAATTGCAAGGTATAAACAATACAAAGCATAGAAATCTCTATTTAATCCTTCATACATGCTATATTACATGCACATCACATACATACATCATTTCTATCAAAACCCTAATCAGAGAAATTCATAAATCTCAACTTGGGTTGGGTTTTACTTACCTTGTTATGGAGAGACTTCACCAACTCTTCTTTCAATTGTTTAGCTTGACTTCTCCTCTAATCTTAACCAAAAGAATGAAAACCCTCAAACTCAATATGGGTTAAACTCCCAAATCACACAACTAAGAAGAAATCCTTACCTTAGGAAGCCCTGGTTGCTTTTCTACTCCAAATCACTTCAAAAACCCCTTGAAAATCCTTGATCAAAAGAAAAGAGAAGTTGAGAGGAGAAGAATGAAGAGTCACGTTTGAGAAGAAGAAAATGAGGGGTTTCTTTGATTCTAATTCCTTTAATGAAATATAAACACACTCATTCCCATTTTGCCCTTGTTCTACTTTGGGAATTCCATCAAATCCTTTGATTCATTACAAACTCACCCCTATCTCAACCTATTCTCCATGAAATATCCTTACAAATAACTCCCCACTTTCCTGCTAATTAGGGGTAGAAAGGTCAATTGTCCTTAAGAAGAAAATATCTAAAACTTCATCAACATTTTATTCGGCGTCGCCGCGGCGAAGAAACCTCTGTCGCCGCGCGAAACTGTCCAGGGAGCCTTGGTTTCAACACATCTTCGCCCGGCGAAGCTTCTTCTTCGCCCGGCGAAGCGGCAGACTGAACTTCTTCTGTTTTCAACCAATTTTCGGGCAACATTCAACACAACACTCAATCAACAATAACACAAAACCAACTCGATTAAGGGCAAAAGAGGAAACAATAACAACGTACCTCAAGCGGGGCGTTACATAAGGTGCGGGTGTATGTGGGAATTCTTCTTAGCACCACAGTTCCATCACAACAACCTATTCTTTTCTCTTCTTTAACACTCTTTAATTCTTTAATGCTTATTTCCTTTCTTTTATTCTTAAAGTGTTTTATTCTTTATTTTTCATTTTATTCTTTCTTAGTTTCTAACATACACATTATAGCATTGGATAGATATGCTTAAAATTTCTTACTTACATGCACTTATGAAATGCACATATGCAATTTGCATAAAATTAAGGTTTCTACCCAACTCACTTCACTTAGGCATTTCATCAACAATAATTGTGCATGAACAAACCCTAATTAATTATCATTCTATTGGTTTCTCAAACCACCCAAATTGAGAGAAAAACTCTCTTGTATCATTACCATATCTACCGGCACAAACACTCCCAAAAGATTCTCCAATTCTTCCAATTTCAACCCATCATCAAACCATCACATACACTCCTCATATTCAATTATCCAACAACAAACTTAAATAATCATCAATCTCATCTCAATTTCTCAATATTCGAACATAACATATTTAAAGGAAATCTCTACTCACTGATTTTCTTAAACTTTAACCTAAGTTGGATTTTGAGTGGATTTACTTACCTTATGCTTGAGTAGTCTCTCTAAGCTCTCTACTCTTGTTGGATTCAAATCTTCTCTTAACCCTAAGCATAAACTCATAAGAACTCAACTTTACACAAATATATCATAGATAAAGAGCAGAATTCTTACCTTTTGATCTAGAATACAAAACCCTATGAAAATCTACTTAAAAGCCCTCAAATTCCTTGGAGAAGTGAGAATGAATGAAATTGAGAGAATGGAGCAGAAGAGTGGCAGTGGAATGAAGGAAATAAGGGTTACAAACTCTTATCATCTTATTTTATAAGTACGTTTCCCATTTTGCCTTTACACTTTTTTGGAAATCATCCTGTCCTTAGTACCAAATGCTCATTTTTATTGTATTCTCTATGAAATTCTATCTCTTTTCCCTCCCCACAATTTAACTAATTTTGAGTGAAAAGACTATTTTACCCTAATACAAGTTTAAGGCATTTCTTTCATATTCTCTTAAAATAATCCTAATAAAAATTAACTAAGGGCTATAAACATAATTTAAATCATGTACCTCCCTGGTGGGCGTTACATTGGTGATCCCCACTTCAGTTCACATTCCGACTTCCTGGATTATTCTATTCAGAAATGCAAAGTTTATCAAATAGCGGCAGACTCCATAAGCCAGTATCGAACTACTCTCTACATTAAGGATTAGACACTACTAAAGATCAAAGGTCTTTACAGGCTTGTAACGTTGGCTGGGTTAGTGGGCTTCAAGAAAAGGAAAGGATAAATAAAGCAAGAGAACTCGGTTTCCTTTAAGCAAACACTCAGACTTACATCAACTTCCACTTTCTTCTCAACACCACTCAAGATTCAACCATTTATAACCCTCAAACAGTGCACTTCTCATTTTTACTTCTGAATTTCAGTTCTTGAATTTTTATTTTTTTTTCAAACAACAATAACCAATTTGAGGTAATTACCCCTCTTATTCTTTTTGCCCTTCTCACAACCCCCAAACTATTCTTTTATCATTCACACAACTCTCCAAGCTCTTTGGTTTGCATTAGGTTTAGAATTCTCAAAGGTGCAGACGTGCTTAGGGTGAAAGGTTTGGGCATTATTGGTTGCCAAGAAAAATAGAACAACGATATTTCATAAGGCTCAATGGGAACTAGGGATAAAATTCAGGTCGGCTGGAAAGGCTCAAAAGGAAACGCTTCAAAAAATGCCTTAATTTCCTCAGCACTTCTCACCTAGGTCAGAGTCCACAACATTATCAAGACTCACCTAACTGCATAAAATGAATCTAAGCATGCCAAAATAATGAAAATGGTGGTTGAACCACTCAACAAACCTAAGCTAAATTCAGTCAACCAACATAAACTTGAAGCAATGCTTACTTTTTCAACAATAAAATCCCAACAATCCTATCTATCATAGACTTATGTATTCATCATTGGCAAAACACAACAAAACATAAAAAAACATAAAATAAATAAAAAATTGTTCAAATTTTCCTACCCCCAAACTATAGATGACATTGTCCCCAATGTCAAATTATGCACAATTTGGGAATAGAAAAACATAATTTCAAAGGTACGAGATAGTTCCCTGATAATCTGTGAAGTCGAAGTTTCGCTCAATAGCATGCGCATCCGTCATTGGCTTTCTCATCACCATAATCTGTAAAACAATTGAAATGATGTGGTGTCCACTGTGTTAGAAAATTTCACTAACTAATATGAAAATATTACAATCCTAATCTCGCCCTACGACTACTAAGAAGTTAAAAAAAAAAATTAAACGATCCAAAGCAAAAGAAAAAAAAATAGATTCAATGTACAAATAAAAGACAATACAACGAAAAGAAAAAAATAAACTACAAAATAGGTGCTCAGGTTTCACTCTTTGGCCTCCTCCTCTCATTCGGTGTCGTCATCTTCTGTGTCGGAGCCTATCCATTCCTCTGAATCCTAGTTTCTCATTGGAAGTTTGAAGTATCAATGTCGAACTTGGTGAGTAGACTGTGCTGCATATTAACATCATCTGGGTCTGCTCTGCTAGCTAATCCTGACGTCGTTCCATCCGTTTCATCTTACCCAACATCTGTTGCATCAGCTCTTGATTGTGGATGTTGAACTGGATGATGTGGCAGCTTCTGTGGTTCTTTGTCTTTTTGTTTCGGAGCTAAGTATTTCTAGGAGTACGCCCAAGTAGCTTCAGATAGTAGGCGTGTGTCGAGAACTAGGGACGGATGGATAAGTGGTTCATCATCTTTTCTACTCTGCTCGAGTGCACAGCTCGGTGATGAGATGTGGAAAGGGGAAGCTCCCTGCCCTGGTTGGGCTGCATCTACATACTGGTCATGATAATCTTCCCCACATCCATTCTCTTTCCAGTGGCGATGGATAAAGCAATATCGTCTTATAAAAGTTACTGAACTAAATGTGTCTCCAAATCATCTCGTACACACAAAGTACTGCCACAACCTAGCATCGGTAATAGATTAGTTCCCTTGATGCTCTTTTTCCCTTCTTCGATTTTGCTATGACCTTAAGTATTCATACTCCTTAAATTGTTTCTCCTTAAATTCCAGATACTCATCACGGTCAATTAAAGGCAAGTTGTAGAAATCGTTATGACCTTTGCATCATTGCTACATCAATCCGCCTCATAAATACATGCCCAGGATCACATTCAGGGAGGTTGGCGAAAACTTTCTTACTATCGGCTCTATAGTGGCCTGTCTGGGTCACTCATAAATGCATTCACTTTTGCCCTTGACTCCACTTCAGCATAGACAGTGGTCAAACCCTACTCGGCAATAAACCCTTTATCCTTCCTTTGATTGCTCCTTCATATCGTTGCGAGCCTTGTCACTCACAAATCTATTGTCCACTTTTTTTCCTTTCCTTTACCCTAGACGGTACTTTGAGCGGCATTTTGGTTCGACTCTAATGTACCCCTAAACTAAGATTCTAAACAATTCAACTCTAAATACCCTACTATTGACCACAATCACTCCTGCAAAAACACAAAATTTTGAAAAATTGCACCTAAACCCCAAAAATCACTCTTCGTCCAAACTCACAAAACACTCCCAATTGAAAACCCAACCTCCTAACACCATACAATTCAGATCCACACTTCATTAATCACATCAAAGCACAAACAACACTAAAAATCCACAACTCACGCAAACAATCAAAATCCATATTCAAAACTCTAATAATCGAAATTGATCAATTTAAAGTTTGGAGAACTCGAAATCTTACCAATCCCAAGATGTATTCACCACCAATTTAACTAAATTTGGCCTAGATCATGAGATCCCCAAATTCTTGAACCCAAGGGTTTCCAAAAATTTTCTTCAATTTTTTGCAGAGATCCTTGCTAAAATGAGTTGTTTTGGTGTTTGTAAGGGTTAAGGAGTAAGGAAAAGTGATGGAGATTCACTGGAAAAGCTTTGGATTTAAGGTGGAAAAGTTTTGCTCTCGGATGTGTTTTGAAATTTTTCACAAAAATGAAGAGTCGCGACTCACTATTTATAAAAAGCAGTTTTCGTCGCATTCAAAGAAAAAAATTCAAACCCAGTCGATGTCGCGGTGAAGAAAAATTCTTCGTTGCGGCGAAAAATTCTCGAGAGCATGTCGCCTCGGTGAAGTCTGGGACTTTTCGAATTCCTTCTTGTGCAAAATGTACTTCGCTGCAGCAAAGAAAATACTTTGCCGCAGCGAAATCTGGAAAATTTCCTTTTTTCACCTTGATTCAATAATTCACCTGAAACACCCAAAACACACAAAATCAAAAATCATTCTAAATCATGAGACAGCTAAACAAATTCAAAACAACAAAGAAATGAAAACACTTGGGTTGCCTCCTAAGAAGCGCTTGTTTATAGTCGGAAGCTCGACTTTCTCAAGTCTTCATGTTGGGATGTCTAGTTGGATGGGGAATGACTTGCAACTCATCACTTCATCAATGTATGCCTTCAATCTCTGTCCATTGACCTTAAATGCGCCCTTTTCTTCATGTGACACCTCAATCGCCCCGAACGGGTAAACTCTTGTCACTATGAAAGGTCCAGACCATCTAGACTTAAGTTTTCTTGGGAAGAGCCTAAGTCTAGAATTATACAACAACACTTTCTGACCCACTTCAAAGTTCTTCTTCCTGATATGCTTGTCATGCCACCTTTTTGTCTTTTCTTTGTAAATTCGAGCATTCTCATACGCTTCGTGACGAAACTCATTGAGTTCATTCAAAGTCAGCATCTTTTCCTCCCCAGCAGCTCGTAAGTCCATGTTTAGTTGTTTGACTACCCAGTATGCCTTATGCTCGAGTTCTACCGGCAAGTGACATGCCTTCCCATAGACCATCCTAAATGGAGACATACCAATTGGAGTCTTGAATGCAATGCGGTAGGCCCATAATGCATCATCCAATTTCCGTGACCAATCCTTCCTATATGCATTCACTGTCTTCTCTAAAATTCCCTTAAGTTCTCTGTTCGACAGTTTCACTTGTCCGCTAGTCTATGGATGGTATGGTGTCGCAACGCTATGTTTCACTCCATATTTTCCAAAAAGCGCATCTAATTTCCTATTGCAAAAATGCGATCCTCCATCATTGATGATTGCCCGTGGTACCCCAAATCTTGACAAAATGTTCTTTCTCACAAAATTAACCACCACCTTGGAATCATTGGATGGAAATGCAACTGCTTCCACCCATTTTGATATGTAGTCCACCACTACCAAAATGTACATGTTCCAATAAGAATTTAGGAAAGGACCCATGAAGTCAATTCTCCACACATCGAACATCTCAACAACTAGGATATTGTTCAACGGCATCTGATCTTTCTTTGAAATATTTCCACTCCGTTGACATTGGTCACATTCCTGAACCATCCAGAAGGCATCCTTGAATAAGGTTGGCCAATAAAACCCAGATTGAAGAACCTTGGCCACTGTCCTAGTTCCTTCAAAATTTCCACCCACTTCTCTCTCATGGCAATGCCATAGAATACTCTACATCTCCTTCTCCGGTACACACCTACGTATCATCTAATCAGCATAGTGTTTGTACAGAAATGGTTCTTCCAAAAATAATACTTCAAGTCAAAGAAAAACTTCCTCTTCTACTGAAAGGTCATTGCATTTGGGAGCACTCTCGATGACAAGTAGTTTGCAAAATCTGCATACCACAGTACTTCTTCCACTCTCATCAATTTCTTATTTGGGAAGGTTTCTTTGATTTGGGGTTCCTCTTCACTTCCCTGACTTGGTCGTTCATTCCTTGACAAATGATCTGCCACTACATTTTCTGGCCCCTTCTTATCTCGAATTTCCAACTCAAACTCTTGTAGTAGTAGGATCCATCTTATCAGTCGTGGTTTTACTTCTTGCGTAGCCAATGGATGTTTGAGTGTCGAATGATCCGTGTAGACTATCACCTTAGCACCTAGCAAGTAAGAACGAAATTTGTCAAATGCAAAAACCACAGCTAATAGCTTTTTTTCAGTAGTGGTGTAATTCAATTGTGCATCGATAAATGTCTTGCTAGCATACTAAATTGCATGCAACACTTTGTTTTTCCTTTATCCTAATACTACTCCTAGTGCAAAATCACTAGCATCACACATCAATTCAAATGGTAGTCCCCAATCGGGAACTGCAATAATAGGTGCAGACACTAACAATTTTTTTAGAGTTTGAAAAGCATGCATGCATTCATCATTAAAATCAAAAGCAACATCTTTAATCAATAAATTGCAAATGGGCTTAGAGATTTTAGAAAAATCCTTGATAAATCGTCTATAAGACCCCACATGCCCCAAGAAACTCCGAACTACCTTAACATTTGCAGGTGGTGGCAGCTTCTCTATCACTTTTATTTTTGCTTAATCCACTTTGATGCCATCCTTTGAAATTCTGTGACCGAGTACAATTCCTTCCTGTACCATGAAGTAGCATTTCTCCCAATTGAGCACCAAGTTCATCTCCTGACATCGCTGCAAAACAAATGAAAGATTAGATAAGCAATTGTCAAAAGATGAACCAAAAACAAAGAAGTCATCCATGAAGACTTCTATAAACCGCTCCACCATGTCACCAAAGATCGACATCATGCATCTTTGAAATGTGGCCGGTGCATTGCACAACCTGAAGGGCATCCTTCTGTAAGCAACGGCGCCAAAAACTTGATGCGTTGTTACTACAACATGCAAATATAGCAAGTGCACTAGTCGCACAAAGTAATAAAGCGATGAGTAAGTATCGTTCCCACGAGGATTGCTTGCTAAGCACTGAATTTCCTATTTGTTTTCAAGTTGGAGAAACCAAAAATTGTTTGGATTTATGGGAAAGATTAAACTTAACTGAAAGCAAAATTTACTAAGTGTAAAAACAACTAAATTATGAAAGCAAGATTTAACACAAGAGTAATATCAATGTAAGCAAACGTTTAGGGTTTCACTTCATTCAGACTCTATGGATTAATTCTTTGGATTATGCTACTTCTACACTCACATGCACAGATTGTAAATCGAATTCCCTAAGTTGTCAAACATACCTTGTCAGGCTATGAATTCCTACTTTTCCTTATTAAACTTCCGCACCCAACAATTTGAAGATTAATAGTTCCAAATTCATTAAGCTAATGGAATCCTAAATTGATTTCATTGATTCTCAAACCTATCTCTAGCGTTCAATACTACAATGATGATTACCCAAGAAGCTTAACATGATTCATTTCTCAATCTCATCATGTTCAACAAATACAATCAATAAAAATTAGAGCAACCACACAATCTATGCAATAGAATGTAAAAGCAACAATAATCAATTGATTAATCCATAGAAATCCGATTTACATCAAAACCCTAACCCAAAATGGATTAGTTCATAACTAAATTAACACAAATAGCTAGAAAGACAATAAACATAGCAGTCAACATATTGAGACAAAGAGAAAAAAATAGAGATCTCCCCTAGTTGAAGAATTTGCAAGATTAAATCCCAAATCTTCTCCCTTTCTTTCCAAAATATCAAAGCTATTCTCAAACAAAGATGAATCCAGACGACCACAGACGAACCTCTACCAAAATGGCAAGGTTTTTCTTATATAGTTTGCCCAAAAACCTAAAACTTTTCCTAAAATAAAACTGTGCATTTTGGAGAAAACAAAATTTCACAAACTTCACCGCGGCGAAGAAAGAATTTCTCCGCGGCAACGAACTAAAGTGAATCTCGTGCCTAGCTTTTTTCGCCGTGGCAAACCTTCTTGGAAAATTCTGAATTTACAGAATTGCCCTCCGCTTGCTGTAATGACTTCTTTCTACTAGTATACTTTAGAACATATACAATAAAAACATACATACTTAGCACATGAAAAATTGTTGGGCCAAAATTTTTTCTTTACTTATAAAAGATAATTCTTTACATATACCAAAATAACAAATACAAAAACTTTAGCAATGGTGGATAGTAATGCCAATTCTCTCCGCTTGTCGACTTCCTTCCGACCACTGCTCACCTGTTTCCTGCAGAACATGGAAAAAACAACGGGGTGAGCACAAAAATGCTCAGTAAGTAAATCCCTTATCTCTTCTCCTTCTTTGGTTGTTTCCTTACTTAATTCTCTTCTTCTTTTTTTCATTCCTAGTTCTTTCTCTTTCTTTCTTTGTTTCTAATTCTTACTGTTCTTTCTTTCTTCCTAATTCTCGTTGTTCTTTCCTTCTCTCTGTTCTTTCTTTCTATTCTTTCTATTCTTTCTAACCATGATGGAATTCATGGTAATATGCATGAATGAAATGCATATGCAATAATGCATAAAAATGCATTTTCTTTCTTCTTTCTAATTCTTTTCTTTCTATTCTATTCTTTTCTTTTCTTTCGTGGCTTGCTTGCTCAAGCTTCTCTTTTCTTTCTTGTTTTTCTTTTCTTTGCTTATTCTTATTCTTTCTTTTTCTTTCTTTTCTTTAACACTTTTTCTTTCTTTAATTCTTTAGTGCTTTTTCTTTCTTTCTCTTTATTCTTGGAGTGTTTTATTCTTAAAATTCTTTATTCTTTCTTAAGTACTACATATATACAAATATATGCATATGGATTGTTCATACTTAGAATTCTTACTTAAATGCACTCATGAAATGTAAATATGCAATGTTGCATAAAATTAAGGTTTCTACTCATACTCATGCTTCTCTTAGGCATTTCATCAAACAATAAATGTGCATATACAAACTCTACTTTTACTATAATTCTATTTGTTTCTTAAACCATCCAAAATGAGAGTAAAACTCTCTTGTATCATCATAATCTCTATCAAGGCAAAACACTCCCAAAACTTTCATAAACTCTTCCAATTTCAACCAAACTTCAATCTATCATCATACATTCAAAAACACTTCTCATACTCAAATATATCCAACAACAAGCATAAATAATCAACAATCTCATCTCAATTTCCCAACAATCATAACATATACATGCTTAAAGAAATCTCTACTCAATTGATTTCTTAAACTTTAACTTGAGTTGGATTTACTTACCTTATACTTGAGTAGTCTCCACTAAAGCTCTCTACTCTTGTTGGACTCAAATTTCCCCTTACCCTAAGCATAAACTTAATAAGAATTCAACTTCTACACAAGTAAATCTTATATATAGAGCAAGAATTATTACCTCTTGTTGCCTAAGATCAAAACCTTGTCAAAATCCACTCAAAAGCCCTCAAAAATCCTTGGAAAATTGAATGAAAAGTTTAGAGAAAATGGAGAAGGAAAGTGGTGGTGGAAGAAGAGAAATAAGGGGGTTTGTAAGACTAAACCCTTAATATCTTATTTTATAAACATACTTTCCCATTTTGCCCTTACACTTTCTTAAAAATTCCATCTTTGTCCCTTAGTCAATTACCATAATGCCCTCATTTTTATTGCATTCTCCATGAAATTCTATCTCTTTTCACTCCCTACAATTTCAACTAATTTTGAGTGAAAAGACCATTTTACCCTTAATGCAGGTTTAAGGCATTTTCTTCACATTCTCTCAAAATAACTTTAACAAAAATCAATTAAGGGCTATAAAAACATAAATTAAATTACATACCTCTGTGTGGGCGTTACACTTGCTTCCTTACTTGAATCTTCGATCTTCGATGCTTTCCTATAGGAACAAACTTCATAGTGCTTCAGGTCTCCTTCAAAACTTTCCCAAATTTTGAGATTCGCTTGCTTCTGGGTCAAGAAACTCCAATTTGCTCATTATTTGCTAAAAATGCACGTTTCGGCCTGAAACATAAAATATATAGAATTAAGTAGCAATTCAGGCATAAACGAACTAAGAAGTATCTAAAATCCGACCAAAAAGCCTAAATAAAATAGTGTAATCCTCGGATTATCAGTACACATATTATGTGTACGTGGTGGCATGTAGTGTCCACTCTACTGATACTGAGAATCACACTTGAAGACAATGGTTGGAGCCATTGGATTGTGTGACTAGCTTGTTGGCTTTCTCACATTTAAGGTTGATAGTAGGAACTATCAACTAGTGTGGATTAAGTCTGTTGGCCTACCTAATCAACTCATTTTGGCTTGTTCACCAAAGCGAAGGTTTGAAATGGGAAGGATGGGATCTCAGTCCACTAGGAAAGTCAACAGGCTTTCCCGAGTTAATAGTGAGGGCTATTGACTTGAGTAAAATAGTGGGACCATCGTTTAATAAAAGACCATATTAAATAATAATGAACATGGTAATAACGGTTACTTATTCTGCACTAGTAGATTCACTTAAAATTGAGCAAAATGACCCCAACATCACTACGACAAATCATCGAACTGGGAGAGAAATGGAATGGTGAAAATTTCGTTGACTGGTATCGAAGTATAAACAATATACTTCAGTCAAGCGATAGATTATACACTATTGAGCAATCTCTATCACCAGAGCCTGCTGATAGTTCTATCCATGAGACTGGGTATATATATGTGAAGCATACACATGATGCAAAAGCAGAAATGACTAGATACATTGTGCTTGCATCAATGGCACAATTACTGCGACAGTAGTGCCAGAAAATGGATTTAGCTTCTATTCTTCATTTTCTTCATAGAAATGAGAAGCATATGGTGTCTTAGTCGTTATTCAGATGTAGCATGGAAGAGGGTACCAAAATTGGCGATCATATACTCAAGTTGATTGAGTACATGAACAAGCTTGAGATTTTGGGAAGTGCACTTAATAAAGGTTTAATGATAAACCTAATATTATAGTCTTTGCTAGATTCTTATTCTAAATTTGTATATGACTTCATTAAGGAAGATAAGAAGAACACCCTTTCCGAGCTTCTGGATTTGTTGAAGGCTGATGTGAATGCAAAATGCCATATTTACCCCCCTTAATGTCTAGTATTTTATACTTATTTGTTGCCTAAATGTACTCATTATTATTCTATTTTGATTTAGGATGCAAATGGAGGCGTTAAATGCAAAACGGAACTAATTAGGTGAATTCGGACAATTTTGACATCACTTCGTAATCTAGGCATAACTCTCCCATCCGAGCTCTGATTGAGATGATTCAAAATTCTGTGGAACCCTAAGAAAGAGATCTACAACTTTCATGTTTTGAGTTTGGAGAGATACTCGCTGCATCAAGGTTATAATCGGGCTTGAAGTTGACGCACCTGCACTGCCGACGTTCTGGAACATTCTGCCTTGTCATGCAAGTCAAATAGGCAGTTTATTATTGGAAGATTTGAAGACCTGTTGCATGCAAGTTACAGCTGGAATCACCACTTTCCTATTTTGTATTAAGACTTTATTTTATTTTCAATTACTCAGATTAGGATAAAGGTTATTTTGGGATTTTAGAATATTTTTAGGAGATCTAGATTTAGTAGAATTAAAATTCGAATTGGATATTTAGAGGGGCAGATCATATTAGAAATTACACAGAGACACACATGCCTCTCCCTCTCATCTTCTTGAACTTTTCCTTTGAATTTTCGTGATGGCCATGAGTGGCTAATTTTTATAACTTGGTCGAAGGAAACAAGACCTCGGAATCAATAAACTATGAGATCAATTTGGTTTTTTTCTTTAAGTGTTCAATTTATGTTTGAGTATTGGATGTTCTTCCATGCATATTTTCATGATTGTTGCGTTTAATTACTAGGAGGCCTACTAGTTTATTAATTGTTGCAATCTACTGCTAAGTTAGATATCAAATCCGTAATTGTTTGATCCCTCTAACTTGTGAAGTAATTAGGGTTTAAGAATTTGCTGCGTCAAGAATTATTAAGTCTTAAGAAGAACATTCAACTAAATTAAATACAACCGCTTGAGTTTGTGTTGTTTAGCTTCATCGATCTCTCTAGTTCTTAAGGCTGCCACTAGATTAAATCTTCAGCGCTTGTCTAGGGTTGTTTAGTAGTAAGATTAATTAGATTGCTTGTTTCCTAATTAATTACAACTAAGGAGAGATAGGAAAATAGTTCCAACGGTGAATACTTGAAGTATGAATTGATTTATTTTTGCATCGATGATCAGTTGTAAGATTTCGATGGTGGATGTTGACTTAGACCAAGGTTTGTTATTTTGATTGATTGATTAATTTGAATTGTTGTTTGCTTGAAATTGTTTCTGTTTTTGCTCAAAACCCCCTAGCCTTGTTCACGTGACATTAAATTTAGCTAGACACTTCCGTGGGAATGATCCTGACTCACACTACTACATGTGTTTTTAGGTTTTAATTCTGGGTGCCTACGACAGCATGCCAAAGGCTACTGAGTCAACATGGAAATGTCAGAAACATTGACATTGGTTGAAGCCAGCTCAAGTGAAAAGGAAAGGGCTCAGAAGTCAATAGAAAGAACTGTTGTAGAAAATAAAGGCGTTTGTCCCCACTGTGGGAATCCCAGCCACTGGAGGAAACATTGCAAGGCCTTCCTAGCAAGAGGGAAGGAGAATGTTACTTCTTCGTTAGATAAATTTTTGAGATCAACTTATCCCGTTAACATCTTGGGTTATTAACACAAGATGTGGTTCTCACATTTGATTAATGTGTAGGGACTACACAAAGTAGATTGCTAGCCGAGGGAGAGGTGGACCTACCAATTGGAAATTAAGCACGTGCTGCTGCATTTGCATTAGGATCTTATCGTCTGATTTAGTCGATGGGCTTGTTTCTTAGAACTTGTGGATTGTTATGATTTTTCTTCAGTTTCTAGAAATTATATTTCTGTGTCCACTTAGGACAAATGAGAGTATTAGTTTACTAATGGATTATTGTCCTTGAGTGTAAATAATATTCTTTATGGAACTGTTTCATAATAATATGTTCTTAAGAAAGACAATAAGGATAATCTCAAAATGACAACTATGCCAACTTTGGCAAGTTGAGCTAAACATTCTTGAAGGAATATGGGATAGTATCACAACTCACCCTTCCTTATACACCCCAACACAATGAAGTGTCAGAAAGGAGGAACATGACCTTACTCGATATGGTTAGGCCCATGATGAGTTTTAGTGATTTACCTGCATCATTCTAGGGTTATGCCTAGAGACTGTGACTCATGTTTTGAACCATGTGTCGTCAAAGTCTATAGATAAGACTCCATATGAGCTATGGAGTGGGCGAAAGCCTAGCTTGTCTTATCTAAGGATTTAGGGTTGCGAAGCTTATGTTAAGAAATTTAGTTCGAACAAGCTGGACCCAAAATCCTGTAAATGTATATTTGTGGGGTATCCAAAGGAGACCAAAGGATACTACTTCTACCACCCAGGAGAGCGCAAAATTTTTGTTTCTCGATTTGGTGTCTTCCTAGAAAAAGAATATTTTATGAGAAGTACTAGTGGGGGAAAAGTAGAACTTGATGAAGTTCTAGAACCACAAGATATACTAGACGAAGGACGGGATGATGTGCCACAGGAAGTGGTTGAGCATCAAGAGGAGGTTGCTCTATAACTTATGGATCAAAGCAAACCACCTCAGGTAGCATAAGAGCTACATAGATCTAGGAGAGTACACCATGAGCCCGAGAGATACGGTTATTTCGTGACTCAACATGTTCGTGACTCAACATGTTCGTGACTCAACATGGTGATGTACTAGTCTACCAAGACGATGAACCCAGAACCTATGAAGACGCTATATCGGATCCAGATTCTGTTAAATGGCTTGAAGCCATGAAATCTGAGATGGACTCCATGTACCAGAACCAAGTGTGGTCTCTGGTGGAACCACCTGAAGGGATAAAACCCATAGGGTGTAAATGGGTCTTCAAGAAGAAGACTGACATGGATGGCAAGGTGCATACTTATAAAGCACGACTGGTTGCCAAAGGTTTCAAATAAATTCATGGCATTGACTATGAAGAAACCTTTTCGCTGGTTGTCATGATTAAATCCATCTGGATTATGCTTGCGATTGCTACATATCATGACTATGAGATTTGGCAAATGGATGTCAAAATAGCTTTCCTGAACGGAAACCTTGAGGAGGATGTGTATATGACACAACCTGATGGTTTCGTTCTTGATGGGCAAGCTAATAGGGTATGCAAGTTGTAGAGATCCACGTATGGACTCAACCAAGCTTCAAGGAGTCGGAACATTCGTTTTGATGAAGCCGTGAAAGGATTTGGTTTTATCAAGAACGAAGATGAGCCCTGTGTTTACAAGAAAGTGAGTGGGAACACAGTGGCATTCCTAGAGTTGTATATCAATGACATACTTCTGATCGGGAATGATATACTGAACTTGCAGTCGGTAAAGACTTGGTTATCCAAGTGCTTCTCCATTAAGGACTTAGGGGAAATAGCCTACATCATTGGAATAAAGGTCTATCGTGATAGATTGCGTAGGTTGCTTGGCCTAAGTCAGAGTGCATTTATTGACGAAGTACTGAAAAGATTCAGTATGGAAGAATCCAAGAAGGGATCTCTCCCGATGTCACATGGTGTTTATCTCTCTAAGGAATTATGTCTTAGAACACAAGATGAGAGAGATAGGATAAAGAGGATCTCATATGCATCAGCAATTGGATCCATCATGTATGCCATGCTATGTACTCATATTGATGTCTCATGTGCTTTGAGCACTTGTAGGGGATATCAATCGGATCCAGGTGAGCGTCACTGGATGGCTGTCAAGAATATTCTTAAGTACCTGAAGAGGACTAAGGATATGTTCTTGGTTTATGGAGGGGAAGATGAGCTCACTGTAAGAGGATACAATGATGCTATTTCCAAACATGAAAAAAGATGATTATAGTTTGCAATTTGGGATTAAACATTTTTGTCTCAATGTAACTACAGTGAGCTGGAAGAGCTCAAATCAGTGTACTACAGTCAATTCTACAATTGATGCTAAGTGTATCACATTATTTAATACAGCCGTGTAGGCGGTTTGGTTCAAGAAGTTCATTACTAAACTTGATGTGGTTCCAAGCATTGTTGATCCAGTATTGTTATACTGCGATGACAATGGAACCATTGTTATGGCTGAGGAATCACGGTCTCACCAGTTATCCAAACAAATACTTAGTTCATTCAATCTGATCTAAGAGATTGATCAGAGTGGGAATGTGTAGATTTGCAGAATACCTACTAACCCACTATTGAAGTTTCTGTTGTAGCAGAAGCATGATGGGCACTTGGGTCATTCAATGTTGAATGCATGAATGATTGGCTATAGTGCAAGTGGGAGATTGTTAGAGTAGGTGCCCTAAAGCCAATCAATTAATGTAGAACTGACTCTTTGTAATAATCTTCATTGATCAATAAAGGCATTTTATACTATATCACATAAATCATCATTGTATGTATTGATATATGTCCTTAGAATGGTAGAACCATGACGAGGGTATCAAGTGTTTCAAATCTTGATAGTGAGAACCCTATGAGCACATATGGTGGCCATTCTAGAAACATCCGTAGCCCTAGTATTATTCTGAAGTAAGGGCATAGATAATACGGTAAGGCTATCATAGTGTTGAACGACCCTGTCGAAAGGCAGTGACTGATCTCACTTGTCAAGTTTGTTCGGTGACAACCTGGTGCAACACATGGGTGCTTGCTGTAGGCAAGTTCACTAGACTGACCCACCAGAGGATTCCATATGGATGGTAACCCCAGTGTCTATGGAACAAATCCTCTAACAAATGATGGTGCATGTGATCCTTAGACTTAAGATCACCAGAACGCCTTGTGTACCGATTGGTGTAGTTTGACACTAGCCTAACGCAGTTCTATTCAGAGCTATCAATACGGTGGTGATTGGCTACATCAAGGAGTGTATCAAGACTATGGTGGATAGACAGAGGATCCATCACTCCCGAGTACGGGAGAAGTTATCTCATGGCACAATTTAGTAAATGGCAATGACACTAAAACTGTGGCCACAGTGGGATTGAGTTGTTGCTCTATCCAGTTTATAATACAGGTCATTGGTCTAGTAACTTAATACACAATATCGAGAGTAATCGAAGGTTGACACTATTTCTATGCCTCAGTCTCGTCGAGATAACAGATGATGAAAGGATCGAATTGTATGGTAATCATATTGTTGATAGGTAGCTACTTTGCTGAATCCGAATCTATCGGGTGGCCATGATGCCTTGCTAGGGGCCAATCTTGGTCTGTGTTTAGTGAGACAATTAATTGGTGTTAATCGCGATACTATACACTACCGGTACGATGAGGAGCCTATGGGTCACACACATAGAAGATAATTTAAGAGCCAGGAAGTTAGAAAGGCGTTTTCGTCTTTTTGGACGAAAGGGTATTTTGGTAATTTCACAGTGCAATTAAATTTACTGAGGTCATAGCCTTTTTATTTAATTTGTTAGAAAAATTAAATAAGTGAGATTACGTTTAAATATGTGTTCGCACATATTTAAATAAGTTATCATTATTGTTAAATGTTAATATATATTAAACATATATTAATTATTTTAATTGAGATAATGATGAGCTAAAATAAATATCTAAATGGGAGTGTTTGGATACAAGGGGTGTTTGGGTTGGAACCCAAGCCTATTCCATATGGGAATAGGGTAATTAAACTTGACTATATAAACTTAAGTTTAATTGAGAGATAGAAGATTATTTTCATTATATCATTTTTCAATTAAAGGAAAAACCCACAGCCCCAAAAAAAACACTCCCACGCCAGACTTGGTTTTTGATTGAAAATCAAATACTCTTCATTTCTTCTCTGTTCTTGAGGCTAAAGAGGATCTAGCAAATCCCTCTTTAGTTCATTGCGATTATCTTAGTGCGGACTACATCAGTTCGATCTTACACTTGGGTCAGTAGCCAAATACGTTTAGAGACAAAGTTGGAGGAGCCTCCAAACATGCATATGATTTCTTAAACTCCAAAATAAAATCTGCAAATTCTTAGTTTAATATGTATAAACTGTAATTTTTTTACCTAGATCTTGGTTCAATGTAACGATCCATGTTGTAAATATTTTTGTTTTCTGTTGCCTCAATGGATCGTTTCCTAACACAAGTAACCCCATTTTTTATGGTGTTTGATGTATATATACTAAAAAAAAAAAAAAAAAAAACTTTGTATATAGTTTTAATTAAAGTTCTTGATTTACTTATGCATTTCCAGCACAAAAATAAGAAATGCATAAGTTTGGGGTTTGTAAAAAGGTTTGATACTTTTGGTTAGTGATTAAGAAAGAAAATGGGACCAATGTAGCTCTTTGTGTTTGCATGAGGAAAACCGAGTTCTCTTGCTTTCTTTTTCCTATCTTTTCTTTCGAGCCACTTACCCAAGCCTAATGTTACAAGCCAATAAAGACCTTTTGATCCTTAGTGATGTCTATGTTAGAGTATATGCTCTAGAGCTAATCAATTATTGTAGAATTGACTATTTGTAATAATGTTCATTAATCAATAATAAAAGGCATTTTATTCTATATCGCGTAAATCATTATTATTGCAATATGTATTGATATATGTCCTTAGAATGGTAGAACC